>NW_022900931.1:15995841-15998761 GCF_012274545.1 Fukomys damarensis
GGAGGGAGGGGAACAGGGGGAGGGAGAGAGACAAGGCTATCCGCTCCTAACCAGTTTTGTCACCTTGGGCAAACAATCCAACCCCCTTGGAATTGGCATCAAGGGTGTGCACTTAGGGCCCTGAACATCCTGTAATGATTAAATCCTCCCCACTCACCATCTTGAAATGCCTGATGATTCCTGAGCAAGGAGGACAACATGTTGGTGTACTATGCAAATTATAGAGCCAGTCCTGCTTCTACTTCCTCATCTGTAAAAAAAAACATGGAAAAGGAGGACATCCAAGTCAGAGCAGTTCTGATTCTGTGAGTTTTTCCTGTATCCTACACAAGAGGCTACAATTTAGGTAAATAAATATCCTGGCACCATGTTGAGAGGCATTCTACCAACCATCGACGTGGTCCCTGAAAGTACAGCCTTTTGAGAGGCATTCTATTAGCTTCATGAAGATTATTTTGTGAAACACTCATCCCCCGTCTCTCGAACCCGTCTCCATCAGCGGTATTCTTCAGCCTACCCCTTCTAACACTGCTTCCTGAGTTCATGAGATTACACCCACATGTGTAGCACCACAACCATTAATTAACCTTGATGTATGAAGGACAGGAAGGGAGAGAGTTTCTCCTGATGATAAATGCTTCATGTGTGAAAAGCAACAATTGTCCAATACACCTTCCTATAAGGAAAGTACTGAACAGAAAATAAAGACTTTGAAAAGTCATTTTAAGTTTCTAGGCATCAACTCATAGAAAATCAGAATCCTGGTACTATATATAATGGTCCATTCTCTTTCTCATCTTTTTTCCCCTCTTAAACTGTTTCCAAAACAACTCATCTCCATCCCCAAATTAAGTATAATTTCATAGAGGACAATTCTTATATACAACTACTTCAGAAGGGAACAAATGCCACTCCGGATTTATTTTTAAGTAATCATTATGAAAATAAGAAATGGACTATAAAGGAAAAAACTCAGCAAGCTGCCCAGAGATAGGAACAGCATGTAAATTACTACTAATCTAAATTACCTTTCTTTCTCCACTCTAGAAAAATGCCATCTCTATTTTAAAACATTTATATCTAAGCAGTCCGGGCTATTTCAAGATGTTAAAGCTTAGATCCCTGCCTCTAATGCTTTTTGCTACATCTCAAAAGGTTTAATAAAAAGGCAGTGCCGATGTAATGGACTGAAACAATCTGGGAGCATTTTTAAAATTTCTTTAATGTTTATTCCTCAGAATCCACTAATATACAACAAACTGTAGGGTATAAATATTCTTGACAATGTTGCCTTACATCTGATAATTATTAGTAGTGGTGCTTTTCTAGACAGTATGTTTGGGAGAATTTTTATAATAATGGCATTGATGATATTCTGTTCCTCTCCTAAGAGCTGGGTAACCAGAACCTAAGCACAGTGCTTGTCCTTTGCTGCACAGTTGGCAAGAGTATCTACTTTGGTTCAAGTTTTCTGTCAATGTGGCTGTTTGCAATCACATGATAACAGACTGACAACGTGTAGTACAGGAAGACAGTAGAGTAAAATGGGGATTGGAAGAGTCAATTAACTTTTGCCTCTTACGGTTCAAAATAAAATATCAAAGAATCAAACAGTCTGACTACTAGAAAGAGTCAAAGCAGCTTCTGGAAGGGTTCGCCTCACTGTCAGAATATACCAAGGTAAGCATGGGGGAAATCTGGTTCTTCTAAGAGATCAGTTAGGAGCTGGGGAGGTAGGTATCCAATTTTATGTATGTGATTTTGAATGTGCATGTGAGGATTCATTCATTCATGAAGGAAAAAAAGTATCGAGCACCTGACACATAAAAGAGATATTACTAAAAGCCAATGAGCAAGACAAGATGTACCAGGTAAGATTGGGTTCAACTGAGAGTAGCAAATGCCCCCAAAATAGCGTTGGCTCTATCAAAATAGAGTTTGATTTGCCCTTCATTTGCGAGCCTGAAGGAAGCAGTACAGAGTTACTGTGCTGGTTCTGTTGCCTAACGTTCTTAGTGGGCTGGGTCCAGAAATCTGCTGTGCCATCCTTAGGATGTGGCCCTTGTCCTCCTTCACCTCCTCCTCCGGAATGAAGTTCTAGTCGCCTGTCCAATTCCAAGCAGCACATAGGGAGCCGGAAGGAAGCAGGAGCAAGGACCTTTCCCTACCCTGACATTCATTTCTCAGCTCTGGATTACCAGAACCCAGTCCCAAGCTCACAAGTAGGTACAGGAAGATATGAGTATGAAAAACATGTCTTCAGTTCAGACATCAGTGTGTCTAGCTAAAAATCAAAAGGAGTCTAATAGGGAAGAAGCAAAGTTAGGGTAAATAATCAGCAATTTCTGCCATGCATGACCCCAGGCCTCTTATATCTAGGACCCTAACAGAGCTGAATGAGAAAGGGAAGAAAGCAGAGATCGTCAAGGTATAATTTTCCAATTTCAAAAAATACCTATGAAGGTATTGTTAATTAATAATGCAACTCAGGTACTACTTTCTTTAGGAAGGCTTTCCTAACCCCTTTCCTCACAGTCACAGGCCAGATACTTCCTGTATTTATAAGCTTTCATCTTCCATCTTGTATAAATGTTGTGACATTTATTGCTGATACAGTAAATGTCTGTTTCTGTTTTTCCTATTCTTGGCCACTCCAGCATGACTGGAATGCCTCTATTATTTTTATATATGTATATGTGTGCATATGTATGTATATGTATATATATGTGTGTGTGTGTATATATACATATATGTATATACATATATATTTCCATTATTTATGTATTTGGTTTTGGCTTTTTTTTGGAGTACTGGGGACTGAACTCAGGACCTTGCACTTGCAAGGCAGGCGGTAGATCCACTGAGCTAAATCCCTGGCCCTCCATTATTGATGTATATATCCACATACATATATATATAT
>NW_022900931.1:15998830-16006741 GCF_012274545.1 Fukomys damarensis
CATTATTTATATATATCCAAGTATTTGAATTGTTAGAATAAACTACAAATAAATGATCTCTAATCAAATGCAATAAAATTATCATAGAGAAATAGCAGACAGAGAACTCTGCCAGCTATCAAAACATTGGGCACCAAATGTTGTACCTATGAGGCAAGTGAATCTTTTCTTTTCACCAATACATAGAGTATCATCTGACCTTCTGAACATGGTACATATTGCAGGTAAACTTAAAATTAACTGCATTTGTCAATGATACACAGAGCCAGGGATCTAGCTCAGAGGTTCTGCCACCTGCCTCAAAAGCTCAAGGTCCCAAGTTCAATCCCCGGTACCAAAAAAAAAAAACCATGGTTAACATGTGTATACACACACGTGTATGTGTGAAAGCCAAGGCCTTGGGCAACGGAGCTATACCCCAGTCCACATACATAGCTAATTCTATCCACTCTACGAAGTGGTGAAATTGGGCTCAGAATGACACAACTGCAACAGAATTATACAGTCTCTCACCAGTATCAATCTCAGGTCTAATTCATATAATTCTAGCAGTAGATCACAGGGCTTCCAACAAAATGGATTCCACACAGCTCAGGCTCTTTCCTTCCCTCTGTGACCCCACAAAGCAAGGAAAAAGAGTGAAATTTAAGCTGACAGGACTCATTTTCTCAGTCCTTTTCATTTTAAATCTGTTCACATTTTCTACTGCAGTTATTCATAACTTTTCCTTGATTTTCTTAGGTCAAACACGTATGTTCTCCAGATTAGAAATTCAACAGATACAACACTTGAACATGCAACTGTTTGGTTTTAAGAAAAAAAATGTATACAAAATAGAAAAGCTTTTCTAAAAGGCCTCCTTTGCCCACCCCAGCGTTGTGCCCTGTTATTTTATGATTCATTTAATTACTAAACATTTGTTGAATACAAACTATGCACAAGAGAGTGTCTATGATAATGCAAAAATTTGCATTTGGCTTACATTTTCCTTAATTTGGGCTCCATGATATACTACAATTAACTACAGATATTCTCTCTCAGGTTATTATTTATATAATTCCACATGTAACTGAATTAAATATTGAACTGGAAACATAGGAAATTGCTTTAAAAGTAAATGTATGAATATAAACATGCATGTGCATAATTTTCTATAAAAACATATGAATTGTCAGATGGGAAAAAAGTGCCTTATTTTCAGCAAGTAGCGATCCAAAACATCAAAGGAAAATAGTCTATTTAGAGAGTACCCATGTGCTGTGCAAAACGCCAGCCGTGAAGGAAAAAAATAAATGTTCTTCATTTATCCCTTGGACTTAGGGCAAGTGCTATGGTCTCGATGGACATCTGCCAACACCCAGGGTGCCAAAGGCTCTGTCAGGGGGAGGTGTGGAGACCCGGGAGCTGGGAAAATGTGGTAGTTCTTAAGTCAAAGGGGACATAGTTTTTCTCTTTCATTTCCTGGTTCATTGTGTGAGCTGTAAGCTCTGCCACTGGCTCCCGTCCTTGACATTCACCACCCCCACCAGAGCCCCAAAGTAATAGGTCTGGTGGATCTCATACAGGAACCTTCAAAACTAGGAGCTGAAATAAACCTATTCTAAGTCAATTACATCAAGTATTTCATTACAGTAACGTGAAGCTGGCTGATATAGCATGAGCTCTGATAACCTTTACCACTTGTGGCTACACAGCATTAATGATTACAAATTATTATAATATTTTTTACAAATTCATTCAGCTGCAGTATTTGATTTTCTAGGTACCATTTTTTTTTTTTAACCAATAGTACTTTCTCTAGGAAGAATTCATTTTCAAAGAAAGTCTCCATAGGCTCCTTTAACAAAATAAACGTAGTGCTGGATTCTTTCTGTCCTTCAATGTCTCACTCAAAATTAACTACAAATCTTTAATCTTCTTCAAGCCAGGTAGACAGCGTGATAGAAGCAGCTATTTTCATACACTGCTAAGCTGCTCTTGGGCCCCTGCCACTTTTTCCTCTTCTCTATGGGATCGTCTATAAAAAGCTAAGGAAAAAAAAAAAAGCTAAGGGAGTGTTAAATCCAAGAAAGGATAGAACTATGACTCATAGAAGGTTGCAGCAATACAAACAGAAATAAGAATCAAATCTGGAATATTTTGCAAAACAGGGACCACTGTGTAAATTCAAGTACTATAATTCATTCATTTAAATAATATTTATTGAATGTTAGGTGATAAGGAGAGATAAAACATCTTATTTAATAAGTTTAAGGCAGAGAATATACAATATCAATTTAGAAGAGAAGATAAGAGTATGGAGGTACTAAGTAGGTTGGTCCAAAGGAATAGGGAATGGTTTCTTAGCAGAAGTAACTTTAGGATTGAAACACTGTGTTGGGAACTTAGCTCAGTGGCACTGCGCCTGCCTTGCAAGTGGAAAGTCCTGAGTTCGATCCCTGGTACCAGAAAAAAAAGAAATTTAAACATCAGTAGTAGGTTTTTTTTAAGATAACGGGGGAGCGTACAAAGTCTTCAAAGAGCCTGGCATGTTTAGAGAACAGTAGGCCATTCCATATGGCTAACAGGTAGGCTGGCAGGGCCGACCAAGTAGGCCCGCAAATGAGAAGCAATAGGCTTGGGATCCTATCCTCTAAGCTTTTTGAGCCCTGGAAGGATTTTAAGCAAGAAAGGAACATATTCAGATTTGCATTTTTAAAAAGATTATCCTTTGGCAGTGACAAGTACTCATGTTAGGAAATGAGGAATAAAAAAGAGAACTTTGTGATATATTGAGTGCATACTTAGTACAACTTATTGACCAGCTAGTTGTGGAAGAATGATTCTGCCTTTGGTTGGATGCTGGTACCATTCACTAACAGGGTAATATATGGGATGGCGTATATGGAGGAAAAGTGACTTGTTTGGGTATGTGATGTTTTAAGTACTTAAATACTCCTACAAAGAAAGTCAGTATGATCCAAAACTTAGGAGAGAAGGAGGTCTAGTGTGGGCATATAGATTAGGAATGCTTATCATACTGAGCAGTAGTTCTCAGATATTAGTGTACCCAAGAATCACCGGAGTGCTTGTTCAGTGCAGTTCCTTTATCTAACCTCAGAGGTTCTGGTTAAATGTGTCTGGGGAGGGGCCAAGGAATTGACCTTTGAAGAAGCTCCCCCAGTGATTTCCAGACAGGACCAATTTGGGGGAAATACTGCCCAAAAAATAGGAAAAGAATTACAAGGAAGTAGTGCCATGAAACCCAAAAGTAGAGAACTCCAACGAGTAACAGTGGTGTCTATGGGAATATGGCAGATCCTGAAAGCTTGGAACGGAAAGGATCCACTAGACTTGGCAGCCCATAGGGGGACCCTGTTGACCTGGAGGCGCAGGTGCAGGAAGTGGAAAGAGCCCCTGCCAACTGCAGTGGGTAAGGAAAGAGATTCAGTGCACGAAGCAGGTCTAGGAAGGGAGTGGAACACCTGCGGACAGAGGACGAAATCTAATGTCTGAAAGACCAGGTTCAAGCTCTCAGGCTGCCACTCTATGTTTACATCATGTAATTTCCCCTTAGAGCCCGTTTTTTTGGCTGATAACATGTGAATGCTATGTTACAGAGCCCATTGTGCAAGTTAACTATGATAGTGCATGTGAAAAATACTGTAAATTGCTCTTTCAAACACACCTGTGGGAGAGCAGGTATCTAATTAATTGCCTGTCCACTGTGACAGAACATCCCCAACTTTGGTCATTGGAGTGTCCACCTCATAAAAAGCACAGGGTTTCGGGGAAAAGAGTCATATGTAGTGTCTTAAATGGACCAATGCCCTCACGTTGCAGAGGAAGAAGATCCGGAGGTCTGAGTGGAAGCAGAAGTAAATTGGTTTGTCTAAAGTCGTAGTATTTAATGGCACGGCCAAGTATGAGATTCAGCCAAGAGCCTGGTGTGGCAGCATATTCCTGTAATCCCAGCCATTTTGGAGGTCGGAAAAGGAGGATCACATGTTTGAGTCCAACCCAGGCAACTTGCAAGACCCATCCCGAGAAAGAAAAAGGAGAAGGGAATGGAAGGGAAGAGAAGAAGAAGAGAGAAAGAAATAAGTAGAGAGTTGAAGATGTAGGTAGCTCAGTGGTGGAATGCTTGCCTTGCATGTGTGAAGGCTGGAGTTTTATTTCTAAGCACTGAAAAAACAAATTCAGGCAAAGTCCTGATGCAACACCCCACCCCACCCCTGCTCTGCCCTTGTGTTATAACACACTTCTTTGCTTAATTCTCTGCTCCTTGAATCTTGATCCTTTTCTTCTATAGCAAAGACAGAAATAGGTAACTAGAGTTTTACTGACTGGGGTAAAGTAAGAGGAGCAAACTGTTATTGACCAGTCTCCTTCCCTCATATTCTCTGGCCCTCAGGGACGGCCTAAATTTAGTCTAGAACCCCAGGCAGCAGAGGAATCAGTGAGCAGCAGAATAACAAACAGAGCTGCTACACACCGTGTTTAATTCTCCCTTCACAATTAAAGAGCTCTCCAAAACGTCAGCAATAAAGAAGGCTGTCGCTGGGGACAGACCTCAAACGGCAGATAATTATTACAGAAGGTTTCTATCTTATGACAGGGACAGAGACAATGCTTTCCATACTACATGCATGCATTTGAAGCTCCAGCTCTCTTTCTAAGCTGCCCAGGGTGGGCCAGAACTTTCAGTCCCTATCACCCAGCAGAACGCTGGTACCCAGTAAGGATTCCATACATGGTGCTGAATGAATGAAAATGATTTTATCTGGGACTCTGCATCAGCTTACTTCTTCCCAGGAAAAAAAAAATCCCTAAAAAATTGACGTACACGTATTATTTCTTTCCCTACCTTAGACCCTAGTCTCCACTCTTGCTGCCTTGATTTTTTTCCTAAGCTAAAGGAACAACGTGTTTTGTCCTTCACTAGAGACCTTTTCTGGTATATATATATCTCTTATACCACTTTGCAGTTGACTAGCTAAAAGTTTAAAAAAACTGTTTATACCCATGTCTTCCCAAAAAATATTTTCAGGAAAACAGATAAAGCTCTTTAGTTTGTGAACTACTAATGTAACACACACACATACACACACACACACACACACACACACACGCACGCACACATACACACACATACATAGTGTCACAAACATATTTGGAAAGACAATAAAAGTCACAAAATTTGTTGCTAGCTTTGCTTGCATTTGCTGTGCTGAGGATGGAACCCAGGGGCCTCACAGCTAGCAAGGTCTACCATAGATCTATATTTATTGGTAGAATCCAATAAATATTAATATATAACAATGGTAATGTTTCTTAACAGTAAAAGAAATTATTTTCTCTCCCATGAGCCATTTTCTCCACCTTGTAAGCACTTTTTTTCCTTCCTATTAAAAGAGGAAAAAAATTGATTCACTGTTTTCTAAGATGTCACCTTGTTCTCTTTCCTTTCACGTATTTTAGGAAACAGTCTTGAGTTTTCCTTGTCATCGTTGTGTATCTTTCTGCTTTATTTGAGCCATAAGCTTTTTAGAACAAGGATTGTCCTCTAAACGTGGGGAAAGTGACATTTATTTTTAGTGCTCAGTACTTTTTAAACCTCCCCTTTCCTTCAAAGCAGCTGTGATAGTCACAGGATAATACTTCTTCTCCTAAGGCAGATTATGACATAAGAAACGGAACAGACTCATAGGATGGAAATATGAAAGAAGTACAATAAAGAGCAGAGGTTAGAGATGAGTTTTAGGTCTGAGTATGTTATGAAGAGATACAGGAGGGGCTAAAGACAGGATACATTATTGGGAAATAACTCCATGGGGAGGTCCAAGCATTGGGAGGAAAATTAAATTCACCAACCATTCCAGTGCTGGCTCAAGTTTGTGGTCATTTGGTGACAGGAAAGTCATGATTCCTACCCTGCTACAAAGAAGGGGTGTGTGTGTGTGTGTGTGTGTGTGTACACAATGACAGGATAAAATTAATCTGGTAAAGATATAAAAAGAAGGGTATTCTAGGGAGGTTTTTTTAACTTACATTTTATTCGTTAAGGGGAAAAACTAGAGTGCCCAGCTTTCTAACATAAAAGCCTTTCAATGGTTCTGGAAGTCATAAGGGCTATTTCCCCAAATTAGAAGCATGTCTCATTTTGCACATATGCTACTAAGTATTTTATTTGCTGCTTTTCTTAAATTTAGGAACACATTTTAGAGTTGTACTTAAGATTCTAGATTATAATCTGAACACTCTGAAGCTATGTATTTTAAATGAGTCTCCCTTGTTTTTTTAAATATAGTGTATCTTGCACGAATGAATCTTGTAATAATAGACAAAGGTTGAGAGTTAGAAGGATTCCCAGTATGGGAAGGTACATGGCCAACTTACAGACGTCTCAGTAATATGCAAATACTCAAATATAATAGCTGGACTAACAAGATTTCTAAACTTGTTATACTAAAAAGCTTTACTTCAGGTGTTTTTATTTATAAGGATAGCACACTATAAAGTCATCAGCTCCTGATTTTCTTGCTGTTATACACAGGGACGATTGATGCTAATATGGAACATTTCCTGCTAGTTATTCATTGATTTAAAAAAAAGTCATTTTTTTCCAGAGTCTGGGCAGGAGATAAGATGTCAAGAAGCAATAAGCAGTGAAATGAAAGAGAATGCAAAGGAACCAAAAAGACAAAACATTAAAGCGATGTTATTCCCCCCCCTTACGTAGATGGACAGGCAAATTATAGCCAGTAATTACAGATTCCTTTTCACCAAAGACAGAATGGTCTTGGAGAATCAGAGTATGGGAGAAGTGTCCAATCAAACTGCGTTCTCTTCCCCCCACTCCACCAGACTTACGGGACAGGGCTTTGGCCAAGGTCATTTACCTTTTCTGTGCCCTAACTTCCTGAAATGATGAGAAAGATTACTGGGAAGATGAATAAAGTCGCGCTTCAGGGCACCCAAAACTGGTCAGGGAAAGGTGCTACAAGAATATTGGGTAGCACTACTATCGCTGAACTGTCTTCTGTTGGAATGAGTCATCTTGCCTCAGAGACTCATAAGCAATCCCAGCTGTGCTGGAGGACCAGAGAGGAGGCAAGTACAGCATTTTGGGGGGCGTGCTAAGAGGAAGGATCCCTGTTGCTGTGATTAGGGAACTAAGGGGATCGGTGGGTGGAGCAAGACATTTTTTTTTTCAGTCTGCACTACAGTTCAGCAAGATGGTTATACAGACTTTTGAAATCCCACAACCAGTTTGAATCCAGGCTTTGCCACTAAGCGTTATGACTGTGGGCAAATCACATTGTTTCTTTAAACTTCACTTTCCCCATCTGTAAAATGGGGTTATGATAATATTTATAAGGTTTTTACGGAGATTTACAAATGTACAATATCGAAAGAACTCTGTAAAGTAAGGTGCTGCTGTGACATGGGACAAAAGAAAGCAGAAATCTTATTAATAATAAGTGAATCTTTCTTTTAAAGAGAACAAGGTGAGGGCTTTTTTGTTTTGTTTTTTATAAAACATCATACGACCTAAGGGGCCTAGGAAAAGAAAAACTTGTTTTGTCAAGTCTGCATCCACTCATATTTCATGGGTGCAGAGTAACTCGTTAAACCTTTGATGTTTGGCACACATACGAACAGGAAAAGCCTTCCGTGTGCTTTAATTTTAAAAGCTATTTTTAAAAAACGACATATATACACTTGAAATATCTCTTGGCTATCCAACAGCTCTTATAAAACAAACCTCGGCTGCTGCGTTTCTGTCGATCTGAGAAGAGCGAAGTCGGGGGCGCTGGGATCACCGCGCCGCCTTTGAATCGAGCGGGGCGCAGGGCCGCCCGCGGGCGAAGCCCTGGGGGAGGACGCGCTTTTGATCGATCCCGGAACCTTCGCATGGGGCGGGGCCTG
>NW_022900931.1:16007558-16056022 GCF_012274545.1 Fukomys damarensis
AGGAGGGCCGACGCCCCTCTCGCCGAACCCCGCGATCTGTCCCGAGTTTCCCCCCGCCTCCCCCTTTGCGAAGTCCTTACCCACTCTGCTCCTGCACCCGGGACCCCGCCTGGCCGCGCCGCCGGGTATCCACGTCCTCCCACCGGGCTGCTTCCGCCGCCGCCTCCTCCTCCTCCCAGGTGGGACTTGTGGGTAGGTGGCTGGCGGTGGAGGAGAGCACTTCGGGGGTGACAGGGAACGGCTCGGGGAGCGCCTGGCGCGTCCCCTGCTTGCTGCCGGAGGAGTAGCCGGAGCCGGAGGAGGCAATCGCAGCCACGATCCAGATTCAGGGTCCCCGGCAGCGGCAGCGGCAGCGAGGTTGCACAGCGCCAGGAGGCGGTGGGCGAGCGAGGGGGTGTCCCGGGTGTGGGCATGGAGCCCCCGGTTGCGGGGGGTCGGCGAGGAGACGCGTCTCCCTGGTTGGCGTTGGTGGCGCGCTTGAATGCCAACCGTGAGTTGGGCTGGAGAAGGCAGGGCTCCCTGTCATTTCTGTGCTGGTCTGGCTTTCTTTTGTCAGTCTTTGTTTACATTCGTGGAACTTGTTTGTCTGAAATGTAACATGTGTTCTCTTAACTGGCCTGCCTGTGTTTCTAGTGATTGGGAAGGCTTGAGAACACTTTGGGTGGGAAGGTGAGGAGGGTTGGAGCAGTCCTACGGAGCTTCCCTCCTGGGTACTTTTCTCTCAACTCTGAGATTCTGTGAGGCTCTCAAAGTTGCCAGGATGTTGAACAAACCTGTCTTTTCTATTAAACGCTGGAGTTCGTTGAAATGACTAATGTGTCCAAATTTGCACAAAAGTGGAGGAGGAAAGGGAAGGCTGGTATAGCAAGCAAGATGAGGTTACATTTTTCGGGCACTTCTGACTAATACACCGTCATATTTCTTAGCTCCCCTGTGCGGTCTTTGGCTTCAGTGTCCCTTTTTGCTGTTTTGCAATCATATTTCAACTTCGATGGCCTCATTGCTTTTATGGACAGTAACAAATTTATTTCATAGAAGGCAATATGGCATTAATATTATTTAACCTGATCATCTTGTGGAGTTATTTCATGCTTATTTTTGGTTAGAAATGTGCCTTAATTACACTTAAAGATTTGATAACATAAATGCAACAGAAAATTTTGATGCTCTGATTGCTTTCACAGATTTATTTATTTATTTATTTTCTGGTTTGGTTTACTTTGCTTGGACTCTGATTTTGTGCACGCATCAGTGGCTTCTTTGGGAGAGGTATTAATGATTAAATCCGAACCACTTGTCATTTAAAGTAATATGTAGCACAGAAAGATGCCGTTGTTCACCTCACCCATTCCCAAGTTTATTACTTGAGCCTTCATTTCAAGGGCACGGAAACACACCCATGGAAGTGTGCATTGTCAGGTTTCTTTTCCACTAATTAAGTACTTAGAAGCTCTTCCTTTGCATCTTTGGCACATCCTAGATGGATTTGTGTAGCTGAAAAAGAATATCCTAAATAGACACAGTATATCTTGAAGAGACAGGCAGATGTTGCCTGTTACGCACAATTTGGGGGTTTTGCCAAAATTGATAGGTATTTTACTTGGAATTAAGAAAATCCTTTGCTTTTTTTTTTAGGTACCAGAGCATAGCTCCTCTCCACGCTGATCATTACAGGGTATCGATCATGTCAGAAACTGTAATCTCTAATACTGTTGGTACTTTTGAGGTAGTTTTAAATTTTAATTGCAATCTTTCACAAAATGATGTATCTGCTGTTAGTTTTCTGACCAACCCAGTTTTTTTAGTTAGAAACCTACTTAAATGAAAATAGCTAATCATGAAAATACTTAAAATGGATTGAAACTTATTTTGTTCTCCCATTGAAGTAATACTAATTGCGATTATAATGTGTTTTTTAGATTTGCCTACTGGCTGGGAAGAAGCATATACTTTTGAAGGTGCAAGATACTATATAAAGTGAGTTTCTACATTTTTTTCCTTCGATAATTGAAATGCTGTGATTACACTTTGGTTGAATGGTTGTACTGTATGTCCAGTCAGGGTTATGATTTCTTAAGGTTTATCATATATGATATAGACTTTATTTTATGTAGTGTTAGACTTCAGAGAGATAAAAATGGCATTCTTAGTTTTCTTAGGTTATTTGCCTTTGTGTGTATTCCTTGGTTCACTGATTTTAACATTAGATCACGTACGGCCACATTTAGTTTTGTTACCTCTTTATATATTCCTGGGTGGAGCCTTACAGTTTTTTGTCTTTAGCTATGTGACAACATTTTGTTCCTTCATTATTTTACTGACAGATTAAACAAATGAAAATCTCTGAATTATGTTACCATCTTTTTTTTTTTAAAGTGAATTCTGTTTATGTGTATTCTGACCAGAGCTGTTAATAAGTAGCAAAAGTGATGTAAAGGTACAATCTGATGATCATTGACAAAGCTGAAAGTAAAAACAAACGGCAATAAGTGGTGAATATTCTACAAGCATTTGTTGGATCAGTTTGTAATTTTACTTCAGTTTATTTAAATGTATCTAAGTGATTGTCCTTCACTATTGTGCTTGTGTTTGAGTAAAAGGCTTTTAGTAGAACTTAAAAGGAAAGATGACTAGATACTGCTAACCTTAAAACCAGTTCTATTGATTGAACTAATTTCTATTCCAGTGTAACTTGGTAGTAGAGAAAGATACAGTGCTGGAAGTCAATATATAGGAAAAGATGTAATCTCCCAAGAGAAAACACAGATGAGTTTTTCTTGTCTTTGTTGTAAGTTAGAAACTGTTTAAGAGCTTATTTGTTGTTGTTGTTTAAAATTGTTTGGTATAATTTTAAGGAACTGAGTCTGGAGAATGTTGAAATACAAGATTTGGTAAAGAGTTTGGTAGATTATTAATAATAACATGCCTAGCTGAAAGTACATTTATTTCATTGGGCCTTGTAAGTTATATTTACCAACTGACATTTTACCAAGTGATCATGCTTAGTTCTACTAAATGATAATTACTTGTATGATTCTTTAAGCTTTTTAGAAAGGATATTTATATAAAATGTCATCGTATATTTATAGGTATTGGGAATGGTTGCCTTTGGATGCCAAATTAGAGACAGCAGAAGTGAGAAACAGGAATGCAGTATTGTTTTGGTGTGTTCCTTCTCTGGATTTTTGTGGTTGTTCAATTTCTTATTTGGAGATTGGTCCATGCCCTGAAAAATGAAGTAAAGTGCAGTCATCAAGTATTTTTCTAGTGATTGTTTTCATCTTGAATTAAAATGAGTTTGTGTTTCCATGAAAGGGATTGTTTTCCCTTTTGCGATGTAATATTGGTATTCTAAAGAAAAACCTTTTTTCTTTTTTTCCTCATTCAATGAAGTTTTGACTGTTGTACATTAAGCGTAGGTGTCTTACAAGAATGGGTAGCCCTTTGCATCTTTATTTAAATTTCTGTGGATGTATACATTGTTGAATGATTTTTTTTTTTTTGAGAATACAAAATGTTATTTTATGTAGGCCTAGTATGTATGTTTAAATTTGCAACTGAGCTGTTTGAAACTCAGTTGTTTGTTTACTCACTATTTTGATTGGATTTTTCTTTTGTTTTAACAACAAATTAGCATTTTGAGCATCGTGTTTAAGTTGCTTAGGAAAGTTAGGACAATTTTAAGAAATCTGTGATAATTTTACTCTAAAATAGTTTTAAACTGGTGGGTTTTAATCAAGTAGTATTAATGGCTACTGTTATCCAAAAGTAGCAATACAGTTATACTATGAAAGTAATTAAGTGTGGAAATTTCACTAATTAAACTTCTTTTAAGCAAACTAGCCGTTTAAAAATACAGGATTTGCTGAATATGAGATGCTACTGCTTTGCCATTCTGGGATGTGTCATAAGAATAGTTTCTTTAGAGATTAGTTAAATCCCTAATTCGGACTATTGTTTCCTAGAAACTCTACACTTATCATTCTAATATGATAGATGCACCACTTTTATCTTAAAACTTTACGGAGTGTTTGCCCATGTAGTATCAAGTCTGGATCTCATTTTAACCAGGGAAGTAGTTAAGAGAATTATTGCTTCCATTGTGCCACCACATAATAAAACGACAGAAACACACCTTTGGAACTTATATTCTGCAAAGATAGCACAATGAGAAGCAGTAGGAGTGTGAACTATATTTAGAATATTCACCACAGGAGAAACGACAGTGGTCTGAACCAAGAAAGTGATTAATGGTGGACTCTTCATTTGTTGTTTCTTTCTTAGACGAAGGAAAGAGGTTATTGATCTTATAAGAAAAGAAGGTAGTAGAGTGGGCAGGGGGTAGACTTTGGTCACATGGGAATACCAAAGGCCCATAAAAGACGTGCTGGTCCTGTGGCCAGTCCCAATCTTGTTTTCTGGAAGGCTCCCAAAGTAACAGAGATTTAAATAACTTCAGTTGTTGCTGCTTTGGTTCTCAAGTGAAATACCTGGGACTCTCAGATTATTCTTTCCTGAAAATAGTGCAGTCCCAAGTAGAATTTCTATTTGGAGAATATTTTAGTATTGATGGTTGCATTTTCATGGGTCCTGAGGAAAACATCGTAATGGGGGAGACATAAAAGCTGAACTGTGTTCTTGGCCTTCTTACAACTTTGGAGCTCAGACTTCACATCTTCATAGTAGACTGGTTGGAAAATCAGCTTCTAAATATCATCCCATTTATAACTTTGTTTCAGTTTTATTCTGTTCTGGGAATTTATAATATTCTAGAAAATGATGAATTAATTTGCAGTGCCGAGAGGAGATGATGTGGGAAAGATGGAAATCTACTTAGCTTTCTTATCGAGCTAAATTATTTTAATCTTCTTCTTTAGACTTTGTATAGATAACTGCAGAGAAGCAAAGTATGCAGTGCCAGAGTTGTGTGCACTTCATCTGTTGCTGCCTTTTGTGTTTAACATTTCCTTGTGAAGTGTTTGTGTTGTATCTTCCCTGCAGAGCTTTATGGAAACCAATAATAGTTTTAAAGTCAACAAAAGACCTGAGTATGGTCTTAGAGTAAGTTCAGTTAGATGTATAAAGTTCAATTAGATGATCGATTTACTTTACACACTTAAAAACTGGTTCTTTAATATAAGTCCACAATTAGGTAACAAGATAGATAATTTTACTTTGCATCTACTGGCCAAAACAGAGGTAATACATGAAAGTCTTAGGACACATATTTAATTGCGATACTTTAATTTTTCATGGGAAAAACTAATTTGCATGCATCTTAAGCTAACTTATCTCTAAATTATTTTTGTGTTGTATGTGAAAATACATACACACAGTTTGAATTTGATTGTTGGGTTTCCATGCTGCTATTTAAAATATAAAACTTTATGTTCAGGGATAATACTGGGAATTGTTATTAGCAAATTTCGTAACTTACTAAGCATAGCTTTAAATATTTCATTTTCTATTTCTAATTAATGTATTTCCTGTAATTTTTTTTGTTGATTTGTTCTTTTTAAAATATTCTGAAAAAAAAAGAAAAAAAAAACTCTGTTTTCTTACTACGTACAGGACAGTAGCCCATAAAGTGAGTCTACTATATTTAGAGGTTATAAAGCCTTCTGCCTACACCTCGAAAATGCTGCTGAATGGCTCTGTAATGACAGGTCAGAATGGTTTCAAATGGATGTGTCACTGACTATTCTTTTGTGCTTCAGAGCTTTACAGTGGTTTACCTAAAGTGCCAAACAGATCTTAAAACAGTGCTCTGAATAGTATGAGACTTTGTTCCAGATATTTAAAGGTCATTGTTTTTTATGTGGCAGGGCTAGGAATCAGACTAATATTTGCATGGTAGTAAAATAGCATGCAGATTTTGTGAGGTATTTTTATATGGCCTTTTTCTTAAATTTTAAATTCTGAAGATGAATTATTTCTTAGGCAAATAAAACAACATTTGGTTTTTGGCCAATGAAGTTTTACCTCAATGTCTTCAATAGTTGGAATCTAATATGTGTGCTGAGAATTCCAGAATACCTGTAATGAAGGGATTCTGAAATAGACATGTAAGGTGGCAAGAGTTAGAAAAAAATATATTTGTTCATAGATTATCACAGTTCTAAATTATATTAATGAAAATGGGGGAAACCAAAACATAGGTACTATAAGCCCATTACAACATATTAACTGTTTGGTATTCAAAACTGTTTTGTAGCTTAGTATTACAATGAGAGCAGATTTTTTTTTTTTTTTTTTTGGTACTGGAGATTGAATTTGGGCCCTTGCAAGGCAGGCGGTAGGACCACTGAGCCAAATTCCCAGCCCAATAATAACAGATTTTGATTACTAGAATAATATAATGTTTAAGAACAGTTCATAGACATTCAGTTTCTTTTTTATGTTCAGATCTCAGCCTTCAAGGAGTTGGTAATATACAGAAAATCATGCAGTGTATTAAAAAGGAGTGTGGTATGGGGAACATGGACTTATTTAGTGCTAGGCGCTTCAACATAGGATTGAACTCATATAATCATCACAATAGTCTTGTCTTGTTACCTTTGTCTTTTTATCTCCTCCAGTCTTTTTATGAAGCTGAAGCTCTGAGAGGTAAAGGATCTATTTTTTTTTCTCTCTCTCCCATTGAATTTATTGGTACATTTTAGGTATACAGTACAGTTACATTCATCATTGAGATCTTACTGAGGATCTACCTTTGTCTTTTTATCTCCTCCAGTCTTTTTATGAAGCTGAAGCTCTGAGAGGTAAAGGATCTATTTTTTTTTCTCTCTCTCCCATTGAATTTATTGGTACATTTTAGGTATACAGTACAGTTACATTCATCATTGAGATCTTGTACTGAGGATCTATTTTCTGTAGGCCACAAAGCTTTACTGTTAGTTGCTAGTACTCATATTAAGGTCTAAAATCTCTTTGTATCTAAAAATATAGGACAGTGTACACTAGTAGGTCCTACAGTATATGTCCCTTCATGAGTTGGTTGCTTAGCATTAGAGGTGTAGTATTTCACACAAGTGTAGTGTTAGGGTTAGTGGATGAACCTTCAAAGAGAAGCTTGCTCAACCCCTCAAGAGGCTCTGTGGTTGCTTCATTCCTTTATCTTCACTGGAGTGCTCAGTAAATGCCATACATTGTTCTAGGAGCTGGGGATCTAATGGGGACCACCCAGCAGGTTCACCACCTTCTTAGTCTGTAGTCTAGTGGGAGAAACAGATATTAAGACCAAAAGAAAGAAAAAAGGAACAAGCATGTAATTTTTTTTAAATGACACTTTTATTAAGTACACTGTGCTGTGACAGATTAGGAAAGTTTACCACAAATAACTGTTGAAATAAGATGGATTTCCAGCCATAAGTAGACTTTGTTGTGGAATTCCGTTCCCCTTCTTTTAGCCGCAGGGCTGTGACTTAGGTCTGCTCAGTATCCTTTGCTTCTAGTTGTAGATGGTTTCTAAATAAGTGGTTATCTCCCTAAATAATATTGCTCCTAGTCTTGGAACGTTTATCAGGAGAGCACTAAAGGAGTTCCCATTGCCCATGAATAAGGCCCAGGGTTCAGTCATCAGCAACACATACACATCCATACACACATGCACACACACACACGCACACGAGTCCCTATAATTCGATTGGTTGTGAGAACACTTGGGATTTCTCAAGGGATTTTCCCCACTCCCCCTGATCTGGATAGACAGACCCCTTAGTTTGTTTTCTCTAATTCTCAAAGTTGTATCCTTAGTAAGAGGGAGGAGGTGAAGAGAAGACAAAAGGTTGAAAGAGTCATAGAGTTGGAGGTACTGTAGACTGGCTTGGTATAAACATCCTCGAATTCTGTCTTTCTCTGTCCTATAAAAAAAGTGTCCTAGCATTTGTTGACAAATCTTCTCTTGTGACCTTTTCATTTGTCTGTGACAGTAAGTTGGTGAAAAGTTACATGTATGTGTATAAGTCGGAGTTAATAGTGTAGAAAATGGTACTAGTTTCTATCAGTTGCTGTCATAAGAATTTGCAGGAAGGTTGAGAGAATTAGGTGAGGCTGTCCTCAAGAGGCTTAAAGAGGGGGCTGAACTAGGCTGGGGTTTACATATAAAATCAGATGGACTGATAGGACTACAATAGTAGGCTGAATTCATGGGGGAAACAAATGTAGTGTCTGATCAGTACTGATAACTGCTGTTCTGGTAGTGTTAATGTGGAAAATGATGTTTGATAGGTAAATTTAAGAATGCTGTTTGGAGACATGATGACTAGGCACCAAGTGTGAGGCAGGGATGTTTTTTTCCTAGGCCTACCATTTCAGTTTGGGTTTGATTTGGTTTGGAATAGTGTTTATTACATTTTGAGAGATTTCAGTGTAGGCATCTTGAGTCAGACTGTGGCAAATTTGGAGTCAGAGTGCTCAGCGCTCTGCCACAGTTTGGGAGTTGGTTGCTCAAGCCAAGTTGGTGACAGCAGAATGGAAAGGGAGGTGGCCATTGATCAAAGATACTAAAGAGGAGTTGACAGACCTTAAAAGTCTTGCTGAGCAAGGAGGTTGGCAGACACAAAGAGGTCAGAAGCTACTCAGAGCCTTTGTTTCCCAGTGGCTGTCAGAATGATGGCCAGCAAAGGGCTTAGGTTGCTGCAGGGAGGGGAGCCCTAGGTGGTCGTATTAATGATGGTTTTGTTTTTGAGCTGCTTACCTTGAGAGGATATGTTATTATTTTACGTGGCTAAAATCTGACCTTCATAAATGACTCCCAACATTATCTTCTCTCCATCTCCCATAAATAAGCAAAGCAACCTCCTCCTTCCCCAAAAAGTGCTCTCATCTACCTAAGTGACCATCTGTCTACCTATATAGAGATCCAAGGTAGGAATTTTCTTATTTATCACTTATTCATTCAGCAAAAACTGTTTACTAAGGGTCAAGTACTGTAGGCTTAATAATGAAACAGACACAGTCCCTACTTGTAGTGAGCCTATAGTTGAATTAGTGGGAAAAGTAAGTACAATAAGAAGTCTGTTGTGGACTGTGATACATGTATGAAGTATAAAGTAGTGTTTTGACTACATATATTGAGAGGTCTTGGTCCAGTGTGAGGGTGGCTGGGTGAAACCTTCTTAGAAACATAAAGAAGTTAAGGTCTGAACCCCACAGAGTGGATTAGAATAGAGCAGTGCCAAGTCACATGAGAGATAAACAGCATCCTGGTCTTGAGTGGCCCACAACAGAGCCACAGCTAAAGAAAGCTGGGGTCGGTGCTCACGTGGTATGGAGGGAGAACACCATGACAGAAATTGCTCTGTACCATGCAGCAGGGAATGAGGCATGACTGCTTCTGGTGATTATCTCAGCAGCAGGTGGGCCTTCCAATTAATCGTTCACACATGTGCCCCCCTTCCTTCCGTTCTCTTCAAGTCACGGGCCTCAGTGAAGACAGATAATGTACATCAGTAAACAAAATAGACCAAAAAACCTTGCATTCCTGTGGAGTGGGTGTGGAGGACAGAATATCAGACAAAGTAACAATAAATATCTTTTATAGTTGCAAAGAATATGTAGGCGCTGTAAGGGAGATAGAGCCAGAATATGGAAGCTCAGGAGAGGAGTCATAAGTGAGTGTGAAGAAAAGGAAGTGAAATCAGAGAAGTGCAGGGCCGCATGTGTGTGTGTGTGCGCGCTCATCGGTTGATGTAAGGATCTGGGCTGTGGCTCAGGGAGGAGAGCCACTGCGGCCTGAAGGGAGGAGACATCATCTGGCCTCGCCCTGGGAAAGCATCCTCCTCGTCACTGTTTTGAGATTGTGAAGGGCTGACTGACAGTGTCCCCTGAAGAGTAAGTTCTACCTGCATTATAGTCCCCTTCTTAGCACTTAACAAGATTATGATTAAGTATTTAAATGTGTAGTGACCATATTTCTTTTAAGCTGCCAGTAATTCGTAAGTTAAACCATTGATTTGATGACAGCTTTTTAGGGAAGAAACAAGAGAGACATGACTATATTAAATAAACATTAATATGTTTAAAAAGTACATGTTCGAATCAAGAAACACTTGTTTAATACTGGTTCCCCCCACACTCCAGATGGTAAGTAATTTTCAGAAAAAGTAATCTTAGTCATTGCTGGGTTTTCAGTTCCCAAGCCTAAGCCTCTGTCATAGTGTATCTTCTATAAGTGTTTGTTGCTTGAATGAAAGAATTTTTATAAGCATGTTATTCAGAAATGTTACTGTTTGCCTCTTTGTGAAGTTTTAATTTCTGTCCATAGGACATTTATTTGTCGTTATATGAATTAGTGAATCAGCTGTGTCTCGTTTGTGTGATTCTTTCCTGAGAGACAGATACGATCTATTCAGAGCTGTGATTGTATGGCCTGATCCATGACAAAACCGAGATGTTACCGGGACCTGTAAGGCCTCTTGGGAGAAGCTGACACTCAGATCTCACCACTGACCACCCCTTTTCCCTTAAAGAACTTGCACAGCTCAGGCATGAGCTGAAGTTAGGAAAACAAGGAAATGGTGAAGTTTGTTGTTTTGAGTAGCATCATGGATAATGCCAACATAGGCCAGATCTTGAAGCTGAAATCAGCAGGGTGGGTAGAAAGTTGAGAGGAAGAGCATGTGGCCTTTGGGAGGTGCAGAAGGAACCACAGGGAACTCTCTGGCCACTTAGGATTAGTCTGTGAGCTACCTGAGATTGTTAGTTTATTTTACTTTTTAGCGTTTTTGAGATTAGGTCTTGATATGTGGTTCAAGCTGGCCTTGAATCCACTATGTGGCCCAGGCTGGACTTGAACTTGCGATCCTCCTGCCTCAGCCTCCTGAGTTCTGGGATTACAAGCATTCGGAACTGTTCCAGGCTGAGAATTTTCTGAGGTTGTCAATAACTTCAGAAGTATCCAACAGACTCTGTGTTGTGAGCTTTCTGAGTGAGGCAGAGATGGGCTCATAATCATCTTAACCAGTGCCTGGTGTGTGATGGGCAAGTTAGATGTTGAGAAATGAAGGCCCAGAACAGATCACGAGCAAGCCAAGTCTTTCTTTCTTTTTCTTTTTTAAAGCCAAAGTCTTTTGCCTTTTCCCTTTTCACCTAGCCAGGGCTCTTAATGGTACGAATGTCAGTTACCCAAAGCCAATTAGTATAAGCAGTAAGGAAACTTCATTTTCCACATTAATTGCACAAGTGACAAATGAATTCTTGAAGAGACTTCCTCGTCTTTTTTTTTTTTCACAGAAAACTTCTTTCTAGCCAGAAAATGATTGCCCACTCTAATTCACTCTTGTAGCTCTTTAATCCACAATGTAAGGTTCCTCTTCTAGTTCCAAATAAAAACATCTTGGACAAGGACTTAGTCCACTTCCAATCACAAGTCCGTTCCTGGGGTACGCACTGGCCCACTGGTCCTCAGTAGACTTCTTAGCAGGAGCCGAGGCACCAGTGTCAGCAAGCTCCTTGGAAACCTGGTTAGAGGAAGGCCTAGCTCACCATAGCAAGTCAGCAGGTGAAGGACTGGTGAACTGGAGGTCTCCTGCGTTTCCCTGGTAGGGTAAGCAGAGCACTGACAGCCAGGAAGACAGTGAATCTGAACATGTGTAAAATGACACAAGAAACGGCACTGCAGTGGTCCTCAAGGAAGCTCTTGGCTTCCATTGCGGAGGGAGCACTTGAAAAACATGGTTGGCTCAGGGTTGGACCTCGGAAAATGAAGAGGAAGTATCGAACTCTGAGGAAGAAAGCATAGAAGCTGTCCTGGGCTAAGTGTCCTGAGTAGCGGAAGGGACAGCAGTTTAGTACGAGTGGCAGTGGGGCGTCACTGTGCTAGAAACCTCCATGTGCTTCTGTGGCAGGGCACAGGTTCCTCCCCACTTTGGAAGTGGCTGGGTGATGCTGCAGTCCACGTGGGCCAGCTCCTCCCCACCCCTTCCAGGCTCAGATTCTTCACACACAGAATTTTTTAAAAATAATCTTGGTTCCCTCCAAAAGAGGAGTTGCTTCTGATGTGAAAATTTGGCTTTAGTCTATATACTGAGTTAATTTCAACAGCTTTTAATTTCAACAGCTTTTACAGACGTTGGTTGAAGGTATGCTCAATACCCATTTTATTCAATATGCAGTATAAAACTGTTGAACTTAAAATTTGAAACAGTGAAATAGCACAGTATGGCAAAAATTTTTGAGAAGAAACAAGGAACTCCTTGCTCAATTTGCATAGCACAAAGAAATAACACAGGGAAAATACCATGATAATCTTAGTGTATATTTTTTTCTCTTGAAAATGCATCTGTTTTACTTATATGTATGTTGCTATCCTATCACAGAATAGAGATGCATTCTAATACCGATGGCTTTTTAATTGTACCTATCTAAGTGTACACGATACTTTGATTCACATAGTGAAATGGTTACCACACTCGGGCAGATAGTATAGCCATGGCCCCACAGGTTCTGTGACTGTGGGTGCATGAGGTAAGAGCGCCTAAAATCTTGTCTTTTACAGATTGTCACTGTACTGTGTGATGCAGAGTTTGGTTTCCATGCTGTATATTACATCTCTTACTCTTCTCAGAAAATTATAACTTTGACCTATAGTCAGTCAGTCAGTCTCCCCTTCTTCTCTGTATTGCTATGTATTTGGCTTTTCTCTATTCTTCCTTTTTTTAAAACTTCTAAATGTAAGCAAACTTATGTTTTTTTGTTTTGTTTTGTTTTTAGAACAGTATCCTCCAGATTCACCCATGTTGCTGCAGAAGGCAGGGTCTCCTTGTCTTTTAAAGGTTGAGTAATCTCCCATCCCGTTTCCTTACTCATTCATTGTTGGATGCTTAGGTTATTTCCCTAGTTTGGCTGTTGTCACTGATGCAGCATGAACGTGGAGCACAGACGCCTCTGCAAAACCCCAATTCCATGACTTGGGGTAGATAGATACCCACCGCGCAGTCACTGGAGTGGGTGGCAGTTCTGTTTCAATTTCAGGGGGCACTAGCCGCACCAATTTATATTCCCAGCAACCATGTACAGGGACCCTCTCCACACACACATCCTTTCTGGTACTATTTGTCTTTTATAATGATAACTGGTTTGGTTTTTTTTTTTGGTACTGGGGATCAAACTTGTGTCCTCGCGCTTGCAAGGCAGACACTAGAACCACTGAGCTAAATCCCTGGCCCCTATGATGGCTTTTTTTTTTAATTAGTAAAAGAAATATCAAAGAATAATTCCAAATGAAGTAATGAGTGTATTTTAGTGTGCATACTTCTTGTCTGGCTCGTTCATTGGTTTTTTTTCTTATTATAGAACTTACAGAAAATACTAAAGGGTATAATGAGGGAGAAAATAAAAATAACCCGCAGTCCTCTTAGGCAGAGAATCATACCAATAATATGCCGCTATTTCTGTTTATGTGTATATTAGTACTGACTCAATTTCTGTTCTCATTAAAGTATATTCTATGTCCTCGTGTCATGCATTCGGTAGATTTTTAATAATTCTAATGTTATATGTTAGGAATATATAATAATCATTCCACTACTCGTAGGTGTATTTTATGCGAGATTAGTTTGCAAAGTACCCATATTTTATACCAGGACTGCTGTTTCCCATTGCTGACTGAAAGAGCTGTCGTGTGGTTCATATGTAAAGACCATAGTGTCCACCGGTGACGAGGGTAGTCGTATCCTCGGTCACATGTGTGGGTAGATAGGTAGATAGCTTAATATATTGGAGGGGGGTGTGAGGGGGAGAGAGAGACAGAGACAGACAGAGGAGGGAGGGGAGGAATTTAAATGCTTACCTGGATTGTCAACTTGACCTTTGGATTAAGTCTTGCAATTTAAAGAGTTATTTCAGTGGCAGTATTTGAGTACGAGTAGGTACAACACATTCTGCAGTTTGAGCGGAGCTTGCAGGAACGTGTTTCTGCTCCCCCGCAGAGTGATTTGGAGTTGTCATCCATGCTGTACCACCCACTCCATGCTCTGTTCTGTACGAGATTGCTGAGTCGGCGCTTGAGTGTCCATCCTCTATTCGCCTTTCTTTGAATTTATGTACTTGTGCGTACATTTCAACAAAATGAGGCTGCCCCGTATGTACCGTTGCTAAACTTTCTTTTTAATAAATGTCATACATCTTTTCTACTACTCTTAGTAGTTAGAGGCCAACATCATTCTTTCTGTACCTTCACAGTATGATTTTTTCAGCTGTACCTTTATGTTTGGACTCAGCATGCATGCATGTGCGCACGCACGCGTGTGTGTGTGTGTTTGTGTGTGTGTGTTTGAGCTAGGGTCTCATAATATAATCCAGGCTGTCTTTGAATCTTCTATATACCATAGGATGGCCTTGAACTTAAAACCCTCTTGTCTCAGCTTCTTGAGTGCCAAGATTACAGGCACGCATAACCACGCCCTGCACTTTTCCTTCAGTTTCTGAGAGTGTCGTAGTAAACATAGACATAAACTTTGTGGTCCTATGCAAATACTACAATAAAAGGATTCTTAGATGTGCAATTGCTGAGTTAGGCCATATATACATATATACATAAGAGTTAGGCTCTTAATAAACATAGCAAAAGCTTGCTAAACACTGTGAGGTCAAAAAAAAAAAAAACCTGAAATAATTTCAATGCCTAATTCTAAGACTGATGGAAAAATTATTTTTCAGTAAGTGCGGAGGCACAAAAAGCGACAGAAATAACAAATGACAGTGTGTAGAACTGACCATATAATGGATCAGAAGCCCCGGACGATAATGGTACATTCACTTCTGGGAATTGTGGTTGAGCCTGCTCTTGGGGCCGCTTGCCAGTTACATTCAGATTGACTTAGGGTTTTACTCTTTGGGGTTTACCATTAGGCAGCTCTCTTCACCCTTTCACCCTGGTATCAGCAGTGTATGGGGTTGCCCTTCACTAGCATTCCTGCCAGCACTTGGTATTGCCAGTCTTAGGTTTTGGGTGATCTCGTAGGCAAAGTGGTGTCTTCTTGTCTGGCTTGTTTCTGATTCCCTTCATTTAGCTGCGTGTGTTCCCCGTTTGACTCTCCTCAGTGAATTGCTTGCTCCATACATTTTCTGTCTTCTATTGAGCATTTTTTTAATGGTTTATGTCATATATTTATTTGTAGTCCACCTAGCCTAGTAGAGATCTGCAGTGTCTTGGTGTGCACCCCTTCAAATACTAGCTTTTAGTATACGCTCTCATTATGTATATATTTGTAAATGATACACAGGTATTGCTATGTCTCACACATTTCTAAGGCCTCTTTTGTTATGATTTTAAAATAGGGGTAAAATAGTAGTTGTAGCATGTGTGTCCAGTTAAACCATCAGTTCAGAGCACAGTATGGTTTCGGCCCTTTTTAGGGCAGTTAGATTTGCCAGGAGGAATTGTGACAAAGTGTATGTCTTCATAACTCTGTAGGCATGCGTAGAAAACGGTGAGGTAGAAGATAGCTAAAGGGCAGACCTGGCTCTCTTACCTTTATTAGCCTTATTAGCTTAATAAAATTGACCTTGTTATGTACCAGTTTCTACTTGTGTGAAATGGAGAGTGCAATTTCTGTCTTGCTTATTGTATAAGGTTATGATGCTGTGCGTTCATCTTTATGAACAGACTTTGAGAAGCAGTAAAACAGGGTATAGATATGAAGTACATAAGTGTCTGTTTTATATATCCATAGCACTGGGTATCTAAGAGGATCGGTGTCAGAAAACAGTGGAAACTGCATGTCTTGCTAATAGTAGCTCAGTAACGTAAGGTAGGCTTCATTTCTTGTAGATTTTATACTTCATTGAAGGTAGAAACTGATACATATAATAGTCAATAAGTGTTTGTTGACTATGCTAAAATATATACTTAATAATATACATATTTGACTTTAAGAAGATGCTGTTTTCCAACTAAGAAAGCCTTGTGGTTAAGAAATTAGAAATCAAATTCTCTGAGAAATGCCTTACACACTAAGGAGAACTTTCTTAAAAGAATAAGGCAGTATTTATCTGGGGCTGCAGATAAGAAGTAGGGCAGCACTTGAATATGTCCTTCAGGATTGAAGAATTTCAGGCATTGTAACACTAGGGACACTTAGGTAGGAGGCTGGGACTGAAATGCAAGGAGAGCGTATTGAAGGCAGCTTGTGATAAAGTACACCAGGACTGCTACAAAAGGCAAATTTGAAGGTAGGTGTTGCTGGTATTTGAAAAAATATTTTATAATCTTTTTGAAGTGAATGAATTTAACTGCAGAATAAATTATTATTATCAGTAAAGGGGATGGATGGGGAAGGAAAAAGGAAAAGAACTGAACCCCTCATCATCAGTAAAAAGAATAAGAAAATTGGGAATGCAGCTGTGTAAATATATAGATGTGAGACACACACACACACACACACGCACACTCAGGTTTTGCAAAGGTCCTAGAAATCATGAGCTCTCAGCTCTTGCACACACACTGCTGGCTGGCACAGGCAGAGCCCGTGACAGCGGTGCCTTGAGTAGGCTAGGACTAAGAGCTGGGAGTCGGCCAAGCAGGGTCACATTCCTTCTAAACCTCTTCTCTCTTTCTCTCTCATGTGATTCTCCGAACAACCCCACAGGGTGGAAAGGGGGACGAGTCTAGTCCAGTTCAAGTCAATAAACCTTTTGTGCTCATCCAGATCAGCGGAAAGGGAAGGTAGCATGTAAACTTAACATACTTATTACATCTACTTTCAAAATTTAGTTATTTAACTTGGAGGAGGTAGAAGACAGTGCCGAAAAGTGAAATTCATAGGAAAAATAAATATATTTACTTCTTGGAAATTGTTCACACAGAACAATTCTTGTATTTTGTACAGAAATTTTTTATTTCAAGAGTGATAAATGATAAGGAATTCTTTTTTTTTTTTTTTCTTATATGGAAGAATCCCTTTTGATCACTTACCTAATAATCTGGACTTTTTTTACATCAGGACAGCCCTCTAGTAATCTTATGAATGAATGATACTCAGTCTAGATGCTGTTTTTCTCCTAGCATATTTTAAAAGAAACATCAGATTGTAAATAAGAAATATTATTGGTAAAAGTAGAGTTCTTTCTTTTTTTTTTAATTAAAAATTTTTTTTTGGTACCAGGAATTGAACTCAGGACCTTGCACTTGTGAGGTAGGCAGCTGAACCTCTGAGCTAAATCCCTGGCCCCATAAAGTTCTTTCTTTATGTAACCATTTTTATCTGGCCTGCTACTTAAGTCTCGCTACAGAAGAAAACCCTGAAGTTAAATAATTTCACAATTATTGCCTTTAATTCTTCAAAAACATTAATGAAGAAAAGTAAAATTATCACAGTAGAACACATGTGAAAAATTATGATTTCACTATGTCACTTTGTTGTTAAAAAAAAAGCATCCAAAGACTTAATGACATCAAACCAACTGCAACTTTTACAATTATGTAACACATCTCTGGTTGGTTGGGTGGTTTTTATAGTCTCTCCTGGGCCTGCTGCTGGTCTAGGATGGCCTTGCAGTAGTCTCTGATCTGTAGTTATAGTTACGCATGGTCAGTGGGTAGCCCAAAAATATTGAGGGGAATATTCTAGAAATAAGCAATTCATAAGTTTTAAATTGTATGTTGTTCTGAGTAGTGCAGTGAAATCTCGTGCGATCCTATTCCATCCTGCCCAAGATATGAGTCATGCTTTTGTGCAGCATATCCACACTGTATATGTTACCTGCACGATAGTCACTTAATAGGACCTGGGTCATCAAATCAATTGTGGTAGTATCACAGTGCTTTTATTCAAGTAACCCTCATACAGTAGCCTAACAGTTTGTCTCAATTCTTCTGTCATTCACCTCACTTAATCTTAACACACCTCACTTAATCTCATGTCATCATAAGGTGGGTGAGTAAATAGTAAGATATTTTGAAAGAGACCACATTCATGTAACTTTTATTACAATATATTATTAGTTCTATTTTATTATTATTGTTAATCTCTTATAATCTCTTGATTTATAAACTAAACATCATAGGTATGTATATAGGTGTGTGTATCTGGGGTGGTGTTGGAGATGGGGAGTCAGGTGTTTCCATCCGGATTTCAAAGAAAGGCCTGGGTACCCAGGCAAGGAGCTTCTGACTGGGCAGTAAAGAAGCTGAAGGTGCAGCGAAGACCTAGGAAGCTGGAGATGCCAGAAACTTGGGACATCTCCTGACTCAACTGCAGGCTGTGAGCAGAGCCAGCCCCAGGGAGAAGCCAAGTGGGCTGCAGCCAGCAAGGCCTTAGCAGTGAGGTGCCTGCCCCAGCTCTCTAGAACTCACATCTCAGTCACTCTCCAGGTGGCAGATACTGAGCTGCAGGACTTAATATTTGCCCTGCTGAGTTTTGGTCTTGCTTTGGTCCTGCTCTTTTCTTTCCTCCCTTCTGCAATGAGAGTATTCCACTGGACTATGTAACTTGTTTTTTAGTTTTTACAGAGATTAACAGGTAAGAGTTTACCATGAATCTCAGAAGAGACTTTGACTTTGACTTTTAAAAAATGCTGGACCTCTTGAGACTTTAAGGAAGGGATTACTGTGATCTTGGTTATATGCAGGACAATTACAATGTGTGGAATTACTAATTTGTTAGTGTGTTTATCGGGAGATTAAGTGTGATTTAAGAAAATGTATTTGGGTCTCTTGCTGACAAGGTGAAATGTAGTGATGTAGTGATTAGTCTCAGTTTTGTCGACTTAACTGGCTTGGAGGCTGCCAACAGGATTAGTGAACCATACTGCTGGGTATGTCTGGGTAGGTTCTGGAGGCAGGACCTTGGGTGCTTTGTCTGGCCTCTTGCACCATCCTCTCTGGTGCTGTTCCCTGCTCTGCTTCCCAGCCAGCATAAACTGGGCATCTTTGCCCTGCCACCCCCTTCCACCACGATGTTTCTGCCTTGGAGTCAGCTGACCGTGGACTGAGACCTGTGAAACCATGAGCCAAGTTAAACTTCTCAAATGAATGCACCCTGAGACAATAATGTGACGTGAAATAAATTGGATACCTAAGCTTAAGTATTGCATGGCTTCTCTTATATGAGAAACCCAAAATATAAATAATTTAAAGAGCAAAGTAAGATAAATAACAGGAAACAGGGAGGTAGATCTTTTGCAAATGGGAAAGGAACCAAGAGATGAGAGAGATGAGAAAGAAATAAAGAGAATTATGTGTTATGTACATGTACCAACTCCCCACAGTGAATATAGTCATTATATATTTCAAAGATGTAATGATAAGAATTTTTTCCATTATTTTACTGGTACTTAAAACAAACGATACCGCTACATTTATCATTCGGATCTTGTACCTGTACCTGATATGTCTTGGTTCTTGAATTTTCCCCACACCCCTGCCCTCCTTCCACCCCCTTCACACTCCCCTATTACAAAGATTTTGTTTCCTTTTTTCATTTTTTCACATTTTTTCTTTTCCTTTATTTACTTTACCCTCCCCTTCCCACTCCCCCGTTAGCCATTTTCTTCCTGTTTCACACTATCAGTTACACCATTTGAACCTTACACTTTTAGCTTTTCACACCAGAGAAACTATTTGGTATTTACTCAAGTGTGTCCTGTTTATTTCACTTAAGAGTATAGCCTCTGTGCATCCATTTAACTATAAATGTTTCTAGTTTCTCATTCTTTATGGCTGAATAGTACTCCATTTTATAGAAAAACCACATCTTCATCAAGTCTCCAGTTGATGGGCATTTGGATTGTTTCTAAGTTTTAGCTGTTATGAACTGTGCCTCTATAAACATGTGTGCACATATATCACTGTGGTATGATTCTTTAAATTCTTTTGGAAAGATATTCAGCAGAGGGATAGCTGGGTCAAATGGAACCTCTAATCCCAGCTCTTTGAGGTATCTCCATATTGATTTCCACAGTGGTTGCACCATTCTGCACTCCCACCAACAATGGAGAAGGGTTCCTTTCTCCCCACAGCCCTGCCAGCATTTGTTATTGGTTGATTTCTTGACAACAGCCATTCTTTCTGGGTTAAGGTGGAATCTCAGTGCTGTTTTCATCTGCATCTTTCAAATGACTAGTTATGTTGAACATTTTTTCATATACTCATTTGCTGCTTTTGCTCCTTTGAGAAATGTTTGTTCCTTTCAGATGCCCATTTTTTAATTGGGTCCTTGTATTTGGGGTGTCTGATTTTTCTGAGTTCTTTATATATTCTAGATAGTAGTCCTTTGAGGAGTAGCTGGTAAAAATTTTTCCCCCATTGTAGGTTGTATCTTAGCTCTATTGGTGATTTCTCTTGCACTGCAAAAACCTTTTAATACAATGAGATCCCAGTTGTTTATTCTTTGTGCAAGTTTTTGTGCTGCTGAGGATTTGTTCGTAAAGTCTTCCTCTATGCCATTGTCTTTGAGAGTTCTACCTAATTTACTTTACAGTAAGTTTAGTGTTTCTGTTTTGATACTTAGATCTTTAATCCACTTGGGTTTTAGTTTAGGGCATGGTGAAAGATAGGGATCTAGTTTTAATCTTTGGCAGGTTGAAATCCAGTTTTTCCAACACCTTTATAAAAGAGGCTATCTTTCCTCCAGTGAGGATGGTTGGCTCCTTTGTCAAGGATGAGGTAGCTGAGTATGTCTGGTGTTGTTTCTGCATCTTCTAATCTATTCCATTGATCCTCGGGTCTGTTTTTTTGCTGGTACCATGCTGTTTTTTATCACAGTAGCTTTGTAGTATAGTTTCAAGTTGGGAATTGTAACACCCCCTGCCATGTCTCTATTGCCTAGAATGGTTTTTGCTATTCTAGGTCTCTTCTGGTCCCAAATGAATTTTTGGATTGTTTTCTCAAGTTCTGTGAAATATACTTTTGGGATATCAATAGGGATTGCATTGAATCTGTATAGATGTTTTGGAAGTATGCCATTTTCACTATGTTGATTCTTCCTACCCAGGAGCAAGGGATGTCTTTCCATTTTCTTATATCCTCTTCTATCTCCTCTTTTCATAGTGCTGTAATTTTTAGTGTAGAGGTCTTTTGTCTTCTTTGTTAGATTGATTCCTAGATATTTCATTTTTTTGGATGTTATTGTGAAAGGAATTGTTTCCCTAATTTTTCTCTGTGAGTCTGTTATTTGTGTACAAGAAGGCTATTGATTTTTGAGTGTTGACTTTGTATCCCACTACTGAATCTGTCGTTTAAATCTAGCAGTCTTTTGGCAGAGTTTTTTGTATCTTCTATGTAGAGTATCATATTATCAGCAAATAATGACAGTTTAACTTCTTCCTTTCCTAACTTTATTCCTTTTGTGATAAATTTTTTTTTAATTTTTAAAAGTTTAAAAAAAAAGTGGGGCTGGGGATCTAGCTCAGTAGCACCAAGCCTGCCTTGCAAGCACAAGGTCCTGAGTTCGATCCTCAGTACCAGCAAAAAAACACAAAACCAAAAAGAAGTTAAAAACAACCTCTCTTCCTTTAAGTTGTGGATGTTAGGTATTGTATCTCAGTAATCAGAAAGCTAGTGCAGACCAGATAGAAAAAATTTTATACAGGAATTTTCATTTTATATCTTCTTTTGGGGGGAGTTGGGGTTTTTTTTTGTTTTGCTTTGTTTTGTTTTGTTTTTGAGATAGGGTCTGTGCGCATCACTCACCCGCCCCCACCCAGCTTGCTGCTCAGTGCACAGCAAATTCAACTTTGGCCTTCTAGACCTCCCTGTAATGTGTTTTCTTAAGCGTTTTCTGTGTAGATGTGGAACCCCTGGATACAGAGGCATGACTGTGTAGATCCACTTAGCTTTCATATTTTCACTGTAGGTTTTAAAGAATATTTTCAGTATCTTTAATGACACATAGCATTTTCCAAATGTAAACTGTTTCAAGATGTAAAACATTAGGGATATGTGCAAATACTGAAGGATGATGATTTAATTAATGAATGGTGGTCAGGTTTTGGGCCAAACCTAAACTCAAAGGATCATGATTTTAAGATTAGAGCAAGTGAGCTTGCCTGCCTGCCTGCTTGCTTTCTTTGGTCATTAATAGTGGATGTTTTAAATGTAAATATTTAATCTCTTCTTTTTTGCTGTAAATGATTTTGAAAGTTCAAAATATGTGATGAAGTAGAGCAAGATTTCATAATCTTTAAACCACAAAGTTGGCCAATAGGCAATGAAGTGGGACAGACAGCAGTGGAAGATTTCACACATTCCCACATCCACCTGGAAATAAGTTTAGGAAAAGCTCTTGACTCCAGGCTCATGGATGGGACTCTGTACATGAAGAGTAGGTAATAGCTATTACTTTCTTGCCTTTGATCCTTTGGTCAGATTTGTTCTCACAAAAGGAGCAAGGCATACTAAAATAAATACATAATTTAGACTCTGCTCATCCAATAATAGATCATTTTGTTCTCATTATTTGTGGCACTGAGGATTGAACCCATGGCTTCTGTGTCAGTCAGCTTTCTATCACTATGACTAAGTAGCTGCGAGAATCATCTTAGAAGAAGGAAAGGACTGCTTTGGCTTGGAGGTTTGGGAGTTTCTGTGTGCAGTTCCGTGGCTGCAAGGCAGCATATCATGTGGAAAACGCAGGAACCTAAGTCCTCCCCTTGAAGATCCTTCCACTTCTTGAAAGCGCCAAGCTGAGGACCAAGCCTTTATGTAATCCATGGGCTCTTGGTTTAGACTCAAACTGTAGTGCTTGTGCACACTTGGCCAGAGCTCTGCCACTGAGCTGTCCTCAGTATGTTTATGCAACTGGCGGTAGACTGAACTCTGGGCCAAATCATAGTTTTCAGTATACTACGTATATATGATGGTAAGAATTTTATAAAAGCTGTTGGGTGTATGTTTTATTTCATTATAAAAATGTAATTGTATTATACCAAACAAATATAGTATTTATCAGACATAAAATAAAAATGAGGTGAAAAACCCTGAACCTGATACTCAGCTTGATTTATAGAATATGGCTTTCTTTTGAGGTACTAAGCATTGAACTAAGAATTTAATCCCTTCCTCATGCTAGACAAGCACTCTGCGACTGAGCCCCGGTCTTTTTTAAATGTATGTTATTTTGAGACAGGGTTTTGCTTAGTTGCCCAGGCTGACCTCAAATTTGCAGTCCTCCTGCCTCCACCTTGCAAGTAGCTGGGATTATAGGTGCATCCCACTATACCCAGCTAGAACATGTTTCTATATCAAATTTTTTCTAAGATCAATAGCTAGGGAAGTAATTGAAGTTCTAAGATAATTATGAATCATCTCAGCGTTTTTTACTTCTTTCCACTTATTCATTATTTTCCCAATATTTCTGTATGATATTTGCTAGTGTCTACAGTACAATAAGTAGAAGCAACTACAACTCAGACTTTAAGGTATATGCTTCTAATTTTCACTGTTAATGAAGTGAAAAAAAACTCGATGAAGGCATGGGGGTGCAGCCCAGTGGTAGAGCCCTTGTTTAGCACACACAAGGCCCTGAGTTCAGTGTCAGTACTGCAACAAAGTAAAGCAAACCCAGAACAATTTATTAGGGTTTGGGAAGGTGTGCACGTTAGAGAAATGTTTTGTTATTCCTAGTTTGGTGAGAAATTTTGTTATGAGCGACTGTAGAGTTTTATCAACCATGTAGTCATTGAGCTTTGTTTTTTTTTTTTTTTTTTTTGGTTCCGGGGATTGAACTCGGGTCCTTGTGCTTGCAAGGCAGGCCACCGAACCGCTGAGCTAAATCCCCGTCCTTTTTTTTTTCTTTCTTTTAACTTACAAACTTGGTGAATTGCATGAGTTGCATTTGTTAGGGCTAACCCACTTTCACTTTTGGAGGTTTTTGTTTTGTTTTTTAAAATGTAGTGAAGGCTAACTTCCCTAGGGGTGAGAGAATGCGGGTGTGTGCCACCATGCTTGGCCACTTTTGCATTTTTGAGATTAACCCAGCCTGGTTACTATGTACCTTAAAAAAAAAAAGTAATAAACTTTCTCTTTGAGCAGCTTTAGGTTTATAGCAGAAATGACAAAGTTCCCTGTTGTCCCTGCTGCTGCCCCTCATGTGCAGTGGTGCATCTGTTAGAAATGAAGCCGCTGTGCGGACGTGTCACCCCTCAAAATCCAGTGTTTAGGGTTTGCTCCTGCTGGGGCTCAGTGCAGCTGGAGTGCTCTGAACCCCCCACCGTAGCCTCACCGACCTAAATCCTCTGTGCATTGCTCTTTGGTTTAGGAAACTGCTGTTAAAATTATCCTTTCATTTATTTATCTTTTGTCCTGTCACTGGCTTTGGTATCAAGGTTATTCTGCCCTCAGGAAATGAGTTGAAGGATATTCCACTTTTTTGTGTGTGCTCTGGAAGAGTTTTGTGTAAGATTGGAGTTAGTTACTGAGAAAGGTACATTGTAGTTTTCAACTGCTGGGTGTTTTCTGTTTGCACTATCATTCTTTAAAAGTTGTATCATCTGATGCCTTTAAGTATGGAACTGTTCTTTTAAATATAGAGTATTTCATCAGAATGAATTCAGTATTTTATCTGGAGAGACTTTCTACCTGCTATAATGTTTGTAACTTTGTCTCTTGTCTGACTTTAATGAATCAGCTTTATTTTATTTAATCATTTGCCAGCTGTAATTTTTACCCTTTTATTCTGTCACATTTTAATTAATACTTAGTAATTGTACATATCTATGGCATACTGTGTGATATTTTGAAATATATACACAGTGTGTGATAATCAAATCAGGGTAATTAGGGTAGCCATCATCTCAAACATTTCTTATTTCTTTGTGTTGGAAACATTCAAAGTAGTCTTTTCTAGCTGTTTTTAAATATGCAATAAATTGTTAACTGTAGTCACTCTCCTATAGCAAAGGACAATAGACAGAACTTATTTCTCTGTAATTTTGTGCCCATTAACTAACCTTACTGCGTCTTTCTGCTTCTCCTCTTCCAAGACTCTTAATGACTGTTCCACTCTATTTCTGTGAAGTCAACTTTTTAGCTTTCATAAGGCTGAGAAAATGTGGTGTTTGTCTTTTGGAGTCTTGCCTATTTCCCTTAAAGTCGTCCAGGCTCATCCATTTTACCTCCAGAAACAGGACTTCGTTCCTTCACACAGCCAAAGGACATCTCCTGACGTGTGTGCCATGTCATACCTCAGCATGGACGCACACCTAGGTCAACTTCACAGCTTGGCTTTATCTTCTTCTTCACTTTAGTGGTCCTGGAGATCAAACTTGGGTGCTCTACCACTGAGCTATAACCCCAGCCTTTGTTTTATTTATTTATTTTTTATATTTTTTGAGAAAGGATCTTGCTACGTCTCTACTTGCTTGGATTGGGTTTGGACTTGAATCCTACTGCCTCAGTCTCAGCCTCCCAAGTGCTGGGATCATAGGAATGTGTCCCTGGCCAAAAGTTGTTATTGAGTGCTGCGATAAACACGGGATACCATATCCTTTCCTTTGGATGCGGGATCTTAAGGTAGTTGTATAATTAGGGTTTGAGAAAATGCCATACTGTTTTCTGCATGGCTGATCTAATTTCATTGCCAACAGTACTGTATAAGAATTCCTCTCTGCATCCTTGCCAGCCTCTATTTTATCCTATCTTTTTGATAATAGCCATTCTAACAGGAACAAAATAGCTCACAGTGGTTCTATGATTATAGTTATGTTGAGTGCTTTCTCCCTTATGTTTATGGGCCATCTGTCTGCTTGAGAAATGTCTATTCATGTCATTTGTCTGTTTTAAAGTCAAATTATTATTGTTAATATTTTTGTTGTCATTGACTTATTATATATTCTACATATTAATCCCTTATTAGACAAATTAGTTGCGCATATTTTTCCATCACTCAGGTTGTCTTTTCACTTTGAATGCTTTTAAATTTAAATAATACTGTTTATCTTGTTTTTTCTTTCATTGCCTGGCTTTTGAATGTCTTATCCAATAAGATCATTGTACATAACCGATATCCTGAAGCACATTTCCCCTATTTTTGCCTAGTAGTTTCATGTCTTACATTTATGCCTTTAATACATTTTGAATTGTGGCCTTTGTTTTGTTTTGTGGTGCTAGGGGTTGAACCCAGGGCCTTCCCAGGAAGCTACATCCCCAGCCCATTTTTATTTTTTATTTTGAGGCAAGGTCTGTCTAGCCAAGTCACTGAGTTGCTCATGCTGAGCTAAAACTTTAGATTCTCCTGCCTTAGACTCCCAGAGTGGTGGGATTACGGGCGTGCATCACAATACTTGGCTGAGTTGATTTGTTTTTAGTATGATGTTTTTGACATGAGAGACAGGGGTCTAGTTATATTCTTCTAAATATGGATATTTAGTTTTTCCAGTGCCACTTATTAAACTGTCCTTTCTCCTTGGTTCATTCTAGGCACCTTTATCAAAAAGCCTCATGACCCTGCGTAAGTGCACTCATTTCTAGGTCCTCTGTTCTGCCCCGTTGCTCTTCTGATCTTTTTCCTTTGAAAAGCCTTTTGCTTATCCAAGGGTCCTTTGGATGTTTCTTTCAAATACCATGATGGATTTTTTTTCTAGTTTTACAAACTTTTTTTTAATCTGGGAAGTTAGCGTATATTTCTTAGGATTTTTGTACATTCAGATTTATTTATACCTTATTTTTTGTTTTAATTTTTAATGCTTTCTTTTTTCTGTATAGAATAATCTGTAAATTCTTTTAAATGTATAGAGCCAAATACTTAGCAACAGATAATAAATTTTCATCTCAGTATTTGACTTGCAAGAAAGAAATTTCAGTGTATACCACAAATTCAGTAAGCAATTATTAGAGAAAATGCCCTGAAAAAGGCCTTCATAATTCTTTGCAAAGTAATTCTGAGAAAGATTACTGATCTTTTGTGTGGTGGAAATGGTTAAATATCACAATTAAATGCTTTTTGCTTGTTTGTTCATTTGTTTTCATTGATGATGACAAAAATGTTTGATGTGTATTTTTGACCTAAAAACCGACATCTTCAGTGAATCAGTCTCACATTTATATTGGTTTTCTGTGATTTAAAATAAAACGTCATCTGTTACAAAGATGCCAGTCAGCGCTGAGTGTATTCGGAATGTCTGTTCTTGTGGGTACGCAGAAGTGACAGACTTGGCCTGCAGGCCGTTTTCTGATGGTATGAAGGCAGTGCCCCAGAGGAGCGAGAAACCTTTTGCTTTGTGTTAACACTGGGCCAGACCTCTGGGTTGACGCTAGTATGTTTGAGGCATAGGGAGGAAGATGAAGGGGTGAGAACCAAAAGGGTTAAAAAAGAAGAAAGGAGTACTGTACTGCAGAGGTTGCGCACCTGGAGAGCGGTGTCAGTGACATTCCCTTTCAGTTGCGTTGCCACCTTGATTTGTCTTTGTTGATTGGATGTTTGTTTACTTTGTGGCACTGGAAATCAACCCAGGGCTTTGTACATGTTAAGCAGGAGCTGCACCACTGAGCTACAACCCCGGTCCAGTTGCCTGGTAGGGAGATTCAGGTAGTTGTAAACCTGTTCTGATGGGAAATAACATTTCTATTAGATGCTTCTGAATCTTGAACCGAGCTTCAGTGACTAAGGGAGCTTAACTTCTTCTGGGAACAGTGGAAAGCGAGATGATTATTGCCTTAGTCCCCAGACCTTGGTTTTTCTTAAGAAAGATCCCACTTGTACATGTGTGTGTTTTGTTCTCCTCATCTCTCATCAGCCATTTACCCACTTAGTATAGTTCGAGGGTCTGTAGATTTTTGTGTAAGCCTAGCAGCAAACATCATGTTAGGACTTCATGGAGACCTTTGGAGAATCAAGTGAGATGTTTTCTGATACAGAGGGTAGCAATGTAGATCATAGATGTGGACTGTAGTTTTGGACATGAAATATTTTCATTGTTTACCTTGAACATGTTACTACTTTGCAGTCAGGATTTCAAAGGCCCTCACTTCAGGGATGAGGTGTATATCATCATGATAGATGCCACACGTGGGAAGGAGGAGTGACTTCTACGCTGCTTTAACACTTGCTGATCCAAGTATAGCAACACTTCAGAAACAACTCACATGACCCTTGCTGAAAATAACTCATCTGTGTTTCAAGACCTTTATTTTTAGAAACATTCCTGAAGATCATACGTTGAATAAAGGGTCCCTTTCATTGTAATAAGAGTAGACCCCAGTGCACAGAAGAAATTTTTATAGTTGTTATATATTACTTTTGTTTCCTTTTTGGGAGAATTATTTGTACTAGAGAGTAGTTTCCATTTTATAATCTTTTTTTTCCCCAGGTTTCTTGTAAGAGTTATCTGTCAAAGTTAGTATTGCAGGAGCCTCCTTGTTTAGTTGTTGAAAGGGTCTAGGGGTTACACATACACATTTCCTTGCTTTATCTTCCTCTTCCCCTTGGGATTAGAATCAGCTGTTGTGAAACAGAAAAGGAAATAATTAAGAGTTCTTTAAAGCAATGTGAAAAGTTGGCTTTTTACATTACAAAATTGATTGTAGGGCCCAGGATTTAGCTCAGTGGTTCTGCCCCCTGCCCCGAAAGCACAAGGTCCTGAGTTTGATCCCCAGTACCAAAAAAGAAAGAAAGAAAATAAATTGTAGGGAATCTCAGGTAAAAACGATGTGTTATTAGTAAAACAATTTTTAGGACACTGGAATTTTTAATGTTTTCTTTTTGGTAAGAAAGCACAGAGAAATTCAGTGTGCTATTTATACCAACTGTTTCTGGGATCCAAAACAATGACACTGATTTTAGTCAGTTACTGTGATCAGCTTATTCCATTGCTGCTTCTAATTGGGTTTTTTTGTTGTTGTTTTTTGTTTTTTTGTTTTTTCCTAAAACAGGGCTTTCTGGCAGCAATTTTTTCATACATTTCTTTGATGTGAACTCTGATGAGGAATTACAATATTGACAGGCTTATGGTTTCTTTCTCTGTAGAACATGAGGCATGTGCATGCATTTATTCCAATTTTTGACGCGGGCATGGTGGCACACGCCTATAATCCCAGCACTCAGGAGGCTGAGGCAGGAGGATCGCTGTGAGTTTGAGACCAGCCCAGGCTTTATAGTGAGTTCCAGGTCAGTCTCAACTACATAGTGAGACCCTATCTCAAAAAACCAAAAAAAACAAAACAAAACAAAACAAAAACCCATGTAAGGCATCAACTGTATATTGGAAATATAGTAAAGAATTAGACCTGGCACTTCTCCTGTGCTGAGTCTAAAATTATAAAGAAAAAGTTTTTAAAATTCAGATAAACTTATTATTTAGGAGAATGGGAAAATATGAAATTAATGAATACCCTGTCAGATAATCTGCCAGACAGTGAGGAAACAAAACTGAAATAGACGTGTTCTATGAATTCTTAGGACTTCATAATTGATTTTTTAAATAAAGACTGCTAGGTGTGCTGGATGTTAGGGATAGTCTTTTACGTACTAATAAGAACTGGGTGGGTGTGATTTTTTCTAGATTTTGGAGAAACTTACTTATATCAGAAACTACTTTCCCTTTTCTTAGTTTTTTTGTCTGATCTGTGTAATAGCTACTGCGTATTGGATACTGGACACCGCTGCTAGCTGTTTCAGATGTCATTTATTCCATACATCATCGTGACCCACTCCTCAGTTACTGAGCACTTAGCCAATGCTCCGTAAGCATTTCATCTAACCAGTGAGAAGCCTGACTAAACCCGACACAGCTGGCAGAGCTGAGGTTCATGTTTGGGGTGGGTTGGCAAGCGTGAGTCTACGTGCCCTGTCTCAAAAAGATCTTTTAGCAGTTGTGCTTGCTGGGAAAGCTCCCATCTGCCTTTTAAGCGATACATCATCGGATTGCAGTTGTTCCCCTGGGATACCTTCAAGGACCCTCAGAGGATGCCTGAGACGATGGATCACACCAAATCCTATATACTGTGTTTTCTCCTCTATGGACACACACTTCTGATAAAGTTTAATGTATGAACTATGTAAGAGATGAATAATAACCAACAGTACAGTAGAACAGTTATATCAGCGTACTGTAACACAATCGCCAGCATCACTGCTCTTGTGCTTTGGGGCCATTATTAATTAATTAAGGGTCACTTGAATACAAGCACAGTGATACTGTGACAGTTGATCTGATGACTGAGACAACCAAGCAGCTAATGAGCAAGTAAGTATAGGCTAGAGTTGGTTCTCTGTATCCTTGAAATCAGCCAGCCTTGGTTTTGAAAATATTTTGAGGAAAAATTGTTTCTGCTAAACATGTACAGACCTCCCCCTTATTAGACCCTGTACAATACAGTATAATTATTTACATAGTACTTATACTATAGTAGGTTTTATAAGGAATCTAGAGGTGATTGATAGTATATGGGAGGATGCATGCGGGTTCTATAAGGGACTTGCGTGTGTGCAGATTTGGGTACCCACCGGGAGTCAGTTCCTTGCAGATACTGAGGGACCCCGATACGGTGTACACATGAGGGACGGAGTGAAAGTCCATGTTCCAGGCGGATGGCAGGATGGCATGACAGTTCATCACCCCTCAGAGCAACACACCATTTAAAAAAATTTTTTTTTTTGGTACCAGGGATTGAACTTGGGTCCTTGTGCTTGCAAGGCAGGCCCCCAAACCACTGAGCTAAATCCCCAGCCCACCATTTAAAACTTGTGAATCGTTGTGTGGAATTTTCCATTTAATCTTTTCAGACTCCACCTGATCATGGGTAGCCAAAGTCCTGGAAAGCAGGACTGTGCATGAGTAGGGGGCCTACTGTCTTCTCCAGATTGAGAGAGGTTGGGAGATTTAAGTGATAGCCACCTGTGGAATCACTTTATGTAACCTATAATTGCAAAACATTTATTTTAAAATTACCCATAAGCTAGTACCATAAACTTGTACCAGGTTTATAATTTTTAAACTTAAAAATTTAAGTTTATATAATTAGGTTTAAAAGTGGTATGTTTCCTATGATCAAGTGTCCTATATAAAGATTCCTATTTTGTGCTGATGGCATAGGAAATTGATAGGAAGAATGTCTGCTTTCATAAATTTCTTTTAAGTTGTGGACTTCTGCTTACTTTATGGTTTTCCACTAAAAGAAGAAGAAACACTAGTGTCTAAAATTAGCTGTAACAAAAGACACTCACCTTCTTTAGTATTGCCTCATGTTCCTCTGACCATACATATCCCTGCCCCACTGATTTCTGTAGCTGTAGTAGAAATCTTGTATCTTTGGAGGACAAAAGAGCAGAACTTTTGTAGTTATGTTCCGTGGCACAGCTAACCTGCGTATGCTTCTCCTGTGTCACTGACTTCTGTTACCGCAGCAGGTCGGGTATGATTGTAAATCGCCTGTCCTCACATGTTTATATTTCCCATCGCTTGTAAATTCATCAGGCATCTCTTATCATCTCTGAATTAATATTAGAATAGGTTTTAATTCAACTGATGTTGATAACATAGAGAATAAGACCAGACAAATTATTAAATCTGACATTCCAAATATTTTCTAGTGTGCCTTTAACTTTTGGTGAGCACAAATGGAAATTCTAGGCCTCCGACTATTATGAAAAAAAAAAAAAAGATTTGTTACTGTTTAGGAAGACAAATTAAAACACAGCTGGGAATGCAGTAGTTAGCCCAGTCTCACAGACATTAGTCTCCCTCTGTTTATTTCCTCCTGTTTGTATTCCTAGAAGCAAACAGCTGTGCATTCAGTTTTATTCTTCATTCTTTTACTTTAAATGTGAATTGTAAATGTAAGCTGTGAGAATTTAGATTTTTTTAAATTGCCTTATCTCTAATTTTATTGCCCTTTTCATTTAAAGCAATGATGTATCATTATATTAAAATTTTTTTGAAACAGCCATGTGGCCATAATGTATATGCCATTTAGTAATATTCTTTTTTCAAACACATCTACAGTCATAATTTTAACCTTAGCAAAATATTCCAATATTAAATGTTTCACTTAAAATTTTACACAATTCTCTTACTTCAAAATAACAATACTTTTAGTGATGAATAATGTGCATTTTAAACTTCACTTTTAAAATGTATTTTCCAGACTGATTAAATGTTAATATTCTCCTAAAGCCATCTTATGCTGCACAAATTTGCACATGTGTTCAAGTTTCAGTTCACAGAAAGTCCAGTACGGATAAATACATTAAATTTGTGTAGTTGGAGTCAACAACCAAAGTATTTGGAGCACTTCCATTTCTTTTTATTTTGTTTTGTTTTGACTCCTTGATTGTTTTGCGGAGCTGGGAATCGAACTCAGAGCCTGTGCCCTGAACTATATCCCCACACCTTTTTGCCATCTTTATTTTGAAACAAAGGTCTCCCTAAATTGCCCAGGCGAGACTTGAATCTGTGATCCTACTGCTTCAGCCACCCGGAAGTGCAGAGATTACAGGCGGCCGCTATAGCCAGCCGCTGAAGCACTTACTAAGTATTGGCAAGGCCTTAAGGGATGCGTTGAGGGTTCAGCTTATGTCTGTATATGTTCAGGAATATGAGCTCATACATAATGATTTGTGTGTAATTGCAGTCGTAAGCTGTTACAGTAAGCTCACTGAGTCCTCGAGATGACAGTCTGCTATGGTGGAATCAAGGCAATTTTACCGTAGCTTATGGCCAGCATCTTTGGTTTACCGATGGACGTAGTTCTCATTCTAGTTAATATGTTGTTATTTATTTTCACATTGTTGAATCTATTTCTTCATCATATATTAAGTAATCATGTTTTGTAATGCAATTTTATTTTATTTCTCCTAAATTTATTATAAGACATAGAGACATAGAATTCTGTGTTCTCGTTTTTTTAAAAGTCCTTGGTTGTTGGAGAATTGACAGTCACCTAGTCTGCATTCCTGTTTTTACTACCAATGATTATCATCATTGTCATCATTGTTATCATCAGTTTATTTTATAGTCCTTTCATAGCTTGGATCATAAATTATTCCCTTTTTTTAACCCAAGAATTTTAGTTTGTGAGGTTATCTTGCTTCCATGTGTAACAGTAACTGAATTTTCTTTTCTGGGTATAACAGGAATACATGTGCCTATTGGAAAATTAGGCTATCTTTTTACTTGGGGAGACTGAGGCAGGAAGATGGCAGATTTGAGCCCAGCCTGTACAACTTGGCTTGACTCCCTCAAAATAAAAAATAAAAAGGTCTGGGGATGTGGCTCATTGGTAGAGCATTCTGGGTTCAACCTGAGGGAACACCAAAAAGTGTGCGTGCTTGCGTGTGTAGGTTTTCACATCAAAGTATACCTATACCCTTCCACTGTGTGCAGACTACTGACATGTATTTTTTTAGTTTCCCTTCTGTATGCTTCAGTGCCAAGAGAATTGGAGTCATAGTGTATACAGTCTTAACTTTGTTCACTTAACATGTCTGGAACATTTTCTATTAAATATCCTTTTAGATCTTTTCACATATAATTATTAGAAAAACTGTATGTGCTGATGAGAAATTAAGGAAGTAAGGTAGAGTTCTCCCTACCTTTTTAGCCCCTGTTTTTCACAACCATTGGTAGGCTGTTTATATATATAATGATATTTTAGATCTCTGACTTACAGTGAGGTATTTAAATTAAATTGATTGAGGAGGTACAAAAGCTCAATCTTAGTGTTTTACTAAGCAGTTTTTTTTGCCAGTGAAGAATTTCATAAGTTCATAATGAAATAAAATCATTAATAATAACAGTATTTAATAGGAACAGCTCAGATATATAAAACAACCATAAGATTTTGCTTTTGCTTAAATCAAATGATTTAATATAAAAACACTAATCTTTTACTGAAATGTCCAGCACCCAGTTTTTTTGTTTTGTTTTGTTTTGTTTAATTTAAGCTTTTAGAAGCTTCATTCCTTTTTTAGGTAGATACTTATATTTTAAGTTAGAATGTTCAGACCATTACCCGAAGAAAGGGAAATTGTTTGAAAAAAATGGAATAGAGAACCTTACATAGTTTTGTGGACTTTCTTCTTCGTGTTCACTGCAGGTGAGATTTACTGGTGTGCTCCCCTGTGCTCCCCAGTGTGCAGTCACTCCGCACCCAGCCCTCAGTGTGTGTAAGTCAACCATTTTCGCTGGAGAAACTCGTCATAAGACTTCCACTGGAATTTTATATATATAAGATTTTATATATAAAATATTTTTCCAAAGGCTGAAATTTTGCTGGAGATATAGCTCAGTAGTAAAATGCTTGCTTAGCATGTTCAAAGGCTGAAATTTTGGGGCTTCATTTCTAAGCAAACCGTGTGTGCATTAAGAGGTGGCAGGCTCAGGAGTTACTCTCTCCACGTCCCAGTGCCTCCTCACATCCGCCAGCCTCCCTTGCAAACTCTATGATGCTCCCATTTGATTCCAGTGTGGAGCCAGCCAGGGTTGGGGAGATTGTTCTGAATTCTTAGATTTACAGCTAGGGCCTTGTTGAAAGTAAAATATCAGCATGTGTAGTTTCAAATGCAACCCTCCCTTTCTAAAGTGTTTTTACCTACTCTGACTTCTAGCGTCAGCAGATACTGATGTGTAGAGGAGATAGCAGCTAAATCATTTCTAGATGCAAAATAATTTTGGCATTGAAAGAAGATTTACTATAACATGTGAAAGTTCAAAACAACTAAAAATGTTCTTCAGAGGGCAGAAATATAGTCCTAATCCAAATTAAATAATCCCTCTCTCCACAGAATGAAAATTTTTTTTCTGGGGTCAAAAGGCAGCTTGTACTCCTCTGATAGGGATCTGTACACACCCATTCAAATAGCAAAAGAACATTTTTCTAATATAAAATAGGAATCTTAACTTCCGAAAGGAATACTGTTATAAAATAACTTGGGGAAATAAGTTCATGATTACATTTGTTGCTTAAGGAAGAATTTGATTTATATTTATTGTGAAATACAAGTGAGCTTTAACTGGATATGGAATTATTATACTGTGCCTTATTCTTGTGTTTGTCCAAAAAAAAGAAGCAATAATAAGTAATCAATCATTTTTAAATCACCCACAAAATGCTCGCTGGGGGAAAAACTCAGAACTTACCTGGCTTATAGCAGGAACTCAAGAAATATTTGTTGATAAATGAATTTAATGCTGAAAACTTTCCAGTGGGAAAGGTAGACTAGCAACTTGTTCCTGTCATTCAGAATACTTAAAGAAAAGTTCAGTAATAAGGACAAACTTAAGAAAATAAGAAAATGGTAAAATAGATTTTCCTTGATCATGAAATTGCTGACCATAACGTACCCTTTCAACTTGTTTCTCCAAAGACAATCATTTATTTTTCTTTTAATGTCTTAAGATCTAATGGAACCAAAATTGAAAGGTAATCTCTCTATTTAGGATAGGAATGTATTCCTTGTCAGATTACTTTGTGAATTTAGCTGAACAGAGCATCTAAACATTTCCTCTTACAAGAATGCAGATTTTTTCAAACAAATTTGGATAAAAATTTACCTATAAGTATTACATTAGCATGATAGTGAAGAATTAATACTTAGAATTACAGAGGAAGTAGAGAATGTTTGTATAAATTATGGTTTAGCAAGTACAGAAAGGCCAATATTCATAACTACCTTGGGAAAAATAAGTAAACTTATGTAACTTTCTTTTTTAGAAAATTATATCTCCATTGAGATATAATCCACACATATATTCACATGTGGATGTCCAATTTTTGGGGGGTTTTTTTGGTAGTGGGGATTGAACTCAGAACCTTCCATTGTGAGGCAGGTGGTGGAACCACTGAGCTAAATCCCCGTCCTGTGGATGTCCAATTTTAACAATATGTTTTACCGAAAAGACTTCTTTCCCCAGGTGTGTTTTTGGCACATTGGTTGAAAAATCAGTTACTTGTAAATGTGGACTTTTACTTTGTGCAGGTGTTTAAGTATGATGTATTTTTAAAGTAGTTGTAGGATGCTACTGTACCTTGACTTGGGTTTCAAATATTCTTATTTGAATATTAGATGAGGAATAAAGTTACATTTTTTGAAGCTGTTTTAATCTTTAAAAATCTAGGTTTTTCTACATAAGTCTTGTAATGCACTTGCCATCTTGGTGTCTACACCTCCCAAATAGCTGGGGTTACTGACATGGGGCACCGTGCCACGGAGCCCTTGATCTGTAAGCAAGTGTGCTCAAGACTTCTGTGCCCTTCACCCTCTGAAATGGCTCTCATGGCTTGTTCTGGGACTTCTGATGACCTCTGATTCTGGTGTGTGGACCTGGACAGGGGGAAATTACATAGATGTTAATACACGTGGGCTTCCTGTTTGAACACTTCAAGCCAACCCATTACTTAGCCAGCACAGCTTTTCTGTCTCCGCTGGGGCATCTCTCCTCAGCCATTTCTCATGGGGATACAGTCTCCCTCCTTCCAGTTTCACATTCATTCATTCATTTATTTGTTTGTTTGTTTGTTTGTTTATTGCACCAGGGATCGAACTCAAAACCTTGCAGTTTGTGAGGCAGGCAGCAGAACCACTGAGCTAAATTCCTGGCCCCTCCCTCCTTCCTTTTACCTTATCAGAATAACTTCATAGCTCATGCACGTTTCTGTGTGTGTGCGCGCGCGCGTGCACTTTCTCTTACTCATTCCTTTTTTCTAATGATGAGGAAGTGGAAATAAACTGGCTCTTTCTGCATTCCACCTGCCTGCCCTAATCCACCGTCTCCATCCCCACCTCCCTGCCCTGGCCTTTCCCTCCTGCTTTGGGCAGACCATGTTATATTGGTTGTACAGCCATGCGATTATCTTCTTTGGGTATTAAAAAGCTGTTGTTTTTTTCACACCAACACCCTGACCATCAGAGGCATTTAGCACTGATAGTGGTAAGAGAGCTTAGGAGCAACAAAAGACATTGAATAGTTTAGAGGAAGAAAGTTGTACATATACATACAGTAAATCGCTGATTTAGATACAAGTCCTGTTCCAGAAGACCATTCGTAAGTCGAATTTGTTCACAAGTCAGCAAAGTGAGTCTTATACACCTTTGACATAAATATACACTGTAAAGCATAAAAAAACCAAACACAAACTTCACAAGTTCCGTGACCTTGTCCTTATTCTTTAGAATTGTGCCAGTGATTGAATGCTTCATGTTATAAGAAAGAGTAACATCTACCTTCTCTTCACCTAGGTCCCATCTCCATTGTTTTCACTTGTGTTTCCATGGTTATTGCTTCACGCCTCCTGGCAGTCCCCTCCACATCACCACTGCTTTTCCTCTCGCTTCCAGACATCCCGGCTCTCACTGAGCACTGTCACACTGTACACACAGCAGCACAGCTGTGACAGCGTCTGTGGACGCGTGAGCTACTTCCAGCATTTGTTTGCGTCTGCCGATGTTCATAACGTGAAGCCCATTCGTACCTGGGAAAGTTCACAACTTGAATGTTCGTAAGCCGAGCACTCACTGTAATAATAACGGTGCCTGTGATTGAGAGAAGAATAGAGAAGAGTTAAAATTGGACATAAGTTTTACTCGTCACTGTCTTTGTCTTTTGGGTTTCTTACATTTGAAGCCAGGCAGTGTAAGAAAGGGTCTAGGTATAGCAAGCTGAGGCAGACGAAAGAAAGAGGGGAAAATCTCTTGAGGGACAGTGTCAAGCGGGGAAACTCTCAGGGTCACGGCCACCCTCTGAAATGGAAGTTCTTAATCTTCTGTGGATCACATGCATGTCACATGCATGCGACTGCGGAGACTAATTGTATTGAGATACGGACCTGAAGTTATTTAAACAACACATTTGTCAGAGTGCTTCATTTGGACATTCAAATCTTTCTAGAAGCGTGTCTACCAACTGCAGTGGTTTCGAAGTGGTGACACCGCAGACCCCTTCCCCTGGGGGACACACCGAGCAGGATATGTGCTTGCTTTTCCTGTACACACGTACCTGTGATGAGGTTTAATTTAAATATTGGGCACTCTAAGAAATTAACAATTTGTAGTAAAATAGAACAATTACAACAGTATACTAAAAGTGACATAAATGTAGTCTCAGAATATCTTCTTAGAGATACTTGTAACATCAGCGTACCATATTTTTTTCCCTTATTAAATCAAGAACTTTCACCTTTTTTAATTAAAGGAAGCACTTTCCAGGCTCTGGCATATCTGTATGGCCAGCATCACTACTTTTGCACTTTGGGGCTGTTAGTAAGTAAAATAAAGGTGTTTTTAAACACAAGCACTGTGATGCCATGACCGAGGATCTGGTAACCAGAATTCTAGCTGAGGACTGGTGTACCCTGGACACACAAGACAGAGGGATGTGACTTGGGGGTCGGAACGGCACGGTGACAGTTTTTGTCACACCGTCAGGACAGCACACAATTTAAAATTCATGAATTACTTATTTCTAGAGGTTTTCATGTATTATTTTCAGGCTGAGGTTAACCACGGGTGACTGGAAGCAAAACTGAAAATAAGGGAAGGGACCACTGTATTTCAAGATATCTCAGTAACCATAATATAACATGAAATATTTGAATCCTTTTGGTGATAAAAATTTGCTGCTGAGAAAACGGTGGTTTCTTGCCCACATTTAGAGCAGAAGGCAGTGCTAGGTTTCAGCTAGAGATCAGTGGAGATGAGGGCTTCTTTCCCACACGACTTAATTGCGTTTCTGAATTCCACCCTTCAACTCCTCCATTCTTTTGATTCCATGGGCTGTTATTTTTATGTCAGTTTTGGGATACCTTCATCTAAAAATATTTTATTTATTTCAGTGGACAACAGAAAGAACTTTCAAATAATACTCCTTCCCAAGTGAAATAAATTATACATGTAAGCATAGAATACAGGCAAAGAGTGTCACACCTGTTAAATTATTAAGAAAATTTAGGGTTCAGTCAGAAGCTGTTTTTCATGTCAAACATTTGTTGGGTACTTTTTATGCTCAGCACCAGTCTGAGTACTTTTACATTATGTAATTTTAGATCTCTCTGATTCATGGGTAGCATTTACCTTGTGCCGTTTAGAAAGTCACACGAAATGATTGACAAACGAAAGCACCCTACAGATGAAATAGGGAGTTCACTTAAAAAAGAAGGCAGAGAGCACCTGTATTCTATTACAGGGACAAGTCACCTTTCTTTTTAATGAACTTCAGCACCTTAACTGAGCAGAGATAACCTAATGGAGATTAAATTGATCTGGAACAAGTCATTTAATCTCTCAGCCTCTTGGTTTCCTCCCTCTCAGGCAGTTAGTTAACTATCCTTGCCAGCACAGAAGTTGTTGTCAGGACTAATGAGGTAATGAGAGTAAAATATAGGTGATATAATTACTAGTGTCGATGGTGGTGGTGTAAAGTAACTCATAAAATTCAAAGAGTATGGGGTGTGGACACCACAACTAAATCTAAGACAGGATTTTATGATAGGATAGGAATCTAGTCTGGTCTAGTGTCCTCATTTTATGCAGAGAAACAAAATTAATCTTATTGCCTGTCAGACACAATGCTGGATCTTTTTCCATGTATCTTGTTCTTTTAATATTCAGAATAATTTGGCAAAGCTAGGTCTGAGGTGAGGGTTTCATATTCCTTCAGACGTTGCCTGTCTCTCCAGGGCTGGTTTGTTGCACTGTCCTCTGGTAAATGATGGATGTCCTGTTTGTGCTTTTTTATTCTGAGTTTTCAGTGCGGGCCTCCTACCCATCTCTTTTCTGCTCTCCTTGAGAAAAATAAAATCATTCCGTCACTTGGGGCGATTATCCATGCCCAGTTCCAAGTCTCATGTGGGCCTCAGTTATACTAAGTAGCCCTTTTTTTTCTCTTTTCTTTTTCTTTTCTTTTCTTTTCTTTTCTGAAGTTCTGCGAATTGAACTCAGTGCCTCATGCCTGGCTAGGCAACTGGTCTACCACTGAGCTGCATTCCCCAGCCCTTTTTTTAAAAAAAAATTTCTTTTTCCATTTGAAACAGGGCCTCACTAAGTTGCCCAAGAAGAAGTCGAATTTGTGATCCTCCTGTCTCAGCCTCCCAAGGTTCTGGGGCTATAGATATGTGCCACCAAAGCTCTGGCCCTTTCCGTGGAAGTATCCAAATGGTCCTGTACCCTCCTCACTCAGTGGAGAAAAGGGCGCTGTCTGACAAGAACTTGCTTTCTCTTGCTTTCCTGGCGGGATTTTTCCTTCTGCCACCCAACTCGAACACTTTTTTCCAGTCTCTACTATCATTGCTTCTGTTTGAAAGAAGTGAGACCTTATTGTTCTCTTTCAAGAAAAACTTCTGTTTCAAGAAAAATCCTTACTCTGTAATTGATCCCACCACCACTCCAAAAGGATGTTGTTTAAGGGCTTACCCTTTTCACCTCCTTTTTCATTTCTTCAAATCAGAAATCTGCTCAAGCCTCTGCTTTCCTGAATAGACTTTTCTTTAACTTGTTCTCATTCTTGTTATTTAACCCGCTTCTCACTCCCCAAATTCTGCTTTAGCAGCCATGTTCAATGACTCCTTTTCAGTGCAGCTATAATGTTATCTTTCTCTCTTGACACTAGTGCTCACCCTTTAAAACATCCTTATTTCCCTGGTTAGCACTGTTCTCATCAGGCTCTGCTTCTCACCATCTTTGTGATCTTAAATGCTGGTGGCCTCTAATGCTGTACTCTTTTAATGTGTTCTGTTTCTGCTTGTTTGATTTTTTTTTTTTTTTTTTTTTTTTTTTTTTTTTTTTTTTTTTTTTTTTTTTTTTTTTGAGATGGGATCTCACTGGGTAGTTCAGGCTGGCCTTGAACTCACTGTGTATCCCAGGCTGGCTTCAAACTCGTGACAGTGCTCCTGCCTCAGCCCCCAAGTGCTGGGATTACAGGCATGCGCTACCATGCCCAGCTTGTTTGATTTTTTTTTTGATACAGGGTCTCACTGTATAGCCCAGGCTGGCTTTGAACTCATGATCCTCCTGAGTGCTGGGATTATAGGCCTGTGCCACTACCCCTGGTCAAATGTGTTTAATCTTCATGTTACAGGTCCTTCTCCCTGAGTCATCTTGTTCTCATTTATGTCCATAGCTGTGGTTGATACCTCCCATATTTTTATCTCCAGTTGTATTCATTTCCCCCGCTTTGATCCATGTTTTCTACTTCTCCTTGCAGGTGTCACTGTAAATTGATTCCAGAGTACACACACACACGTGTGTGTGTGTCTGTCTGTCTGTCTTGTCTCTGTGTCTGTCTCTCTTTCCCCATTTTTCTCCTTGGAAGCTGCAACTCAGTTAACTTCTACTCCTCTGACCCCAACAAAACAAAATAGGATAGACAACAGAAACACTCCCTGCTCATCCGTCACTAGGATCCCAGCCTAGGACACACCCACTTAGATTGTGCAGGTACAGTTCTGGAGTTGCTGCAGATTTCTTCTCTTAATGGGACGGTATGTTGTGAGTCTCCTAAGAAGTACCATGTCATGTTTGGTTTTCTTATCTAATATTCTGTAAATCACTTTGTGAGGAAAACATTCTGTTTTTCTCATTTCTGCTCACAGCTCTATTTAGGTCAGGCTTACGTGCATGTGCTCTATTTATGTAGGTGATCTTAGATCAGAAGAATCCTATCTGGATAGAAACCTTTTATATTAGCATCCTAGACACCATTTGTTCAGGTTGTGGGAGCGTTTGTTTAATCCACTTACATCCTTAATCAGTTTTAAATTGGCTGTGATGAAATCTTTGCTATCCAGTGATGAGGTCCAAGGCATAGAGAAGAGTTAAACTAGAAACCTGAAATACCTGTTCAGCCTGTGCTGTAACCAAGACCGGGCAGATTGCTGTAGGATCCGCTTTGAGGAGCTTGCATACTTAGCAGTCTGTAATATCTTTTACCCTGTAAAATGTCATAGTTACATAGTGAGCACTTATAAAGGGGTTTACAGAAGGAAAAATCAACCAGTACTGTTCCAAGTACCATAATTTAAATTTGGTTTCAGCTTTTAAGACAGATGTATATAAGATTGAGGAGCTCTGTACTTCAGCAAAGATTTATTGAAGACTAAATCTTGTAGGCACTGCCTCGGAACCTTAGAAAACACAACATTGAGCAAAAGGCCCCAACCTCCAAGGGGACATGGCATGCACTAGGATGCTTCATTTCAACAAGCAGCAAGCCAGGGTGACCTGCTATAAACCTTACTGTGGCTGCCTCATTGCTCACCAGAGTTCCAGAGGTAGTGATGCTCTCAGAGCTTGTTGTCATTTGCATTGTTCCTCTTCTGTCCCTTACTTTAAAGAGGCCTGGAGTATATATTGCATTTACTATTCTCATTATATTCACATTTTACTTTCATGAATGGCCTATTTAAAAATTAAAATGGGATTCAGAAATTATACATTTCAATTTCACCTTTTTGCTATATATTAATAACAAATTAGTAGTTAACCTAGATGAGGGGATTCCCCTTATTCATATATCTCAGTGAAACTAATTCGTGGACCCAGCCTATCCAGATCAAGATTAAGAGAAATAATACTCTGAAACTATAGTACCCAAACATTTTAGCTTTGTGATACTTGTTAGTTAATACTAAGATTTTTCAGTTAGTTGGTTTGATTTGGGAAGTCCTCCCTCCTGATGTAAGAAATTACTGTGTCAGAACTTACTGTCTCAGAATAAACAAAAATAATTTTTTAAAGATCATTGTACTCAGTAGATAATACAGCCGTTTTGGTGAATACGATATTTTGTGATTAAGAAGATAGACTTCGGAATCGGAAAGACCTGAGTTAGAATTCTAGCTTTAACCTTAGTAGCTGTCTTTGGGTGGCTTGCTTAACCTTTCTGAACCTCAGTTTCCTTATCCACCGTGTAAAATGAGAATAATAATAATAGCTAACTCATAGGATTGTTACAAGGGTAACATAAAGCTCAGAATGCACAGTAACTACACAATAAATTACAGCTCAGCTACTTTTAATTGTTATCTCCTTCTTAAGTTGAATCAAAGTAGTAAAAGATGGACATTTTTTTGACCTGTGTGCCCAGAAACACTCCCCACTTTTTGTTATGATTTGAGACAGGATCTCTTAAGTTTCCAATCTACTCTGGCCTCAAACTTGAGATCCTCCACTTTAGCCCTTCTACAACCTAGGAATACAGGCAAGCACCAATGTCTCTGGCCTAACACTTCTCTTGCTCTCTCTTTTGTTTCTTATTAGTGCATATTAATCATACAGAAGAATTCGTTTTATTGTGGCATTTTCTTTTTTAAGACGGGGTCTGTCTGTGTAGTCCAGGCCATCCGTGAACTTGCTGTCTAGCCCAGATTGGCCTGGAATTTGCAATCCTCTTGCCCCAAACTCCCCAGTGCCTAGATTCTAGGTGTGTCCCACCACACCCAGATCATGGCATTTTCATACATGCATATACGAACTTTGATCATATCACCCCAGCCCGTTGTTGCCCTCCTCCACCCTCCCCTCCCTGCACTTTTATTTTAATGGCACTTATTGGGAAGGTATGAGCAATTAGATCTCTTAAAGGGTATACTTAAGCGTCTTCATGTGTTTTATGACACGATTAAATTTCTGAAATCTACTTGAAACATAATTAAACAAATGGACCCAACGACATTTAAATCATATTTATTTTAAAAACATAGCAGGTCTTTGCACTTTTGTGATTATTAATGTACTTATTCCTTGTAACTTTGAGGTAGATACCGTACTGTTTTTTAACATGTTACTGCCTTCATTTTGCCTCTATTTTTTTTTTAATGTAATTGCCCAGCATCTCACAGGATGTAAATGGGAGCAGAGTGGGGATCTGGCTCCAGGGTCTTTGTTCTTCAGCTACACTGTGCCGTCTCTCTGTTCTTTTTTCAATAAATTGTGTATACGGGTTTTTAAAATAGTAACAGCATCCTAAGATATAAAAGAAAAAATAAGTCCCAGATTAGAGCACGGTTAAAGAAAGTTTAATCTAGGGCCAGGGATTTAGCTCAGCAGTTCGGTGGCCTGCCTTGCAAGCACAAGGACCCGAGTTCAATCCCCAGTACCAAAACTAAAAAAAGAAAGTTTAATCTAAACAACATATGTGGTTTATCCTGTGTAGTTTTGGCCTTGGGACGCTGCAGTAAGGGAATCGCCGGGCTCCACGTGCCTGGCTCCTGGCGCCATGCACCTGAGTGACACTGGCGGGGCCAGCCTGTTTTCCCTGTCTGAGGTTCTCTTTTTTTTCTCACTTGAGTGTCAGATGTTTGTCTATGGATATCTTTTCCTGAGTGGCATCGTGTTCCTACTCAGCTTTCACACATTATTGATGATCATTCCTCCATGATCTGCCACACCCAAAATGTGTGCTTTTATATAAAACCTTAACTGATCCTGGCTTTGACTCAGGAACTTTCTTCCTTAGCACCTGTGCAAGATCAGAGGCAGGCAGCTGAAACCATGACTTTGCCAGTCTCTCCAGCTTACTAATTTAAGTGTCAGCTTTCTGTGTACGTAGCTGTAATAATGTAGATAATGATGAACTGACCTTCTTCAAAAAGCTGTGTATTTCACCCCTCCCTTTTCTTCTGAAAGCAGGAGTGACTATGGTAACATAAACTTTTCCCCCTAATTTATGTGGATCATTTGACTATTGACTTGCTACTCTTTGTGACTCCTGTCTCTTGTTGTCTACCTTATATTTTAAATGCAGTTATCAAATTTATCAAATAAGACATTGGTTTAAAAATTTCTATTAGTATTTTTCTACCGATACCAAAGGAAAAAAATTTGCTAAGCATATATTAATCCAAACACATAATAACTATTCCCTGTAGACTTAACACTTAATTAACAAACTGATGTATTCACACACCCGTGCCCTACCTTCCCCACCTCATCGCTTACCTAATTGTTGTATCTGTTTCGATGGTTTCCTTTTTTGCAATCCCTACTTTCTATGTAGTTCAATGAGTAAAGCAATCTCCAAGGTAACCTTGGAGCAGCCTCTGGGAGCTAAGAGTAGAGCCAGAGGTCAAAATGAACGTCTTTCAGAGCAGGTGAACTGAATACCTACTCAGAAGATAGATAAAAGTGGAATCCGATGTAATAGCATGTCTGATTCAGGAACCTATGTAGAAAGAAGCCTCAATTTTAATGTTGGCATCAAACTTGCATAAGACTGCGGGGTTTCTGGGGCTTTTTCCCTTCCTTTGGAAGTATGGCTGTGCCGATTCAGTCTTGATGCTAAGATAATTTTTGTGTGATTCTTAACTGTGCTGATAGCTTTCAGGTTTTGAAATCCTGTCTGTTCCCTGTTGGTGTGAGCTGTGTTACTCCACAGTTTTTCATCTCATTAGTTCCATTCCATTCGCGTCACGTGCTCAAACAACATAGTTGTTCAGCCTCTCATTTGCGCTAGGTGGTGTGTCCTTGACTGGTGTGGCTGTTGTGAGCACAGCCTCTGTCACAATCCTTAAGAGATCTTCGTTCTAATAGGGGAGGCAGTTGAACCAGTTGTCACAGAAAGACATGGAAATTAAAACTGAGAAGCTGAGTGAAGGACCGGGGTATCCTGTCGTAAGGTCTAGTTAGAGAGAGTTTACTAGCTTGAGATGCAAAGGAGGAACACACGTTTCCTAGGTAAGGAAGGAAAGACAAGTCACTCTAAGTACAGAAGTAGTTTGCCAGACAATGGGGGGGAGCAGTGGTCAGTGTGAGGAACCCAGGAAGCTGCGTGTGTCTGGAAAGCACAGACTGAAGTGGGGCAGGGGAGCAGTAGGAATGGACTTGAAAGGGGCAGGAAGGTGGTGTTTCTCCTGGGGCGGCCATGATAGCGCTTCTGTTTTGAAAAGCTTATCTTGTGAGAAGAAATGAGAGGGAAGCCTTAATAGATGTGGGAAAATTGGGAGGGAGTCGCAAATGTCATTGTAATCGGTTTTCATCCATAGTGTCGTGCTGGGATTTCTCCCTCTTTGTGCTTTGTACCTGGGTGGCAAGCCTGGCCCTCCATTTCCCTTCAGGGCTCTGGGGAGGGACTGTTCACTCTCTGGCTTCTTGGTGTTGGGTGGGCAGCTGTCACTCCCAGAGAATAATCTCAGGCGAATGAGGTCCTGGTGTCATCTTGGAGCCTGATGATGTCAGTGGTTACTGTTCTGTTTTCTCTTCTGCTGGCTAAGAAATGCCACGGCATTTGTGATGCGGCAGTAGCTGGAGCCACAGAGGAGTAATAGTAGCCAGGCACACGTATGTGTCAGGCTCGGCCCACACACATCCATCTTTTTCTTATATGTCTAAAAGGTATTGGAACTTTTCCTCACCTGCGGATGAGGATGAAGAAGCCCTGACAGGTCTATGAAATCGCAGAGCAGGGTTTGAATTTGGGCCTTTTATGTCTGGCAACCGGGCTCTTAACCATTCCTTAAGTGGTGACAGACCCTAAATGGTACGTAGGCTGGGGGAGCCCAGGTCACAGTGCACAGTACGTCACAGAAGGACCAGGGATTTGGCTCAGTGGTTCCGGCGCCTGCCTTGCAAGGGCCCAAGTTCGATCCCCGGTACCAAAAAAAAAAACCACAGTAGGTCACAGAGGCAGAGTACCTGTCCAGGTACCAACTCCCTGAGCCCATGCTATTCCTAAGTGAATTCCAGGCATCCAGGGCACAAGGAAGCGTCAGGCTGCAAATGTCTGCAGCTAATTCACACAACAGAGTTATGTGTCTTCTAGGCATTCTTTTCCATCATTAATGGCACATTTTAAATTGTGAAACCAAAATGTTCCATTGTAGGAGTGTATTGTAACTTACTAAATTCTTTTAATTTTAGATAATAAAATAGTGTCATGGGAGCAATGAAAGGCATATAGTGCTTCCCCACCAGAATGACTACAATAAAAAAGAAAATATCAAGTGTTGATGAAGATGTCAAATTTGCTAAAACTTTAATAGGAGTGCAAATTGACTAATAATTCCGACAGAATCATGTATATAAGTTCACCATAACACATGAACAAGATTGTTCATGATAGCTGTATTAATAATAACAAAAAATGAAAACTATCAAAATGTCCATCCGTAGTAGGTAAATTGTAGCCTGTTTAGGCAATAAAATATTGTGCGGCATGAGAATAAAATTCCTACAGCTGTGTGCAACTGCATGGTTCAGTGTCACAAACAAGTTTCGATGCATCTGAGCTATGGATGTATTCATATAGGTTTCACTCAAAAGCCAAGCTGCTGGTATCCTCCTGCACGAGGCAGGCCATTCTCCGGAACGTAGCCCGTTGTGATGACACAAATCAGCACTCACACAGCCGGACCGGCAGAGGTTCCGGGCCGTGGTCGGGTGGAAAGCTGTGTCCTCTCCTCACAGCGCCTGTGCCATCTCTCTTCTCTGCAGCGTGGAGCTCAGACTCACTTTGCACCTTCGGTTGCAGAGGACATGATGATGCGGCCACACCAAGCTCTGAGTGTGTGCAGGGTGGGCATGGGGAATTCAGGTAGGGTCTGCTTGGGAGCCTGGGAGAAACAGACCTGGGCAGGCAAGTCTTTGACTTGCATGTTATTTTTGCTGTCTTGTAATCTGTTGTAGTTTTCTTTCTCATGCATACTAGTACATTGATTTTTTTTTCTTCTCATGTCTATGAATGTAAAGCTCATTACAGTTTTTAGAGGCAGATTATTTCATTGAACAGATGGGATGAAATGTAATTGAATGTGCTCATGTTGGTGTTTTGTTGTTTGTTTGTTATTTATTTTTGTTATTATTAACAGGGCTACAGTAAACATCCCTGTTGAGAAAATCACTCTCATAAAAAGGTAGAAGTTATCAGAAGTAGAATTGATAAATCAGAAACTATGCCCGTTTTAAGGCTTTGGTATATATCCCTGAACTGCTCGTCAAATTGTCTCTAATGACATTTTTGGTCTGGTATATCAGTCACTTTTAATTGATTTTTAAAATTTGAGGGGTTTTGTATATTTGAGGGATGTTTGGGATATTGTATATAGTAAAATTATCACTATAGAGAAGCAAATCAACTTATATTGTAACTAGAGCAGCTAGAATCTTGTTTCACATTACATTTGTATTAACTATAGTCCTTATGCTAAGTGATTTTAAGTAAGTTAAGCTATTTGGTGGGTTGTTTGTTTGTGGTGCTGAGAATTAAACCCAGGGCTTTCACAATGAGCTGTGCCTGCAGCCCTTTATATTTTTTATTTTGAGGCAGATTTCCCTGTTATCCAAGCCGGGCTCCAGTTTGTGGTCTCCTGACGCAGTCTCCAAGAGTGCTGGGACTTCTGGCTGCAACGGCTTTCTTGTTCATATTTTGATATTTCTTTATTGCCAGAACAATCTTTGTTTCTTTGTACTCAAATCTATCACTCTTTCCTTTGTCATTTTCTGCTTTTAGTGTCAATATTTAGATTTACCGTTAGATTGTAGAAGTAGCTGTATTTTCTTTTAGATGGGTATGCTTTTATTTTTTCTGTTATCATTCCTAGTCTTCCTGAAAATGATCTTATATGTAGACTTTTAACTTTTTTTTTTTTTTTTTTTTTTTTT
>NW_022900931.1:16056043-16063621 GCF_012274545.1 Fukomys damarensis
TTTTATTAATATTTTTTTTTTTTTTTTTTTTTTTTTTTTTTTTTTTTTTTTTTTTTTTTTTTTTGCCAGAATGTCATCTGGTTGTCCAAGTAGCATGAGAGGGAGGGTGGGGGGAGGAGAGAATAAGAACTTTATATAAATTAGGAAATATTTTTAATGGTTTTATAGTTCATGATTAGAATAGATCGTGGTAAAAAAATGTCAGTTCTCTGGTCATTTGAAGCATCAGTTACACATGTGTTTTGGGACTGCATTTAGCCACCATCTCATGTGTTCTTCTTTGTGTCATCTTTGGAGACAAGTGCACTTGCTAGATTGTGTGTTGGCAGGAGCTATTATAGTGGATTCAGTGGAATTGAGATCATGGTAACTTTGGGGATTATTTTTTCCTTTATGAATGATTCATATCATTTAAATTTATTTAATATATAGAACTATTAAAGTTACTATGCCTGTAATCCCCACACTCAGGGGGCTGAGCAGGAGGATCGCCACAAGTTCACGGCCAGCCTTGGTTACGTAGTAAGTTGAGGGCCAGCCTAAACTACAAAGATAGACCCTGCCTTGGCAACCCCCCACACACACACATTCAAATAACCAAAACTGTTGAGCCTAGCTAGATGTTTTATTACCATAATGTTCTCCCTTGGTTTACATAACGTGCTTTGAGCAAGTCTCTGTGTGTGCAGAAATCATAAGGTCTGTAAAAGAAGAGGAAACCTTTCTCCTTGCTGCAGTCCTTTGATCGATCACTCAGCAGTAATACTCAGGTTTTGTGAATAGAAAGAAAAACAAAACTCGGGTGCTGGACTACTAACTCAAGGGCCCAGTCTTGCCTCTCAGGCTCAGTTTGTATTTGTTAAGGTTCCTTTGGTCACAGAGACGAAAAAGCTAAGTTGACTTCATCAAAAGTATTTATTGAGATTGGAGGACTCTTGGAAGCATCTTGAAAGGATTGCTCCACAGCTGAGCAGTGGGATTGGCTGAAACCTGGGGCTCTGACTAGGAGCTGCCACTGAGAGGCACAGCTGTCCCTCTCTTCCCTCTGGCCAAAGTTCCCAGGAGACTCTGACTTGCTCAAGGATGGGACAGAGCAGTATGCAGTGGATGGAATCATTAATTTGCCAGTGTTAGAATGACATTTAGTTCCAGCTATTTCTTCTCCTCTGACCTAATAGCATAAGCATGGCTTGTTTTGGGACTCTTACACGTCCCAATTGACATCTGTTACCTGGTCCTTCAGTCTCAGCTTTTTGGGTCTTGATTTCCTTACATTCCTTTCCATTTTGCTGCACTCCCCACAGAACCCCAACCAGGGATCAGCTTCCTGATCCAGGGGAGCTGAATGATGCTGGGGAAAAAGACACCGGTACAGATGTTGCTCTCATGTGCTTGCCCTTGGTTGGCAGGAGAGTTTCCTAGTGACTCAGCTTTCTGTGTGGCTCCTATGGTGGCATCATTAATCATTGTAGTTTCTGCTTGTTGTTCACTCTGGATTTCACTGCAGGCTATGCTACTATTTTAGTCAAAAGTTATGCTACATCAGTTAGTGGAAAGATGAAAGTCTGCCTCTTTTCATCCTATCAAGAGTTTATTTGTTGTTCCTACCCTCTCTCCCTGCTCTAGAAAGAATTGTTGATTATTTCAGAACTTAAGTTTCAACCCATAAAACCATGTAGTATTTGGAATAGTGTCCTACTTTGTATTAGCTTTGAGATTTAAGATACTTCCAGGTAGTCGCAAGGAACCATTTCCTGGCTGCTGATTTGCTTCATTTCTTTTAAAGTATTCTCTTTCGATGATTTAATGGTTTCTGTTTCACTTTTTATTGAAATTTATATTAGGATTTGATCAGTGGGGGAAAAATTCTTCTATCTGTAAATAGGGTCTTTTAACACAAAATAAAGCTTCAGAGTTTGTTCAGGCAACGTGAGTTATATCTTAAGCCAGAGATGAAACAAATCAATTGTGGCAAGTACATTTGTGGAAACTACAAGACCCTGAATTGAAGGCGACTGTTGCAGGGATTTACAAAGAAATAGTTGGCTAGCAATCTCTTTTATGTGGGAGAAGTGAAATAGGATGCTAATATCTTCAGTGTTACAGTTTGGAACTCGAATGTCCCCCGAAGGCCGGACGCTAAGGGCCTGGTCTCCAGCCCGTTCCTCTGTTGGCAGGTGGTGGGGCCTGGTGGAAGAAAGTTTGGTCCCTGGGGGACACACCCTTTGGGGACACCTGGGGGTCTTTTGTCTCTCTATTTCCCAACGGCCCTGAACAGCTGAACAGCTTTCCTTTACCACCTGCTTCTGCTGCAGTGTTCTTGCTGCCTCGCCACAGGGTTCAGTAAACAGCAGGCCAAGCTTCCGTCACTGAGGCAGTGAAGCAACAGACCTTTCTCCTTCTCAGTTCTCCCTCTCAAGTGTTTTTGTCACAGCAAGGGAAAGTTGGCCAACACATTTGTCAATGTAAATACCAAATTTATTTAAAAGTCCACACCTCCCTTTTATTCCCCTTGTCATATATGCATACATGCAGCACATACACATGGGCTCACATTCTGGTTCTCATAATGCTTTATTACAAAGAATGATAGCAATAAGAAAGAGCTTTTCAAATGAGAGAACAGTAGTAATAATAGCGCCAGAGCTAAGATTTCTTGCAAGAATGTGATACTCAGAAACACGATGAAAAGTAAACAGAGTGGTGAAATTCTGAGTCAGTATGCTGGTATATAACTTGATGATATAGAGGGAGAGAGGATTTGGAATCAGGCAGGTTTGTCTTTGAATCCCAGCCCTGATTCTAGCCGTATAACCTCATTGAGTCTCTGCCTCCTTTTTATAAATAGAGATTAACAGCGGCCATATAGAATTAGAGTAATATTTTTAATATTAATACCCACACATAGCAAATGTACAAATAAGATGATAGTTGTCATTTTAAAATAATTTAGCAAAATAAAATTACTTGCTATGTTTTATTCTGATACTAGTTCTAGAAAGCATGTGGCAGGTATTTTTCCCTCATTTCTACCCTTCAAGAAAAAGTGAGATACCTTACTGTAATGGGTTTAGCAGTTTTGCCAATGTGCAGCTATCTATTTTAGACCCAGGAGGCTAACTTTAAGACCCAGTGTTCAGGTTTTATCTCTGAGCCTAATTAAAGATCTGTTAATCGCTATTAAAAGTTACCAAGGCAGCACAAATGAATGAAGTCAGTGTTGTTTGCCTGAGGCGTCTGCTGACCAACCCTGCGCTGAGGGAATCTGAGCCCTGTCCCTATCTCTCCTGATTGCAGGACAGTGCTGAGTTGGCCCTGTGACCAGTGCTAGACCTGGCCTCACGTTCCCTCCTGAAACACTGCAGAGATTCAGCCATGACTTAATCCCAGCAACTGGAAAAACAGACTACCCCATTAAATATACACATCAAATTCAACAAGAACCCCATTTCATAAACATTAAAATGGACTCGGACTCTCTGAAGCGCCCCGGTCTCTCTTGTGACCCTTCCTCTGTGTGTTGGCACAGTCGGGGGCTCCCGGCATCCTGCAGACCCATCCATGCAGGTCCCAGGAGGCCTGGGTAGAAGGCCAGGTCTGCATTCAGTTGGGGTCAGTCTCTTGGGGACCGAATCGCACACTTTCTGCGTCCTATGTCAGAGCAGCTGTGAAAAAGAACAAAATAGGAGGACTAGCACCACCCAGTTTCAAGGCTTACTGAGTACTCAGGATGGAATCTGTGACAGCTAATCTTGATTGTCATCTTCATTGGCTTGGGAGACGCCTAGGAAATAAGAAAAGCACACTTCTGTTGCATCTGCATGGGTCCTATCGGTGCTCTTTCCCTGGCTGCTTCCCGAGGCCTTGAGGGGGGCACCTGCCCCGCATTGTGCCCTCCTGGGGGGATGTTGGTGCTTTGGAGCCAGCTGAGCACAGGCTGATCCAACACCTGGGGTTTTGTCCCGGTAACCGAAATGTTGACCAGTGCAGTGTCGGTGAAAGGGCAAGCAGAACAGCGCAACAACATAGGTTAGAAATGCAGCCATGCACACAAGCCACAGGATAAAGGCGCAAAGGCACTGCAGCAGAAAAGGGTAATCTTTTTAAAGCTAGTGTTAGGATGGTTGGACATTCATCTGGGGGGAAAAAGGAGAACTTTGTTCATACTTTATACACCTTAAATAAAAATGAAAATCTGTCCCGTTAACACCAAAAAAAAAAAAAAATCATTATAGACTTAAACTTGAAGCCATAAAACTTCTAGGAAAAAAAACATAGGATGTAATCTTTGTGATGCTGATTAGGCAAAGATTTCTTAGAGATAGCACCAAAAGCATAGTTTAATTAAATAAAACTTTTTACTCTGGAGAAGACTTAAGGAATAGACAAGCAGCTGGGAGTAAATATCTGTAGATCATTTATCTGACAAGTTGCATCCAAATTAACATAAAAAGCTCGGCATTAAACAACCCAATAGGCAAAAGAGTCAACAACCACTTCACCAAGAAAACGTACAGGTAATAAATACTGTGTGTGCTGAAAAGAAATGATGCTCAACGTCCGTAGTCTTTAGGTAAATGCAAACTAAAACTCCAGTTGGGTACCAGTGTACAACTATTAGACTGACTCAGAACAGACAGTGAAGACACTTATAGCAGTCGCTTTTTAACAAGTGCTTATCCTGTCAGTACCTGGAGCACAGTGCTGTGTGTGCATGTGCTCGGTTGATCTTCCCAGTGCCCTGTAAGGACAGGCTGTGGTTACTGTGTTCCCAGGCGCTAGGCCTGTGGCTCCACTGCAGTAAGTTGGCTGCTGTGACCCACAGAGTTCAACAGGAAAACACTGTCTCGCAGCTCCCAGGTGATTGATACTGCACCATATTCCATGATTCATTTGCTTGTTTGTAGGGCTGTTAAATTCGTGTTGGTCTCATACTGGTCCTTGTTTCCCTTTTGAACCTGGGAGATCGAATGAGCAACAAAATTTTTAACAGAAATTGCTACCCATTTCCCTTTCTTAGATATATACATTCATGAAAACAAAAATTTCCACCTGTTACACATACACGCCCCGTTTTCATGCTCTGCCCACTAGAATAGTAAGGAAAGTAACCCCAGAAAAACAGGTGCTCTGCTCCACCCCAGTAGCCAGACACAGTTCGGGTGGCGATGAAACCAGTTCGAGCCAGGACCAGAGCAGCCGTGTGGTGCTGCTGTTGCTTTTCATAGCAGTGGCCTTCACAGACGCACAGATCCTGGTGTCTGTGCTGTCCCACTGACTTCTGCAGAGGCGGAATACAGCCACTGATAGTGATCAACCTTATCATTTACAGGGGCACCGGGTATTTTTATCTTTTAAGGGAATGCCTCATTTGGGACTTCTGTGACAGCAGTGATAACAGATCAAATGCCTAAAATTCCTGATGATAGAGGTAAAGGTCAGAAGCTACACCATCCTGTGCTCTCAGCCATAAAAAATCAAATATTTAACTTTTAAGTGTTAGAAATGCAAGTTTTTCACTTTTCAGTTCACACAAACTGAAGCTACTGTTGCTATAGCAATAGTTTTCCGCCTACATATAATTTGAGTATGAGACAGTTTTTTTTCTTAAATACAGTTTTTGAAACTACAGAGTGAATCAGCATGGGTAGCATGGCCTGAAAATAATTCTTAAGGGAGAAAAATTATTTATTTTTAATAACTTGATGAGTAAACGCATGAAAACTCAACTACAAGTCTAATTTGATTTATGGAAATAACTCATTTAATACTAGCGTTGAAACATTAAAAAAACATTTAAAAGGGCATGGAAAAGGCATGATAGGCTGGCAACAAACTCAATAGCAGTGGGCTCTTTAACGGGTTCTTTTTTGTTTGTTTCTGCTGTGCTCCTCTTGAATGATTATCAGAAAATTACATCAAAAATATAGATTAAGCTGGGTGTGATGACTCATGCCTGTGAGGCCAGCCTGTATTATGCAGAAGAACCTATTTCAAAAAAATAAACAAGCAGTTTATGCAGCATGGATAAACAGCAGCTGGTCTGTAGAACTATTTCGTAGTAAGAGAAGTTTTACTTGAATATGTAAGCACTTTGATTCCCTCTAAGAAAATACTGAGCAGGTCAGTAGAAAATGTAGTTACCATAGAAATGATGAAAGTTGCTACAAAAAATAGAAATGACCAATTAAAAGCAAAAGCCAGCTGGAAACAGATGTCTTATCCACCTATTGGATTGGCAGATCCAAGTGTATAGTACCCCATGTTAGGCACAGGGAAATACTTTCACCACTGGTGGGTCTGTAACTGTGAAAGTAGTCAATATATATTTTTATGTACCATCAATTTTATATACCTACAGACTTGTCCTATAAATAAAATTGTATTGATATTAGGCTTTTATAAATGGACCATATGGTCTTCAAAGTGCTATTTATGCATGTGTGTACGATAGCACAAACTGGAAATTGCCGCAGCATCTTTCAGTAATGAAGTAGTTATATACACTACAGAATAGTGGGATACATGCAGCAATTGGGCTGTAGGTGTATGGTCCAAGATTCTTTAAGGGGGAAGCTCGTTTTAACAACAGTTTAAATACCAGAAAATATGTATATACTTATGCTTTTCTGTTTAAAAAGTATGGTAGGACAAAAAATAAATGTTATTATTGCTGTGCTTTACTGGGTTTTGATGAGGAATATCCAGGATGGAGAGGGATTTTCCTTTTCACTTTGACTCCTCTATTTTGTGGAAAAAATTTAAACATGTACACTGCATTGTTAAATCCCATTTTGCTTAGTGACTGCAACTAAAGAAGTCTTTCCTTTCCTTTGAAATAATTTTGAAAAACTTGTTCTTGATTTCTTTATAGTTTAATTTCTTAAAGAAACTTTTGGTACCAAGATTCATTCAAAGAGTATTGAGATTCAGATTCTACTCCACTCATAGCCTGTACCTCTGTGCCTATGGGATCCATATGTCAGGAGCCATAAAGATGGTCGTGTTCATTCTGTAACGCCATTTCTTTCTCTAGGTTAAGGGTATTAAATCAACATTATTAATAGAAAATGAGTATGACACAAATGTTCAGTAATTGGCTCCTGTTGGGATAACACAGCGTCATTCATGCAGCTTTTTTTCCTTGCCTGTCCAGACTCCATCCTCTCTGTTACCAGGTCAGCAGGTGGTGCTGGAGTTTGAAGATGTGTATCACGCTGCTCCTTGATGTAAACTTGGGTGTGGGAAAGGGAACTGAAGATGGTATTACCTTGTCTTTTAGGATGTGTTTGTCTTTTAACTTTATTTACATATTTATTTTAATTGACAATCAAAACTGTATACACTTATACATGTTTTATAATAGTGTGCATTATGGAATGACTAAGTCAAGTTAAAGTAACATGCTTTCTCACAGTTTTTTTGCATAAAAATACTGGACTATTTTCCTTGCAGTTTTCAGGAATATAATACATTGGCTGGCATTAACTATTTATGAAGTATGTATGTATGTATGTATGTATGTATTTTACAGTGTTGGGCCTTTGCATTGAGCTAAATCCTCAGCCTTTAATATAT
>NW_022900931.1:16063689-16074786 GCF_012274545.1 Fukomys damarensis
TTTAATTTCTTAGGGCTGGGGATTTAGCTCAGTGGTGCCACCATCTGCCTTGTAAGCACAAGGTCCTGAATTTGATCCCTGGTTCCAAAAATAAAATTTGTTTTTCTTAGAATCTCCCTAACTCACTAAGTTGCCCAGGCTGGGATCAGATTTATAGTCGACCTGCTTCAGCCCTCTAGAAGCTTTTAAAAATCATTGAATATAGGTACAGTGAAGGTACAATTCAATTCGTAAAAAGATGCACCACCTAAAGTGAAATGAACAAAAATTCCATGCAAAGTGCTACCGGGGGTCGCAATAATGGCAGCTCCAAAGCAGACACTTGGCTGAAAGGGCAGCTCTGTGATAGAGCACTTGTCTGGCAGATCCAAGTCTTGGGTTGAATCTTCAGCACTACCACAAACAGCAGGAAACACCTATAAATAAGAGGATGCTACATTTAATACAAAAGGAAACTAAAAGTGAGGAAGGTTAATGACTGTTTTAAAAATATCAGAGCCCTTGAGTCACCTCCCACTTTTGACACAGCACTGTGTTGCCCTTGAGAAGAAGTTTTGTGTGTACCTTTTAGTGATAATGTTTAAGTAAACAATAATTGCATTTTGGGGCACGGTCTCGCTAAATTGCCCCAGCAGTTAGACTTCTCCTGCCTCAGCTTCCCAAAATGGTGCTATTACAGTTCTGTGCCACCACTCCAGCTGCCACGTCTCATTTTAAGTTTATAGTTGAGAATAATCAGACCTATGCTATTTAAGTGATATACTTTTATAATCATAGGTACATTTTAAATTCTAAGAATAATTAGTCATCATGATTTCTCTTCTCAAAAGTGAGTACTCTGCCACTCTGGTGATAAGAATATTTGCTGCCCCTGTTAATTTCTGTGCTTTGGCCAGTGCTGCTCCATCGTGACTGATGGACGCCTTTGAGTTCACTGTCCAGTTACAGGCTGTAGCTGTGAAAGGGAGTGCATCGCTCCCCACAGCAGTGGGCGCTGTGTCGTTTCCCTCAGGCCCGTGCCGCACGCAGCCTCCAGGCTCCTCATGGGCACCGCCCCCAACCCTCCAGGAGGGCCTCCTTGGTCCACTGCTCCAAGGTGCTGCCCCCAGTATTACCATTGTCTTTATGCCCTGTGACGAGAAAGAAGTTGAGGAACCACTGCCAGCAAACCACATATTTATTTTATAAGTGCAACACAGAAATGGGGTGATTTTTTACTTGTATATTACATTTTGTTCAGAATTCGTTTTTCCCTAGGTGAATTCAGCTACAATAGCATAAACATCAAACTGATCCCATGGTTAGAGACAGTATATTCAGCGCTTACTGAACTTTAGGCCAACATACTCGTTTTATAGAAAAGAAAGGAAATCAAAGCCCCGAGAGACAGAACGGTAGAAGGGCCCCCTGAAGTGGAGCATGTCGTAGAATGTCCAACCGTGGTTTCCGAGTGGGTGGTTCATTTTCATTTCCATGATTACCATAATGAAATAGAAGATGGTGGTGACATGCGCAGGTAGAATGAGAATTAGCAAGTCTCTGGCTTTTGGAGCCTGCTCACTTGTGTTTAGTGAGAGCTGTAGTGGTTTCTGGGTAGTGTGGATCTGTGTGGCGCCAAAAGCAGGTAGGAGGCCGGGGATTTAGCTCAGTGGTTCCGCTGTCTGCCTCAAAAGCACAAGGTGTCCTGAGTTCTATCCCTGGTACCAAAAAAAAAAAAAAAAAAAAAAAAAAATCAGGTAGGAAGAGTAAGATTGAGCTCTGGGCTTCCTCCCTGGCTCTCATCAGGCTCCGTGCTGCACTGTTAGTTTCCTCATCTCTACAGAGCAAACTGCCTGTGAGTTGTTTTTTTAACAAAATTGTCTGCAGTGACTGGTGTGTGCTATTGTATACATATGTTAGTGTAATTCGTTGAAATCTGCAAATCCATGTGTGTCTTTGTTTGTTCTATTTGAGAATAAAACCAAATGCTTAGGTTAAAGAAGGGAAAATCTTACATTTGTGTGAATTTCAGACACACATTGCCTCTTTCAGAAATTCTTATGACTCATATATGATTACGTTACAAGGCATTTAATTTCTTGCACTGAGAAATGAGTTTTTCAAATGGAATTTTGAAAAATGTTTTATAACTGTAAACTCCTGAATACTTTTTCATTTCGTTTCTGATCTCTCTGCATTATTGTTAAGACCCCCATTTCACTATATTTTATGTAGATAATTTGTATCATTTATATAGGTAACAGAAGAGATGATTGTAATACAACATCATGTCAGTTTTGTAAATTTATCCATACAATTAAAGACCAGAGAGGAATCTGAAAAAAAATTAGAAGTGTGAAGTATTAAATACAGATTTTTTGAAAGATGAGTTTTTCTCTGGCATGTGGACGAGAAGTGGGCTTGTCACAGTAGACAGAAAAGAATGCAGAATAGTGACAACTTTTTTGTGTGGAAAAGAAAAATGGAGAATGGAGTAGAAGGAACATGATCAATTTTGTATGAAAACGTGGCTTCTGTTTATGCAGAAGGTCACACACACACGGTTAATGCCTGTACTTAGTTTTTATGCCTTGTCCCAGGGTGCAGTATCTCAGTGAGCTTTTGAGAACACAGTGGTGCCGGAGGTAGTAAGCAAACCTCAGACTGCCAGCTTTGAGATTTATTATGTGTGTCTGCTCTTTCAGTCAAAAAGGGCTTAACAGCCGAATATAGACTTTAAATCACTGGAGAATTTAAATTTTACTCTAAAAGACTAGGTCATTTGACAGCAATCAAGGACGTTTTCATTCCCCAGGTTCTTGTGTGTGCCCAGCGGAAAGCTCCTCCCTCGGCCCAGGCGGCTTCTCTCTTCTCTCTCAGGGCTGCCTAGTAAGGATTTACTCACTCAGAAAATAACAGAGCGGGGGGCGGTCTGTGGCGTAGACTGCCTACCCAGGAAGTGAGTTTTACATTGGGAACAGTTTTGTTAGATACTAAGGGTTAGAGGTAAGTAGAATTTAACTTGTGTTACTACTTTTGATGTGCAAAGAATTTTACAACTGAAAGTATATTTTCAAACTTCAATGTGAAGACTGTGTTTTTGGAGAGAAGAGGACAGTTGTGTTGTGGTTATATTTTCATCAACACAGGCAATATAATCATGGTTTAAAATATAGTCATAAATATTGCTTAAAGTCAGAGATGCGCATTATAGAAGTAATATGCATTTTAAAGTATATCTTTGAAATAGAGTACTCTTATATGGTTTTTCTTTCACACAGATAGGCAGATAGTTAAAAGAACATTTTGAAAATCTAGTTATCTTGTAATTATTTTTAAAATCAAATTTATTACTATTCTAGGAGATAGATTGAAAAGAACACTCCCTTCGTTAATAAAAGTTTTATATTTATTTGAGATGACCTGAACTAGTGATAATAAAATGAAAGATTGTAGAATATTTGAAAGTCAATGACCACTCTAAGTGTACACTGTAGAGGAATTAGGCTTAGATTGTCCAAGTAGCTTAAGTGTAGCACCAAGCTAAGACTATTATAGAAAAATGTGATCAGATGAAGTACGACAATAATTGTACAATTGTGTTGTCTTTTAAAGATATTTGAAGCTGGGTGTGGTAGGCCACACCTGCAATCCCAGCACTCAGGAGGCTGAGGCAAGAGGATTACCTTGAGTTCCAGCCCAGCCTGAGCTACATAGTGAGTTCAAGGCCAGCCTGAACTACATAGTGAGACTGTCTCAAAAAAGCGAAATAAAAGATATTTAAAATTGTTTGTTAAATGAATAAATTTATAACATTGAAATACTTAAAATACTATTAATGTATCATACCAAAAAATTAATGTGTCAACATTGTTATTTTTATATTTTAAAAAGCCTTTAAGAGAACAAACTAGTTCATTAATCAAAGGTAATTAAGGTAATTAAGTAATGCCACTAGAAACCTGAGAGAAATGTAGGTGTTAGTACTTTAATTATAAGCAAGGATGGCTGTGTTGTTTGTTTGTAAATGAGTACCAGAGTTGGGAGAGGAACCGAAAATAAAGACGTTTTTGTTGATTGGTGTTCTCAACTACAGTTTGCCTTCATTCATTCATTAGTTTAATCAGAAATTGAGCTGGGTAGTATGTGTATGGTGGGGGGGTACTCGATGATTTTTACTGCATAGTCCTTGAACACAAGGACTCTATAGTTAATGTAGGAGGACAAGACAGGCCAGTTACAGCAGTGTTTAGAAGGGCATGTAGTGCTTCCTCCCTGGGGCTTTTGTTGACCTCTTCCTTTGGTGCAGTAGAGGGAAGAGGGTGCTGAAGAAGCCAAGTCTGCAAGGGCTGACCCACCCGCAGAGTGTGTCTGTGTCGGTCAGACCACAGTATCTCACGGGATGGAGAACTCTGTCCTTGCCTGAGAAAATACATCTTCCGAGTGTGGTCTGTGTTGGCAGGGGCTGGGTTATCAGGGAGACAGGAAAAGTGGTAAGAAGCGGGTTTGGGGATTTAGCTCAGTGGTTCCACCACCTCCTTCACAAGTGCTAGGTCCTGAGTTTGATCCCTGGTACAAAAAAAAACAGTGCTAAAAGGAGAAATACTGATCCCTGGTGGACCTTTTGTGCTGTAGTGGTGGTGGCTGGGAATTTGGTCCATTTGGAAATGGAGACATAGCTTGGCACTGTGGGATTGGCTAGACTCCTGGGAGAAGGGAAGGTAATGATTAGTTAAATCATTGTGAGCACCCAAGCAGACTGAGATTGAGCAAAAAGACACTTGTTGTGAGAACAGTAGTAAAAAAATCAATAATCTGGATACCCACTGCTCTTATCAGCTGTGCATGTGTTCATCCATTCACTGATTAAACCAACTCTTTTTGGTACCAGGAATTGAACTCAGGTCCTTGCACTTGTCAGGCAGGCACAGCACCACTGAGCTAAATCCAAGGCCCTGCCTGAACCAATTCTACGTGAAGGTTATTATTATTACTTTTTTTTTCTCATTTTTTAGGTAAGGAAACTTAGGACAGGAATGAAATAATTGTTAATGATAATAAACTAAGGAAGCAGTAGAGCTAGAGTTGGAACCCAGAATGTCTCCCCCTCAAAGTCAGGGCTTTTTTGAAAGCTACAGTAGTACATACCATACCATCTTCTTTTAGCCCCACTGAAGCTAAGTGAAACAGCAAGGCAAAGCTTGGTGGTAGGTATACTATTTTTAAGGGGTGGATGGGACTGCATAATGCACGTTTTACATGCTGTCAGGGTGCAGGCTTGAGATGATACCGACAAGTTTGGAGTTGAAGAGCACTTTCGGATGGGTTTTGTAGTCAGTATGTACATAGCAGTTGTAGAAGAAGGCAAGATGAGATTATTTTGAAGAAGCCCGATTTAAATTGACTTGAAATTTTAGAGAGGGTCTATTGAAAGCTTTCTAGTGGGACTTTGTACGATTGGAACTGGTAGGCGGAAGTGAGTGAGAGTAATACTTGTATCCGGTGATCTGTACCTGAAGTGTGATCACAGTGGATGTGGAAAGTAGAAGTTGTACATGCGAAAGATACAGTGAATCAGAGGTTGTTTAAACGGGAAAAGAGATGAGGAAAAGTTTCAAGCAGCAGTAGGAAGAGAAGATCTCACTGGGAGGAGTTGTGGATGCACCTAACACTGAGAAGTCACTAGAGATCGTCGGTCCTGCATGGTGTTCAGCTATCAGGCGGGCAAATCCCAGGGCCAAAGACAACTGCCTTTTTAAATCCCTGTTTCCTTCTGTGGGAAGTACAGTGAACACTGTCACCTACCTTAGCAATATCAGCATCAGCTGAGTGTTAATTTTCTGTTGCTCCTGTAAAAATTAGCAAAAACCTTGTAGCTTTAAATAGCACAAATCTATTATCTTAGAGTTCCGTCAGTCAGAAGTTTAGCCTGCATCTCACTGGGCTCAGATAAAGTGCGGGGAAGACTGTGTCCCTTTCCAGAGGCTCCAACGCAGTCCCTTTCCTTGCCTTTTCCACCTTCTACCTCTTCCCCCAATATAAGGCCTAGTTGGAAAACAATCAACTTTGGGAACCAGTGGTCAGTGCAGCCACAGTGAGCCTGTCCTGGCCTCACCTGCCTTACAGAGGCGCCACCAAGTGGAGAACAGTGGTGGCAGGCAATGGCCCAGCTTCCAAGGCTGATGGTTGTACCTTCAGGGAAAGAAACATGGTGGAAGTTGCCAGTATTCCTGTCTGTGGCCTCCTTTCCCAGTCTTCAAAGCCAGCAACCATTCATCTCCCCAGCCTTCTCCCACAACCACATCTCCCTTTGACACCCACCGCCTCCCCACTGCGTTTTGAGGGTCCTGTGACTGTTGCCGGCCAAGATGATCTAGAATATGCTCACCATCCTGTCCTCCATTGTGGCTTAGCCATGGCTGCAAAGGCACCCTGTTCACAGGGCCTGGGTTTAGGGCTTGGACTTGGGGGCTGGGTGAGACGTTATTCTGCCTGTCAGCACAGTGCACAGAAATTCGCCAACATTTTGGTGATACTGATATTGTTGTCATTGTGTCATTGTTAGGTTGGTGATCAGGTTATTCAGCCTTAGCATTTCATTTGTAACTGTCACAGGGCTGCTGAAAATTATATTTTCATTCAGGGCTCCAGTGGGTCTGGCTTGCAGAAATGCCAGTCAAATTATATGAATAATTTTACGAAGTTTAATTTTTAATGATACAGGTTGAACATCCCTAATCTGAAAACTAGAAATCCAAGTGCTCTGAAAAGAAACATTTTTTGAGGGTAAATATGGCGCTCAAATTGTAGAGCATTTCAGGTTTGAGGTTTTTGAGATAGGGACAATTAGCTGGTGAAGTCTGTATAATATCTTAATTCTGACATCTGCATACTCCTAGTCCCAAGCATTTGAGACAAGGAATACTCAACCTACAATATTATTTTTTAGAAGCAGCCATAAAGGAAAAAAATGTGATTTTTTTCAGACATTATATATGGCAGTTATGAATATGTCTTGTCATTAAAATATTAAATTATGAAAAAAGAATATGCCATTTTTGTAGTGATTTGTAAATAAGACTAGTAATGATGTATATTCTTCCATCTGTATTTCCAGTATATCTTACTAAGAGATATATTATTTAATTACCTTCATATTTTATGATCTAAGTAGTTATGATTTTTAGCAATTTTTAAAATAGTTATTCTAAAGGCAGCTAAAAATATGAATACTATGAGATTGCTTTTTTTTTTCTTCATGCTTTTTTATGTGCCACTTGAAACTCTGAAAATAACTCTTGAACAGCATTTAATAACATGCACCTAAACTGTTACATTTTTTCGTTTGGCCAGATGAGGGCACTTTTTCTTTACATTTGTAGAGTTTGAGCTCCAAAGCAGATTTGTTTTTCCCTCTCCAAGCTGTTACTTTCTTTTCTTACTGCCAGTGAGACAAATAGTTTTGACATTTTTAATGTTTTGATTGTGCTGTATTCTTATAGATTGCTCTTTCTCAGAAACTTCAGTTTTGTGCAAAGTTTTTGTGTATGAAAACTTAAAAATACATGACAATTTCTACAGAACAGGGTTATTTTAGGAAAATAAATGTACAAGTGATTTGCACTTTTGTTTGTTTGTTTTGAGGTAAGAGGATCCAACTCAGGACCTTTTGTTTTCAAGGAAGGCGGCCACACCACTGAGCTAAACCCGGACCCTGCAATTTTGATTATAGTTAATACTGGAAGTTGAAATTTACTTTTACTGTATTTTATGTGTTCTCAGTTTGTCCCTAGTAAGATTAAGTGGCCTGTCTTCCCCTAACCAAGTTTCTAACATTGGCTTTCCATTGAATTAATGTTGCCTGGTGTCTACATCAAAATCATTCAGAAGTAATGAAAAAGAAATAGAAATACCAGAAACATTTTGTGTTGCTACCTGGAAACAAAATGTAAATATACTACTACAGTCTAATAACTGTAAGTAAATTATCAAAAATATGTGCCTCACTTTATTTGTGGTTATGCCTGTTGCGGGGACAAGTTGGGATAGGATAAAGATTCCAAAGCTGTGGTACAGGTAGTTCTAAAAACAATAAACTGCAGGTGTTTGAAATCGACATGACACAATCTCAAGGCACAAGATTGTGTTCGGGTTTGTTTTTCAGGGCTTACATAGCAAAGCTTTTGTCATTTTCTCACAGATGATCAAATGACTTCTTTTGAAGGTTAGGTTCTGAGTAGCAATAAATAGAGTACTTATTAAAGTTTGAAAGCCAGTGGTGGAAATAAACATCAAAACTTGATTGATGTGAAGGAATTTAAGGAGAGTGGGAGAGGCAAGGATGAATTCACGATCAGAATTGTCCCCAACTCCACGAGTCATGAGAAGGAATAAATTATTTTAAAAATACACATAAAACAAGACGAGTATGGAAACACCAGCCGGGTTGGTGTAGGTAGAGAAAGTTGTGCGCTCGGTGACGCCCCACAAACCTTGGCTCGTTCTGTGTGCCCCACAGAGCGTGGGGACGCACCGTCCTGCGAGCCGGCAAGCGCGAACCGTGCACCGACCCGGAGGAGCCTCTGCCTGAATTTCCTCATCTGCAGAGGGGGAGAATGTGATCCATGTCTCCGGCTTCTCGCAGCAGTGTGGTCCCTGTCACAGACACTAAGAAACGAATCTCTCCAGCAGAAGGCCCTTGTAGAGCAGCAGTTGTGATGTTGGGACTCACAAGGACGGCCTCTTCAGGCCTCCACAGAAAGCACGTCCAGAGCCTACGGCTGGACTGCTGTTTAGTTTGAAATTCTATTTTCGTTCTGACTTTCTACTTTGCAAATTTTGGAAGCAGTCTTCTTGCCCAGACCCTACCAAGCCAGAATCAGTTTTGGTGAACGAAAAAAAAAAACAAACACACACAACTGTGCTTTTGCTGATGTTTTTGGCAAACAATAATAGTTTCAAAGCCAGAAAATTGCAGATCTTTAGTAAACACAGCGCCCATCCCTCTCCCCTCCCCCTCTTTAAACATTCCGGACACAGACGCAAGCGGCCGGCCTCGGTGCTGCGTGCAGGACGGGCAAGAGGCCGCTATGCCCTTCCTCACCGCCCGCGTTCTGCTGCTGGACGCCCTCGGTGCGGCGCCCATTCCCATTCCGAGAGCTGGAGGGCGCTGTGCGGTCTGTGTAGGTGCTGTGAAGGCCCCTGCCGGGCAGCTGGAGCGGGGAGGGAGGGAGGGCTTCGCGAGCCGGTCCTGCGGAGCCCAATCTCGAAGCACAGCTGGTTAGGTTATTCCTGGATAGAGGACTGAGAAGCACAAGATTGGTTTTGTTAAAGAAGGAATGATGTTTTGAATATTTTGGGTATGTCTGCTAGGTTTTCAGGTTTATACATTTGTCTTTAGAACTGTAAAGGACTTTTTATAGTGTTAACTCAGGGCCTTGCACATGCTGGGCCAATGCTCCACCACTTTGCTACGTCCCCAGCCCAGCATATAATAGAATTTTACAGATGACTGTTGCTTCGGGGACAATACTGGAAAGTTACTGGGTAGGAGCGGTGGGCACGGTAGAATACGGTAGGAAAACGAGAGGGCCACAGGAGTGCCTTCAGAACTGAGAGAGGTAGAACTCAGTGAGATATCAGGCCTGGAAAGCCAAAATCAGAAGGACGAAAAGCTTTTTGGAGAAGTGACTGTTGCAGTCATTGGAGGAAAACGCAGTACATACGGTACATCGGGGAGGCAGAAGAAAGCGCTGGGTTTGGTTTGGGTAGCAGGACTCACGTAGGAGCAGTGCAGTGTGGAAAACATCATCCTGGCTCTTCTCACAAGCTCTGGAGAGTTTATGTTGAGACTGAAGCTGTACAGGTCTGACTCAAGCTGTCTTCATGGGGCTCTCATAATAGCGTTGGAGAGGCGAAGAGAGACCTTGCTTTTTTATTCGCCTCTGTGAGTCCATCCCTTCCTGAATCTGCTCTAGGACTTACTCATGCCATTAAATTCCTTCCTTTTGCTTAAACCCGTAAGAATTGGATTGTCTGTGATTTGAGGCTGGAAGAATCCCAATCTGCTAAAGAATACCGAATACTTATATGATATAAAGTATGCAAGTAAGGAATGAATTTACATTTGTGTAGGGAACCACTGAACCAAGTGTGTCCTCTTCTGTTTAACAGGCTTCCCAACTCTAGGTACAGTGTTGTTATCATTAACTGATTAATGACCATCATGGAAACAGTTTATTCCAGTATAACATCTTGTTATTTATTGTGATTGAGGAGGTTGAATTTTTATTAATGTTTTTTAGATTAATCAGTAAGTAATCCATTTATCTCTTTCAGCCTCTTTTGCCAGGTCATCCTTATTGAAATATTGGGATTCCACTTTATTTGTTATCCATCTTATCTGTATTCTGTAAATTACTTGCCAACTCCATGTCATAGATCTAGGAATCAGGCCAAAACATAATATGCCATTGGCCTCATAAAATACAAATATAAAGTTGTCTATGGCCTTGGCCAACTAACTTGAAAAAGAAATCATTTTACAAATTTTGTCAAAAGTGAGCTTCCAATTGAATAGAAAAAAGATGAATATTTAAAAACATAATTCAATTAACAAGTTGCTGGAAGGTAACACTGAAAATAGAGGGCCGCGGATACCTGGCAAGTGCAAGGTCCTGAGTTCAATCCCCAGTACCACCAGTAAGTACATAAATGCATACAAGTAATCCAGCAGTTGGAAGGTGATTTAATACGGCATGAAGATTTGGGAGGGCATTGTCACTTCACATCTTTGAGTAATTATGCTAATTAATTAAGTTAGGGTGGCCACAGAGATGGTGATTACTTCTTTCTGGGCACTGATCTTGCAGTGAGGTAGCTCCTACCTGCCAAATACCCAATGGTACTTACTTTGGTTAAGTAAAACAAGAAAGTTGGATTATCGTCACATGTAGATAACTCAGGAACATGCCTGTATTTGGTATACCAAGTTCATGTTTTCTATAGTAACCAATATTTAACAAAATAATAATACCAGGGCTAGGGATTTGGCTCAGTGGTTCTGCTGCCTGCCTTGCAAGTGCAAGGGCCCAAGTTCGATCCCTGGCGCCAAAAAAA
>NW_022900931.1:16074985-16110945 GCF_012274545.1 Fukomys damarensis
AAAAAAAAAAAAAAACTGCCTAAAACAAAATAATAATACCAATTACTAATTAGTAGGTAGGGGAAAAAAGAGTACAAATTTGACATCAATCCAGTTCACTGTCTCTATGCTGTGGTCATATCTTTGTGAGGCTGGCTCAGAGTCCTCAACCGATGTTCTTTGCTTTATTCCCTTTTAGAATACCATTGTGAATTTGTGTTTATCCCTTGAAACACTGTATTCTAAGTCAGCTTTCATCCAGAAGAAGCCTTTTGGGGAGCTGCAGTTAAAGTTGGTCTCTTTCCACTTATAAGCAAGCATCTTCCCTTCCTCCCCTCCCCCCCATCCACTTATTCGCAAGCATCTTCCCTTTCTCCCTCCCATTTGCACAGAATTTTTATTTTATTCCTCCTGCATGCCTTAGGCGTTAAAGTGCCAGGTCAAGGAGAAACCTTATGCTGCTCCTGCCCCCTGCTGGTTGAAGGCAACATTGCAAATAAGCGTTGTGACTCTAACCACCCTTGGCATCATCATACTTTCTTTTATTCCTACTTCATTTATTGGTGCAGAATCAGACATGTAATTGTCATCTTCTGTATGTCAGCCTTTATCAGTATTTTAAGGGTGCTTTGACTAGTGTGTAACATCCTGGCCTTTAGTGACAATAAATAATATGTGAGATCTTACTAATGGGGTCCCCGCAGCATGATTTTGATACATCTAGATCTGACATTTGGACTCCAGATTTAGGTAGCAGAATGTTTTCTTTCTGCACTAAAATTTCTGGAACCACTGAGCTTTAAATTGATTTTACACACAGTGTGTGACAAACGAGGAAGTGTTACATCTGCATTATTAAGACACTTAGAACAACAATAAAAATGTATCCCTGAATTCCCGCGAGCCAGGAGTTACGAGGTGACTTACTTGGGTGGCTGCATCTCAGGGTCCCCGAGGAGTTGGTCAGGCTGCTAGTCAGGGCTGAGTTCGCCTGGACTCGACGCACCTGGCCTCCAGGTCTGTCCTAGTTGTTGGCAATTGCTCCGGCCACATGCCTGGCGTCAGCCAGAGCGAGTGACCAAGGGGGAGTGGAGAGAAGTGCTCTCCAGTGACCTGGCCTTGGAGGTTTGCTCTTGGCGCTTCTGAAATATCCTCTTTGCGCAGAATCGGATCTGCTAGTGTGGAAGGGGTCTATGTGGGGGTCAGGGCCAGGAGGTGGGGATGGAGGGGCTCCGGGTTTGATGCTGCCATGTGCTGCAGCCCTGCCTGTGGGAGCTGTCGGTGTGCCTGGGCCCAGACACAGCACAGTAGGATCTTCACCTGGAAGGATCTGAAAGCGGAAAGGTTAGCTTACTTTTCTTTCCTCTGAGAGAACATGACTCCGTCCTCAGTACTCCAGACCTGACACTTGCGTGGAGCCTTTGGCCAAGTAGAAAAGAGTGGTCAGCAACATGGAGTTTCTCTACCTCCCTGAGATGTAGAACCCATGAAGGGAACATCTGCAGACATATTTTTATGAAAGTAACATGAGACCATTTTAAATTTTTTGAAATGTGACTGCATATTTCTGTGCTTCTGAAGAGTGAGAAGTATTTCTGCAGAGAACACTTAGAAAATGATGGCTGACTAAGATTCACAGAAACTACCAGTTGTTTTTCCAAGGTACTTTGTCAGATTGCTTACATCCTTGTGTTTGAGCAGTGAGCACCATGTTTTGGGTCTGCCCTGCTCAGAACACTGCTAGTCTAATCCAGGTCACGATGACCAAGAGAGGAGAGGAGAATGGAGAAGCGTTAAGTTGTGTTTCATATTTTTACCAGCTTATCACAGTGAATGTAATCATTAGGTACTAATAAAGAAAAATTTTAGAAATAGAAAAAAATGCAGTTGGGTGGTACAGACCTGTACAACAAATGAAAAACCAAACAAAAAATGAAATTGTTTGGTTGGTACAGATGCTTAAAGAATAGGTATTAGTTAGTAGAGCTGACACTAGAAGTGTCTTGATCAGAGTTTTATTTTAATGTTAAGGACTCTGAAGTAAAATTAGAAAGGAAAACCAAAGTGGCCAATCCTCTCTGCTACTACTTTCCTGTAAAATGATTTTCCTCCTCTATCTTCCACCCTATCTTAAAATTGATTTTCATAAATTCATTTTCAGCTTCGCATGTTCATATTGAAAACATGTCAGTGAGCAGCTGGGCATGGTGGCACACCTGTCATCCCAGTACTGGGAGGCTGGGCAGGAGTATCATGAGTTCAAGGCCGGCCTGGACTACACAGTGAGATCAGGGCCAGCCTGTACCACAAATCAAGACTCTGCCTCAAAAGAGAAAAGAAAATACATCAGTGAGTGATACTGTCAATACTGTGAACAGACATGTGAAATAGGAAGAAAGGGGCTAAAGGTGTAGGGAAAGTGGGAAGGGTAGGGGAAAGGAAATAAGGGAAAAGGAAAAATATGAGAAAATGAAAAAATGGAAATAAAATGTTTGTAAATAGGGAAGGGTAGGAGGGGTGAAGGGAGGGCAGGGGTAAGGGGAAAAAATGAGAACCAAGAGCTGTCATGTAGAGGTACAAGATCCCAATGATGAATGTAACTGTACTGTATACCTAAAAGGTACCAATAAACTCAATAAAGAAAAAAAAATACTGTGAATGGACAAGAATGTGTAGGAACCACCCTATGAGCTGAGCTCAGACCTGACCAAGGGGTGATAAGGAAGAAAAAGAGACACAGAAAGAGGTTCAAATCAGGGGGGCCAGGGGGTTCATGTCGCCCTTCAACACGGAGCCCCCAGTGACTGGCGCACCGTGGCTTTATTCACTCAGACACCGGAATCGGCAGTTAGTTCCACAGGATCCATCTGTCTCCCGCCCTCCACAGTACTTCTGGCGAACAACTTAATTAACCGCGGGTGCTTTTACTTCTCCCTGCAGCGAGTCAGCACGCACACACGCACGCACGCACGCACGCACGCCCTCTTTCTTCTCGGTGCTCACCCAGGAGGCCAATTAGGCCTATTCTTCCCATCTGATCTCCATGAGAATGTAGGTAAGGAGATAGGGACAATTTAAAATATTAAAATTTCATCAGTCTGTCTTTTGTTATAATGGCATTTAAGAAACAAATCATGTTAGGTATATGAAATTCCTAGCTCTGAAACTTTTTTAACGCTTCCAGTAATGATTACTTATTTATACTTATAATTTATGTGTAAAGGTATCGTGGATGCTTAATGTCAGGTGCTGTAAATGAATGTTAAGCTGTGAGCACAGGGGAAAGATAGTCATTAGACTGGTGACTTCGTGGGTTAGTCAGTCTGTGTGAGCTGAGACCAGACAGACCTCAGCCACGGCGGGGAGGAGCCTTCCAGGCAGAAGAGGAAGAGACTCGGGATCTGAGAGAACTGAGCCTGCAGAGTGAGGGGAGTGAAGCGGAAGAGGGGAAGAGGTAAGAAGCTCAGCACTGACCAGAGGGGAAGATGGCGGTGGTGGGGGAGTGGGCAGCACCGCGTTTGCTGGGCTGAAGGGAGGCCTAATTTCCAGCTTTGTGATTGAAGCCGCTAGGTGGAGGTTAGGGTTTTAAAATGGAAGAAAGTGTTCTGTGGTGGGGGGACTCCGGAAGGAGCTGTGGATTAGAGATTCCGTGTGGGGCGGCTGTGAAGGTGGGCAGTTGGATAGACCAGTGTGTGACTCAGGATAAAAGTTTGGCACGTGTCAATATGTTCATGCTATTTAGGCAAATAAACTGTTCTCAAGTCTTGTGTAGACCAGCGATACAGTTAAATGACCTAAGTGTGTTAAAATTTTATTGACATGAATAACTACTTTTGGAAAGATTAATAAAATTGGGAAAGTTGTTTTTATAAAGTGTCTTTTGAGAATGGCCAGTTTTTCTTGCTTTAGAGCTTTCTGTGACTTAATGCCCTCTACTTTTTATCTCATTCTAGAGAAATTTGACTGGTTGCTTTTTTGTGCTTATCCAAAGACATCAATTCATTTTCTTATTAATTGTTGAAATCAAGTTACAACATTTTGATTCCTCGTACTATATATTTTAAAATGTTAGTCAGCTGAGTCTTACTCTTAGTATCATTTTTTCCATAGCTTTGTTTTGTTTTGTTTTGTTTTTTTTAATTTGAGACAGGAACATGCTGTGTAGTCCAGGCTGGCTTTGAACTCTCTATGCAGCCTGGGCTGACTCAAACTCCGATCAATCCTCCTGCCTCAGCCTCCTGAGTGCTGGGATCACAGGGGTGCGCCACCACACCCAGCTGTCCATAGCATTTCTTAAACATCATTGTCCTCTTGGGTGGAAGGAAGCCCGTCATGGCTGTGTCTAGATGTCCCCTAAAGCCTCATGTGGTCATATCTGGGGGCTTTTTCAGAGATGGCTGGATCTAGAGTGTGCGAGGCTCACGGGCACTAGGATTAAGGGTGTGAGAGCTCCCTCCCCTTTGTATCCTGGGTAGGATGTAAGGGATGGAAAGAGCCGTGGTCGGCCCTTGTTGCTTTGCTACCTTCTGCCTGCCATGAACTGCTTCTCCTCTGTGATGCCACCCTGCCTTGAAGCCAGCCAGTTATGGACTGAAACTCTACAAACTGTGAGCTAAATAAACCTTTGCTTCTTTAGGGTATTTTGTCTCAGCAGTGAGAAAAGTAGCAAGACAGAGCCCATCCATGCACAGTTATCACCCTGATCTGTTTTTTCCTCCTTACTTAGGAGTAGTAATCTTGAAATCCTCCCTTACCTTACTAGAAAGTTTCAGGAAACGTTCAGCTGTGTTTATTAGCATTTATATCTTCACTGGTAGAAATACTGGCTTAAGCTAGAAAAAACTTCTTCAAGACTAAGAAAGCTTTTCTTTTGAAGCATTGCAAATAGGTGAATGCTTTATCATCTAAATGCATCTCTTTCGTTGACTTTTTGTTAGTCATTCATCAGCAAAGCACTGCACCAAGCCCTGTAGGAGAGAAAGCCAGGCGGTGCCAGAGACCGCACTGCACCTGTCACCCTTGTTGTGTAGCAGCGAGCCCTTTGTACTGCGCATGAGCAGGAGCAACTGGGAAGCCCTTGCAGCTGTGGCTCAGACCACCACAGAGTTCAAAACCAGCCTCTTCAGCCTGGCATTATCTACTGATTTACCCAGAAGCCTCCGTGATCTCACAGTCATTGCAGTCCTTATGTGGTCTTCCTCTTTGTGCTTGCCTTTCTCTTGTAGGACAGCCACCAAGTGTTCTTTCTTTCTTTCTTTCTCTTTCTTTCTTCCTTTCTTTCCTTCTTTCTTTCTTTCTTTCTTTTTGGTACTGGGGATGCCAAGTGTACTTTATTTAAATGGAGTGTTCCCAGAAAGAGACTTTCCTATTCTTGACCCTCCCACCATGGGCAGAACTGTGTTTAAGAAACAAAATATCTGGCCAGAGCCAATCTGCACAGATATTTTTAAAATATGAAAGTGAAGGCCACACGCAGTGTCACACACATGTAATCCCAGCATTTGGGAAACTGAGGCAGGAGGATCACCACAAGGTCAAGGCAGCCTGGGCTGCACAGTAAGATCCTGTCTCAAACAAACAGAAAAACAAACAAACAAACAAATAAAAACCATAGTGAAAACAAGCAATGAAACCTAGCTAATAAAAGAGCAGGCAAAAGAGAAGTTAGAAAAGGAACCAGAGATGGATCAGAACTGGGAGTGTGAGGTGACTCATTTCCTAGGATATAAGCATCTGGTATTTTGTCATCAGTTTTAAACTTTCTTTTCCAAGACCCACTGTCCACATTTAAAAGACAAGTGTTCATTTAGCGGTGAGGATGTTAAGACTAAAATGCAACAGCACATGCTTTTACTCCCTGGGCTTTCTCTTCTGTTTCTTTATCTGAAGCGCTGGTAGCACACATCCTATTCACTGCATTTTGTTATCCAACAAGGCATTACACTAGATTTAAAAAGTAGTGTCCCATATGACCAAGTTTGCACAGACAAGAGTGGAAGTAAAGGAAGGTTTGCCTTTTAAATATAACTGGAAAAAAAAAATCCTACCTCACAAGCACAAGGACTTGAGTTCCATCACCGGTACCAAAAACAAGCAAACAAACAAACAAATGTAACTGTGTTCCTTGGCCATTGACAGCTTGGCCCACAGCCTGCTTTGAGTCACCCTGTGCGGCCGCACTGGTCATTCTTGACCTCACTCTCCTCCCCTAAACTCAGTCTACCGCAAGACAAAAAATAACTTTGTCGGCTGCTGCCACAAGAGCCCCCGCTGTCCCATTGTCCTAAGTAAGCTGACTGTGGTCTGCAGTGACCCCTCATCTTCCTGTGGTTGGGACTCTGCAGCTGCTTGGTAGCTTGGCTCTGGCTCGGTCTCTCAGGGGCCAGGGACTGAGCAGTTGGTTTCTCTTCATGTGGGCCTCTCCACTTGTTAGACACTTGCTTTATTTTTTCGTCTTGCAAGAGCACTGCATTTGCCAAGAAGTACTAACATTTCTACTCTTCAGATATTTGGGGACAAGTCAAAGGTGTAAAAATGATGAATTTTAGAAATGAATTCATGAGGAAAGGCCGAATGATTCAGTTCTCTATCATTAGTGAAATGAAAAATTGTAAAAAATTAGTTAAATATTGCTAATTTATTTCCTCTTAGTAGAATAGCAGTCACTGCTAAGTGCAGTGACCCCCTCATTGGTCCGTGACACATGGCACTCAGCTTTTAAGGAAGAGGGAAGTGAACACTGCCCTTCCCTGTGTGCGGGATGAGTTAGCCGCTGTGGCTTGTGGACCACACCCAGCCTTCTGCTGTGGCTGAGGTTTTGTTGGAGCCCAATCACACTCTCACATTGTCTGTGTCATGTCCAGGACCATTTCTTATGGTATCGGGAGAGCTGATAGTTGTGACAGAGGCTGTTTGGTTCATAAGGCCTCATATATGTCCTGTTTTATAGAATAAGTTTGTTGACCCTTGTTTTAGACTTTCGTGTTATTAGAATAGGTTAAGGAATGTAGGTGAGATGCGTAAATCCAAGGATATTGCCTGAGAGTGAAATTTAAATATATAAAAATATACATGTGAATGCCATTTGTTCTGGCCTTTAAAAAGTTTTTAGAAGAAAAGTCTTAATAATTACAAGAGGGCTATAATTCATAAGAATGATGCTACATTACATTAGGCCAGGCTTTGATTGTTAAGACAACTCACAAGCTTTGAGTAAGTCCATATGGGAAGTCATAAAGCCAGCATTTAAAAAGCAAGTGTGCATGTAATGTTGACCAAATCAGGTTACTGTGAGGAAACAGTTTAAAATTTGATTAATTTTTTTCACATTGGAAGTTAGGTATATTTACTTGAACACGTCTGCTGGCTCATGGGTAGAGTTTTGATTTGATTTGATATATAAAAGTATAGTCTTATCTTTACCCATCTACTGCAGAATGACTTGAAGAACAGGTAGGTATTTACCAGTCTTATGAAATACCACAAACTGAATATTGAAATTTCTGGGTAAAAGACACAGAGTTTAAGGCATAGGATTATGTGAACAAAGACAAGAAATTAAGCAGGAGCTTTTCAAATGAAATATATCTGTAGTGGCACCACCAAAATATATTCTTCTAGATTGGCTTTGTGATCTCTAATAAAACCTGCTTTTTTAAGTGAATGAAAAAGATTGATACCTAAGGCAATGTGTTTTAAGATGAAGGTATATGCTGGGTGTGGTGGTACAGGCCTGTAATCCCAGCACTCAGGGAGTTTGAAGCAGGAGGATTGCAAGTTCAAGCCCAGTCTGAGTGATTAAGTGAGACACTGTCTAAAAGTAAAGGGGCAGGGCCAGGGATTTAGCTCAGTGGTTCTCCCACCTGCCTCCCAAGTGCAAGGTCCTGAGTTCGATCACTGATACCAAAAATAAATAAAAGTAAAGGGGTGGGTGTGGGAATTGTAGTTCAGTGTGAAGACCCTTGGTTCAATTGCCAGTATCAATAAGAGAGAGACAGAAAAAGAAAGAGGGGCTGGGAATGTAGCTCAGTGGTTCCACTGCCTGCCCCACAAGCCCAAGGTCCCAAGTTTGAGGCACAGTACCAATTAATTAATTTATTAATTTTTTAAAAAGATACTAAGATATGAAAAGAAACTAGATGAGAAGCAATTTTGTTTTAGCCTGTTAATTTCACAACATAAAAAATAGTATGCCCTACACTATGCTGAGCGTACTTCAAAAGTCTTTATATTAAAGCCAGGCGTGGTAGTTCATGCCTGTAATCCTAGCACTTGAGAGGCAGAGGCAGGAGGATTGCTGTGGATTCGAGGCCAACCTGGACTACATATTGAGTTCAAGGGCCGGCCTAGACTACCTAGGGAGACCCTGTCTCAAAAAAATGTTTAATGCTCACAATAGCTTTATAAAGTAAAAAATAATGTTCTTCCCACTGAACTTTAGGAGTTTAACTTTTGCAATTTGTCAAAGGACTAGGACTTTGAAATGCCAGAGTCCAGATCTTCGGGCCACATTTCAAGCCTGTACAGATGGAGTCTATTCTTGGCTCCCATCACGTCCCTATCCTTTTTCTTCTCCCTTTCTCCCACCCTTTCTCTTTTCCCATTTCCTTTCTTTCTCTTTAATTGTTAATGACGTTACTAATACATGATTATCACAATTTGTTAAAGGAGGAATAGCCTTTACCCCCACTGTTGCATGTACTGTACTTAGCTGCGTATTTACTTAGTTTCGTGTGTAGGGTGTCGTGGCTGTCTTCCACAACAGCACATACAGTTCTGCTTTACTGTTTTGGAAGGCACCAGGGATCAAACTTAGGTTCTTGCGCTTGCGAAGCAGGCACCGGAACCACTGAGCTAAATCCCCGGCCCAGTTCTGCTTCACTTCTACCAGCTCCATGACTTTCTCCCTGGTAGGTAGACTTTAATTTGGAGCCATTGTTCTTTTGTCTTCCGGCATCGTGGTTTCTTTTTGTTGTTGTTTATGTTACTTTGCCTGATGAGCAAGTGTTTGCCTTTACCCACACCAACTGAGATGACTGAAGTGTTTCTGCCTATCTAGTTTTAATTTTAAAATAGAATAGCTGCGTTCTGTGACTTTCATGATATTTTGAGTCTGATTCTCAAATAGCATTTTGTTTCAGTAACAGATCTTGTGACCTTTTCCTAAAGTCCTTGAAAAATTTTTCTCCTTTTCTCAGTTATCAACATTATGTTTTATATGTCACAATGATTATTTATTTATTGCAGTGCTAGGGCCTGAACCTAAGACCTTTGCCCTGAGCTCTATCCCCAGTCCTTTTCTTCCTTCTTTTCTTTCTCTTTTTCTTTCTTTCTTTCTTTCTTTCTTTCTTTTTGCTCTATCCCCAGTCCTTTTCTTCCTTCTTTTCTTTCTCTTTTTCTTTCTTTCTTTCTTTCTTTCTTTCTTTCTTTCTTTCTTTCTTTCTTTCTTTCTTTCTTTCCTTCCTTCCTTCCCTCCTTCCTTCCTTCCTTCCTTCCTTCCTTCTTTCATTTGTTTGGTGGAGGGGGGTGAAGTCTCACTAAATGCCTAAGTTGCCCAGGTTGGGTTTGAATTTGCCATCCTCCTGCCTCATCCTCCCAGAGTACTGGGGTCATGGGTGTGTGCCATCACACCTGGCTGTCAATGGTGATTTTTACACTTTTTAAAGGATCGGATATTTCAATCAAATGTTTTAAGTCACATAAAGATGATTTGGTAGTTGATTCTTCATAGGTCAACTATAAAGTCTCATATTTTTGAAATCTTGTAGTGAAAAAATTTGATCCACAAACTATGAGCAAGTAATTTTTCCAAAGAGTGTTATAATAGCTAATTTCTATCATTTTTATAGTTTATTTAAAGAACACATTCTGCTATCATTGTTGGTACATTGGTTAATTACACTTTTTTTACAACGGCAGTGCTTATTTCAGTGTTGAAGACACTAATATTATGAAACAAGTGAGAGGTGGGGAGGTGGAAGGGAGATAAGAACCTGAGCAACTTGTTTGTTAAACCATGATGATGATGGTCATATTAGAATATAGTGAACCAGGCTGGGGATTTAGCTCAGTGGCACCACACCTGCCTCACAAGTGCAAAGTCCTGAGTTCAATCACTGGTACAAGATGATGATGATGATGATGATGATGATGATGATGATGATGATGATGATGATGATGATGATGATGATCATCATCATCATCCAAAATATTGAATCTAGCTGGTATGAATGCATTTTACAAAGCAAGAAGCAAAGCCATCCCTGCAAGCCTTTGGCCTAGCAGAGAAACACTGTGGTAAAGCAGAAAGAGTTCCTTCTAATCCATTCCCCCAATTTCTTGGCACTGAAGATCTGGGAAACTTGTGTCTGTACTGCCTCTTCCCATGTATGACGCGCAGAGGAAGACCGTCTGACGGCGTCCTGTGCAAAGGGAAGGTTAATCGCGTGCCTGCGACGCTCAGAGCCGTGTGGGCCGGTGGTGGCTGATACCACGTCTCTGCCATCCGTGCAGCGCTCGCCACGAGTTTTTAGTCTTTGTCTCTGTTTTCAGTTACGTGGCAAATAACTTCAAGTAGTGATTTTTCCATGGTTTGTAATTGAGTGTGGAAATAAACAAAAATGAGCTTTTAGGATTCCAGAATTGATCGATGGTGTTGACACATTAAAACTGAAATCCTTGCTTGTGTACTATGCTAGATCAAGAATGTAGCTCCGTTCCTGAGGCCCAGCTTGTTTGTGAGCTTTAGAAGTGAGCACAGCTCCTGCCAGCGGTGCCTCCTTCCCCGCTCTCTGAGTGCGGCTGTGTCTCCTCCGACTCCACGTCATGTTGAGAACCCCTGATCCCCGTCTCACTCGGCCTGGCAGCACCTAGCATCACTGATTCTTACCCTCTTTCTTCCTGTGAGTGCGTACGTTCTGGTTTCTGACCGTTTCTGTTTTGGACCCTTTTCCTCCACTCCATCAAGCTGGTCCCCTGCCTTTCTTGCAGGTGGTGGCAGTACTTCGGAAGGCCTCCTTTGTCATTCCTGCCCGAGGGCCTCCACGTTGACTTTTCCCTTTGCTGGGCTTTTTGCTCCCTTCCCCACCCCAATCCAACCTTGAATGATGCTTACTGTGGCTCCCATTTAACTCCCTCACCCGTAATACCGCCTTAGACTCGTCCTTTACTTATTTCATGCCTTTGTAATTTTCTTCTCTGGTAGTGTAAGCTCCTCGAGGGCAAGGATCTCATTTTTTCACAGATATGCCAAGTGTAGAACCTGGAACATAATCAGCCTTGTTGAAGATAAAGACACAACACCCACCCAGGGCTCTCCCGTGGGTCCCCTCTCTCACACCAGGCCCGTGGTGCACCTTACGCCAGTCCTCCGTACACCTCCCTCTTTCCCGATCTTCACAATCCCCACCTCTCCGCTCTAGTTTCTAGTGGGTATCAGAACAGCAGCTCTGCAGGCCTTGCTGCCATGGTCTTTCTCTCTTCTGCACTGAGCACCCCTCACCTCCAGCCTGTCAGGGGGCTCTTGACGCTTCCTGACTGCACAGCTTCCCAAATCTGCACACCTCCCACTGTGCCACCCTCTGTGGCTTTCCCCAGCACCTCGGGATGCCTCTCAGCTTTTCCTACCTCTGTTCTTGACCTTTTATAATCCATCCTCCACACAATAGCCGGACTCATCTTAAAATCGTGAATCAGGTCATATCTCAGTCTTTCAGTGGTTTTTCCCAAAGCACTTAAGAATAAAATCCAGAATTCCTTCTCTGGCTTAAAACCCAAAGCTCATCTCCTAGCCGTGTTCCTCTCGCCCCACAGTTACTCGGGCCTTTCTCTTCAGAATGCCAAGCTTAGGCCCAGAGTGTAAACTGTTCACTCGACCTTGTTTTCCCCTTCTGCGCGGTTGAAGTCAGCACCTGACTCCTGATGTTGGGTCCTGAAGGCTTTTCCTGACTGCATTCACCTGGTCACTTCAGTGGCCTTGGTTCTTTATTACCCTTTCCTACTGTTCTTCTTTGCATTTCTTGCCCCTCAAGAACGTAAGCTCCCTGAGGGTATAGATGTTTCTGCTCCTCTGCCTGTAACAGGCACAACAGCATCTGGCAGGGTTGGTGCTCAATGAATATTCATAGGATAAATGAACAAAGAGAACAAATTGTTTTGAAAAGTTACATATATCTATAATCATACTATTTTAACTCTCTGATGACCGATGTTGATAGGCAAAATGAAAAAAATTTCTGTTCTCATTTTGAGGAGGGCAGTACTAAGAAATATTTAATATTGTCTCTTAGCAGAAAGCAGTAATAGTCCTGTCCCACCTCAGGTTTTCTTTTCATTTACATAATGCACTATTTCAAGAATATTTTTCTTATAATACCTTTCCAAAACAGCAAAATTGTTTTGTGTATGCTTTTGTTTTTTTAGTAAAGCATGAGAGATTTTATTCTATTCTAAGCATTATCTGTAGCAAGAGACAGTTTGCATGCCAAAATAATGTATAATTAGGTCTATTCATTATCTTGCCACGTGCTAAGTAGATGTTAAGGGTTTATTGCTGCATTAAAAGTCACTGGGATATTTAGGTTTACCTTATGAAAATATATTTTAAGTTTTTCAGTTCTCTTTTGCCAAATACTAACAAATGACTGGGCAGAATTTATACCTCTGCCAAAGACTCCTGCAAATATATGCCTCTGATCTTGTTACTGTTTCTTTTTTTATTTTATAACCGCAGGGGCTCACTTTCTTGGTATGTAGTCGAAAAAGCCCTATTTTTATAAGTTATTAAGATTGAATATTTAAAAATCAAGTTTTTGTCACACTTTCTTTTCTTTTATCTTCTGGAAGGTCTCCGGGCAAGAAATCAATAAAATATAAGGAGGAATCTTTCATGAACAATGCACCATGTCCGTACTTAATGATTGATTGGTACTGTGTTCCACTGTGAAGTGTCGTTTGTTTGTCCCAAAGAATGAAATGGAGACAGTGATAGCTATTTCCAGTTTGTGCTTTGTTTCTCATTCTCAAGACTCCTGCCTCCGTTGCCTGAGCCTCTTGTAGGCTTGTTTTGCGAGTGCCTGAGCATATGGTCTTGGAGACTTCCAGTTAATTGTTCAGTAGTCAGCCGCAGTATAGACTTTAATATAACAGTGCTGTAAGCTACTTTTTGCTTAAACACTGAGTTCTGTTAAAAATACAAAACAAACAAAAATGCAGCATTAAGCCTGCTAACTACAGAAGCCATTGGTGGAAAGCACAGTCTAAGACCTGAGCTCTTTTGGGTAACTATGTGTGATTGATTATATATTTTATTCTCTAAGTTAGGTGGGATCTCAAACTGTTTGAAAGGGCCCAATTTAAATCTTTGTATCTTTTTCTCCTCATAAATAGATTTCCTTTTCATTTTTCTTGGACATAGAAGAATTAATACAAGTCCCAGGGTCTGTATACCTAGCTATGATCAGCTTTATTTTCAGTTACCAGTACTAGTAGAGAAAACGACCTATCTATCTAAACTGGTCGTGTTCATTCTTCAGTTACTTTTCTAGTCCCCACTACAAATGTTCTAAATTTTTGATTACTCACTTTCAAATGCTTATTTCACCCTTTTTCTTCATACACAGCAGACCACTTAGTTACCTGGAAGAGAAAATAGAAACTATCATGCATGAACTTCATTAGCTTTTTCTTCTTTTTCAACCCACCTCTGTCTGCATCTTGGTTCATTTTACTTAATTCTTTCCTTGTATATTATTTATGCTTTTGAAAACCAAGAGAAGAATTTTTACAAAGGACACAGGGGAATTCCGGAAAGGAAAGATAATCTTTTCAACCTACTTATAAAAATTGGAAAGCCATGTGCAAAAAGGAATACAAAATAAGTCAATTTCAGTGGCGCACACCTTTGATCCCGTGCTGTGGGAGTCTAAGGCAAGAGGATCATAAGTTTTAGCCCAGCCTGGGCAACTTAGCAGACCCTGTCTCAAAATAAAAAATTTTAAAAAGGACTGGAGATGTAGCTTGTTGTGAAGGCCCTGAGTTTTTCACTAGCGCCACCAAAAAAAAAAAAAAAAAAAACAAAAAAACACCAAATACCTGTAGGAAATCATAGACCCTTTTAGTAATCACATCTCACACAGATATTAATTCCAAATAGACTATTTTCCTAAATGTAAGAACATAAAACTTAGAATATGTAGAACTTTAGGTCGGGCAAGAATTTATTAGATACACTGTTGAAAAAAAAGGGTTAAAGAAGGGCCGGGGATTTAGCTCAGTGGTTCGCTGGCCTGCCTTGCAAGCGCAAGGACCCAAGTTCAATCCCCAGTACCAAAGAAAAAAATGGTAAAAGAAATGTTGATACTAGATTTCATCAAAATTTAAAAGTCTTGCTTTATATATGACACTTAAGAAAAATCAAAGATAAGTCATTGGCTGGGGAGGAAATGTGAGCAAATCATCTATCTGCCCAAGAACTCATGCAGAATATGTGAGAACACTTAGAATCCGATAGAGAGAGACAGAAGGTTCAAGCATATTTCATAAAGCAGTACACAAATTGCCAGTGAGCACATGAAAAAAAAGTTCAAAATCATTAGACCTTCAGGAATTGCAAATTAATTAAAACTACACCGAGAAACTCCCTTAGATGACTGAGAAATGTAGAGGAGAAACTGGAGCTGTCTTACATTATGATGGACATGTAAAATGATATGCGTAGCCACTTTGGAAATACATTGCCAATTTCTGAAAAACTTAATTATAAATTTGATTGAGCAATTCTACTCCCAGTGATCTACCCAAAAGGACATCTGCACAAAGATTTAGACTTTATTGAAGTGTTCATAGCAGCATTCATTATTCCTAAGAACCCAATACTGAAAACAATCCAGTTATCCACAAACTGCTGTAAATGGATAAACAAAATGTGTCATAGCCGTAGGATAAAATACTATCCAGTGTGAAAAGAAGCAGTTGTATGATATGTGTATAGCGTGAATTTTAAAACTGTGATACTACCTAAAAGAAGCCAGACACAGACTACTAATTTTGTATGATTTCATTGATATGAGGTTTTTCTCAAAAGGTAAATTATAGTGACAGAATACAGATCAACAGGAGTCTGTGGCTAAATATGGAAGTGGGAATTGACTGAAAGGACCGGAAATTTTTTGTGGTGATAAAAATGTGTGGCAGTAGTTGTAAATTTACTAAAAGCCATTGAATTTACTGTAGATAGATAGTTTTGTCTTTTGGGGTTTTTTTTTGTTTTTGTTTTTGTTTTTTTTTTTGGTACTGGGGATCAAACTCAGGACCTTGCACTTGCGAGGCAGACAGCAGCACCACTGAGCTAAATCCCTAGCCCTACTGTAGGTAGTTTTGATAGAATGTAAGCTACACCTCAGTAAAACAAAACAAAGACTGAGTTATTCCCACACCCTTGGAATCATTGCTTTTTGCTCACTATAGGTTCTTCTGTTCAGTTATCACCCGCTTTTCCCCTATTTTTGTCCACAGTTCTGTCTGTCTTTTTATTGCCTCCTAATTCTCATTTAGAACATGGATTTTGAGTCTAAAATCTGGGTCCAGATTCCAACTCTACTCATCCATGTAACATCACTTAATCCTCTTGGCCCAGTGTTAGATAAAACAGTGATAGGGTCTGTTGTATAGGGATATCATAGACACTAAGTGAAATCATATATTTGAAACATTTGATAAATGCTGTTGTATTGTTTATTGCCCTTTTTAAAAGACTCTGGACAATTGAGAAGTGTGTAGTGTGTGGTGGTTGTAGTGATTTAGAGCACAGATACTGGGACTCAACTATGAATCTTCCTCCAACTCTACTGCTTTTCCAGTTATGTGAATTGTGGATAATGTAGTCATCAACCTTCTTTGCCTCTAATTCCTCATCTTAATTTGAAATTCTTAACGTCATTGTCACATGAAGCTGTTGGATGTATGAGTGGTAATCCGTGTAAAGTTATTAGCACAGTGCATAAAAGTTCAAAACTCAATAAATGGCTTCTTGTTAAGTCTTTGATTGGTACTCAGGCCCCCATGGACTTCTCTAAGCTGATTTTGATGCCACAATACTATGAACAAGTGCCCACAAAGGTTATAGTGGTATAGTGTATCAGTTAGCATATAACTTCTGGAATTCAATACCTGACACTCACAACTAAAAGGAGAGAGTTTAATTTGGTTCACAGTTTCAGGGGAATCCGTGCATGGTCCATTGGCTCCAGAACAAGAACTTCATGGTGGAAGGTATGGTGTAACAAAGAGGTCAGAAAGCAGGGCAGGAGAACAGTACCAAGGCAAAAGGGGCCAGGAACAGATATAGTATCCAGAGTCCTGCTTCCATGATCTACCCTGACATACCCAAAAATTAGCTTTGCTAATCTCCAGCTTTACTAAACTCAAAGTTTAGCTTTCTCAACCAACCAAGTTGACGCAGTAAAGGTTAACCACTGCCTGTTTGAGTCATCCCTCTTCTGGGCCAGTTTATTCACTTCCTTGAAGATTCCTCCCTTGATTTTTCAGTATTCATCCCAATGAATGGATCTGGCCTTTCTCCCTTCTGAGCTTCTTTACCTTGCTTCTGTTCTTACTCTGCAAATTTGAGTCTTAGGTTATTTCCTTTCCTTTTACCTGCCCTGGACACCATTAGGTGGTTGTCAGGGCTCTAGACTCTGTTTAAAGCCAATCTAAATGTTCCCTCCCTGTTTTCTCCTTCCTTGCTGAGCTCAGTCTCCCGTAAATGCATTCCTAGTCCTGCCTGCCTTTCCTGCTTGTATTCTCTACGTGACTTAGCCTCACTTCACCCACATGCTCCATCCACAGTCTATCGCTCAGCTTTTCTATCCATTTGACCCCTGTATCCAGTCTAGTACTATTTCCTCTTGAGGGTTTTTAAAATCCCTCAGATTTATCATTTCTTCTCCAGTCTTTTCTTTATGATACTACTGTAGAATCTCCCTGGAAGTATCACACTACTAATCTGCACATCTGTCACTTATTGCCCTCTTTTTCATCCATTTCTGCAAGTTGCCACCTGCATTTTAACAGCCTTGTGTAAATTGTCCATACTCCTTGCTGGCCTCCTTTGGCTCTGCTGACCCATGCCCCATTCCCTAAACACACTGGAACTGCTTCCTACGTTATGGATTTGTGCTAGTTTTTTGCCATGCCCACATGTTCTGTACTTCCCTCTTCGTGAAGTGTTCATCCTCCTTTTTGAATTTGAACATCTTGTTTATTCTTACTGCCATTCCTGTTCAGCTGTTTATGATCTGTGGCACATGCACTTGCACGCATGTGCACACACACACACACACACACACACACACACACTACTTATCTTTACTGTATTTCCTTCCTAACTTTCTAACCTTATTTCAATTACTGTTTACCTATCCATCTCACCCTATGAACTGTTGAGCAGCCATAGCACTGGCCCTTACGCACAGGAACCTCACAATTTAGGGAGCTTCTCCAAAATGTTTCATCTTACACCAAAAGGTCAATGAATGATTTTTTTGGAGCAGAGCAGGGTATATATGGGGGGGGGTCCAGTTCTCATATTTCCCAGCTAAACAGATAATTCTGCTATCACCCTGTGGTAACCAGAACAACAGATTGCAATATAGGACTCGACTCATACGATGTACAGCACAAGAGCGGATCTTCCCATAAACCCTAGACTCATGATAATGTGCCGATGTTGGTTCATTGATAGTAGCCACATCTGTGGGAGGAGAGACAGAATATGGGCAGCCTTTGTATCTTCTGTTCATATTTACTGTGAACCAAAAACTTAGTCTACAGGGCCAAGGATTTAGCTCAGTGGTGCAACCACCTGCCTCTCAAGCACAAGGTTCTGAGATCGATCCCCAGAACCAAAAAACAAACAAACAACAAAAACTGAGCTACTAAAATAAAGCAGTACGGTGTAGTATAAGACTCATGTACTCATTTCCATTTTTGTTCTTTCCATTCTTTCTTTGGTTAGGTATTGAATGAAAGTCAAATATGTTTAAGTCGTGGAGACATCCATCCACCCACCCACCCATGCATCCAGATGTGTGCATGCAGTGGAAGATAGGGCTGTGTTACTCAGTTATCATAGAAACGGGTTGTATCTTCGGTTGAGGTTTTAAACTTCCATTCTCACTGGATAGCATTTGGGAAGTGTTACATCAGCCTTGCTAGTGGCGACAGGGTAAGTCGGTACATTAAACAACGAATGATGAGATAATAAAAAATGTTTTTAAAAAGAACCTCTAGTTAAAATGAAAGGACACATGCAATTGCAAGACAATCTCAGTTTTAAATCAGAATACTTAAGTTGAATTATAGGAAGTGCATGTCCCAGGGTGCTCAGATGCAGGAGAAGTTTGCACAGTGAACCGGAAGTAGCACTGTGCCGGGGTGGCTGGAGTGAGCACTTCTCTCGGGGCCTCGTTTGCCTGTGTCGGCATCTGCGTCATTCCGGCAGTCGACTCCCTCACTCCACTGTCTCACGCGCAGCCCTGACCGTGCCATCTGCTTCGTCGCTCTTCCCAAATCGTTCACGTGTCTCCTCTCCCTTCCCCGTGTCAACAGCCTTCACTAAGTGGCATTCGCACTGCCAGCGTCACAGGTTCTTCAGTCCCCACACCGGTTCCTAAGACCTGCACTGTCACCCGTCTCAGCCTCCCACCTGGCTGCTTCCTCTCCCTTCCTGCTGCGGATCTGACCCTAGTGTTCGTCTGGGCATTGCAGAAGTTGCCCCCTCACAAAACCTCCCCAGCTCCCTCTCGTCCCTCTAGGCTCTCCGGACACCAGCACACCTATCTTTCACCATATCTGTCACACACACACACACACACACACACACACACACACACACACACACACACACACACACACACACACACACACACACTTGATTGTTCTTTATAGTTTAGCCCTTTTATTATTGTTTTGTTTTGTTTTAGCTTTTTGAGACAGGATCTTGTTATGTAGTTCAGGTTGGCCTTGAACTCAATGTGGAGCCCAGGCTGGTCTCAAACTTGCAGGAACCCTCCTACCTCAGCCTCCCAAGTGCTGGGATTAAGAGGGGTGCTACCATGCCTGGCTGACATTTCTTAATATGTTGTATAACTCTCGGGGTTTGCTTTTATTCTCCCCCCCCCCGGACTTTTCTTCAGAAATGGAATGTTTATGTAGCATAGTATACCCACAAACTTTATAGCTTTACCTGCCTAAAGCTTGTTGTCAGTGATTATGCTAAAGGAAATGGTGTATTGGTTGTTTTCTTTGAAATTAATACACTACCCTATCTGCAAAATGTTGTATTTAGATGTAGTTCTATGCATTTTTCTCTGTGATTAAAAAGGAACTTGTTTTCCTTTAACATTTCAATTTGTGTGATCAAGTAACCAAGAAAGGTTGTAAGGAAAAGCAGTACTTATCCTGTATGCCCATTTACAGATAGAATTATCCCCTTGCATCGAACCTGCTGAACCGGGCTTGGTTTGTGTCAAGTGTACAAACTTCCTGTTTCTGCTTGTCCGCCCAAGGTGAAAGTGGGAAGTGGCTATGAGAGAGAGGGTTGTCTGGTTGGTTTTGGTGGGGCTGAACTAGATCTCCATTTATGGACAACTAAAATAGACCAGAGAAGAAGCGTCCTGACCATATTTCCATCATTCATAACTTTGGTATACTCAACAAGCCAGGCAAATTATTTAATGACATAGACATAAATATGTAAACTTTTTGGTTGATTTTTGTGACATTTTTGCAAAGCTTGTTTCTTTAAATGCAGAGGTTTTTCCTTTCAAAATCTTGTTTTATAGGTTTATCAATGTATAAGGGTAACATAATCATATCTGTACTGATATATATACTCTATAGATGAGAAAAATCCTATCATTGTAATTTGTAGGTAGGAAAGTTTTAAAGTGAAGGTACAATATTTTAGTTTATTAGTATTTCCAGAGAAGAAATTAAAATACCACTACATAGTTTTCAGATTGTAGAGGACAGGATAAGAAATGCAGAGCTGAAATATGGTAGGTTTATGATTTGATTAATTTTTCAGTGGTCTTATTTATGTTTCAAGTTCATATCCTGAATGCCTTGAAACTTCAGTCTATTGCAGAATTTTGGGATACTTGTGTTGACATAGTTAATTAAATATTGAAACCAGTGGTTGTTCTAATAAAAGTGTAGAAATAATCATTTCTGGTCTCATCAAGTTAAACGAACCACAAAAATCATGACGTTAAAAACAAATCAATTATCACTTGGTAGTTCCATTTAGTTTATTACAGTTAATGATCTTCGATTGAATCCGCATCCCCCTGAGTTTGTTTGGAAGTAGGTCATCACATGCTGAGATGAAATACCGAGTCACTTAAAGGAGATACTGAGCATGCTCATATGAAGTACTTACTTTTGGAGATTGCGGAGTGTTTCATTTTTCTTTAGTGGAAAGAGATCACACGGTGTGCCCTTTCATCGTCATTCTGCAAAAAAGCATGCAATTTGTCTTTAGAAACCGGAAGCCTGAGAACAAGGGGAGAATACAGGGTTTTTAGCAGAAGGCTATTTGGTGAGTTAATTACCTGTTTTATTCTATTTTGTTTATTCCTACAAGACGATGTCTTCCCTTATATCTGCTGCATCTTTTGTACCAAGCTGAAGCTTTTGTAGCATTAGTAACTCAGCTGCACTGGAAGGAAACTGTTTCTGCAGTCTGACTCGAAGTCTGACTCTTACTCTTTGTTAATATTTTTGGTACACATTTCCGAGGGGACAAGTTCTTGGATTGATGCAATGATACTTCGTGTTCCCTACAAATCCCATTTCCTCGCTTGTGCTCAGTAATGCTGGCAGAATTGTGTACTCAGAGACTTCGGGATTTGTCGGCTTGGACAGCTTGGTGTTTTTGTTCTTGTGACTTAATGAAATTATAGTTTTTGTCTTTGTCTTTTGACACTATGCCTGCTAGAGTAGTGGGTAAGACCTACTTAGCATACGATCAACAATTTAAAGAAACTGAGATGTGTTACAATAATATGTTCATACTGTTAAATAGGCAGTTAAGAAATGTTTACTTTGTACTGCAGTTGATCATTAAAATAGTTAAAATGAGGTTGACAGTAATTTGTAAAACAAGATGTCACTATTCTATTACTCATTGGGTATTAACTCTAGTTTTTGTTAGTGAATTAATGATAAAAATATTTGGAGCAAATAGTTTTGCTATTTTGAGCTCTTTCTTTTCTGAACTCATACTATTGTGATTGCTAAAACAAAAAAATCGTATGTAAATGTTTGATTTTTTTTTTTTTACCCAAAATGTTTGTGTTTTATCAAGGAGGTATATTTTGTGCATTTTCCCTATTCATAATTTTATGTAATATTTGACGTCTATGTTTTTGCTCCATAATGAACATGACTTTGATTATATATTTATAATAGATAAGCTTGTTAACCAAATCTTCTGAGTATTCTCCTGGAGATTAAAATTGCATCAGTTTGCTCGAGATAAGCATATTTTTTGAAGATTCCGAGAGAAAGCATAAAATTATCATATATATTTCATTGGGGGAAAATCTTATTTGTCGGTACAGATAAAGTCAGGTAAGGAATTTGAGGAATAGAAGGTGCTTTAAAAGGTCTAGAAAAATAATGTGGGGGGTGGGAGGAATGGGGGAAAAAAAAGACTAGAGGCTTAGCGCCTTCAAATGCCAAGCAATTATGTGATGCTTTCCTAAAATATCTTCATTTTGTGAACTGCCCCCACGATGCCATTTCCCAGGATTGGCACCTGTGAGGGAGGTGGGCGTACATTGGAGCGTGCCTGTCCGGGAGAGAGAGGGTTGGGTTAGAGACGCGTATGAGGTGACAGGGCTTGGGAAGTCTGTTCCCACTTCTCAGCGCTGACTCACTGCGTGACCTTGGGCACTGCACACCCTGTTTGTTTCCACTTATTTTTAGTATACTATACCAAGGCAATAGGAAGTTCATTTAAGGTTTCTGAGTGAGGAGACCATTCTGTGGATGGTGGTAAAGATTCACGAGTGCTGCAGCTCATTCACCAATAGCTGCTATAGGGAAAAAAATTAACAAGTGTTGCTTTTATAAATTCTATTAACTGTTTTCTTTCTTAATTAAAAAAATATTAGGAGAAAAATGTAAAGTCATCCCTGGTCTTTGAATTTCATTTGCCAGCAATGCATATTCTGTGTATGTTATGTAACTGAAAAGTGGCAGATGTCATTTTAATTTTTTTCCTGTAGACTGGATAATCATGAAATTTTCATGATTAAAATTATACTTCATACTATTTTCTCTTGTTATCCTGTTTACTTCTAATTATAGAAGTAGAAAATAAATAAATAATCAATCAAAGATTATTAAAACCAGGGAGAACTACCAGAGGAAAGGAAGGAAGAGGACATGGAGAGAAAAACTACTGATGGCAAGGATATCAGGTTTCTAAAGATTAAGCATATCCTGTTTCATTTCTAAAGATTACATTCATCTACTCATTTAATTTAGTACCTACCAATTAAGGAACATTGATTTCCTTAACTTTTATGTAGTTGAATAGTGCTTCAAGATCCTAAGTGGTGCTATATTGTCAACGGAGTCTGTGGTTAAGTAAGTTTAGAGAATAACATGCTATGACGCCTTATTTATGGCAGAAGTGGGCTTTTTAACATCCTGTTCATAACTCTGCTCTGGAACTTAGTGTTTTCTGGAATATAGCTTCTTTTGAAAAAGAAAAATACCATATAACATTGAACATTTGGCAAACCCTTCAGTAATTCAAAATATAAATTCATATTTAAAATACTGGGATAACTGAGAGAATTATGGGTTTACTTTTACCTTCCATCTTGTAATTTTAGAGTTATGAGGTAATGGGATATAAAAAAATCCAATTCAGTGAGGCATAGTCTCACACACACACATACACCCACACACACGCACGCACGCACGCACACAAACACACAGGCAGGCCTATAATTCCAGCACCCTGGGAGGCAGAAGTGAGAGGATCACAGGTTTGAGCCAAGTGTGGGCAACTTCATGACTTAACAGGGCCCTGTCTCAAAAAGAAAGGGCCAGGGGAGGTACCTCAGTGCAGAGGCCCTGGGTTCAGTCCCAAATATCAAAAAACAAGTATGATTAGCAGATTTGGTGACAGTGATAGAGGCTGAGGTTGCAGTTTGAATGCCAGGAGTGTGCCCTGTGCCAGGGGTTAGGCAGTGAGTACCAGGTGGACATAGTACGCAAGTAGACATCTTGATGATTCTCACAAGGCCCCACTCATTCTTGTAAAGTGACTTTTAGATTGTTCCTGTGGTAAAACTAATTAATTTTAAAGCTGTGATTTGTAGTGGGAAATGCATGATACCTGTAATCTGGTAGACCTGAGTTCTGATCTAGCTTCTTCTTGGTTGTGATTTCAGGCAAATGTTTTCATTTCTCTGCTATTTTTTCAACTATAAACAGAAATATCAAGCCAGGCGTGGTGGCGCACACCTGTAATCCCAGCACTTGGGAGGCTGAGGCAGGATCACTGCGAGTTTGAGACCAGCCTGGGCTACATAGTGAGTTCCAGAGCAGTATGAACTACATAGTGAGACCCTGTCTCAAAAAACAAAACCAAAAAAAACCCAAAAATATCAACATTTTTATAGAAGTTACTTGTCTTCTCTGAAATACAAGTTTCACAGTATACACTGATATAAATTATACTTGCAATCTTTTTATAATAGTATAGTGTTTTTTAAAAAGGAACCAGAATATGTACATGCTAAAATGTTAAAAGGGTCTTAATTTTTAAAACAGTCGTGTGCTGTACCTATATTTGGCATGGTAGACAAAGTAGGGAAGATTGTTTGGTTTTGTTGTCTTGTTTCTGAAACAGGGTCTCGCTCTGTATTTTAGGTGGGCCTTCAATTCACTTTGTGGCCCAGACTGGCCTCAAAGATCATAGCGATCCTGCCTCAGCCTCCAGAGTGCTTGGGATTACAGGCGTGCACCCCATGCCCAGCTGAAAGATGAACTCTTAAGCTAATGGAAGCCCAGTAGAACCTGGCACACAATTGGCATTCACTAAATGCAAACTGAATTAGCTTTTTTCCCCTTTTTTGTGCTTTTCAGTGTATCTTAACGAATAACACTGTAAGAGATTGTATATTTTTGTTTCCTTCTGTACTTGTGTGAAGATTGATTTTTTTTAACATGTGTGTGTGTGCGCGTACCCCTGAGCTATATGCCAAGCCTGACAAAACCTTTTTTAACATTATTGTTAAAGAAATACATTCAGACTCCACGACACTCTTGTGTATTCTCCATGTATGAGCTAATATGAATTAGTAAGGACCTTTTTCTGTAGCTAATTCTTTGTTAACCATGATAAGGTGTGTGACCATACCCAGGAACTCTACACTCCAAGGCCCAGTGAAGATGTGGGTGAAGCTGCAGTGCCAGGCGCCCGCCGTGAGGTTGGACAGGGCGTGGAGAGGACAGCTTAGGGAGAGCACCTCCGATCGTGTCTTGGCCTCTAACATTTGGTTTGGGGCAATTTTAGGGTCAGTTGGCTGATTTATGTTTTTAAAAAAACTATTTTACTGAGAACTTAGGGATTTAAATGAATTAAGATAGGTACATCAAAAGTATATAATCCCATTATTTAACCTAACCATTCATAACATTTGTTTATTTGTTTGTTTGTTTATTTATTATTTATTGGTACCAGGGATCAAACCCAGGTCCTTGTGCTTGTGAGGCAGGCAGTGGAACCTCTGAGCTAAATCCCCGGCCCCCATACCTTTTTTTTTTTTTTTTTCACTTTTCATTAATTGTTCGATTTTACCCTCATCAGATTCACACAGAAGTCAACCTCAGTGTGTAATTTCCTTGGTGCTTTCTTGATGCTGCCTTGATTCACCCCTCCTTGGTAGGTTGCCACCATCTCTTCATTGTATTTCCTGACTTAACAGATCTTTTCTCATCCGGGTATTTCTCCACAACCTTTCTCGAGTAGTCCTTTGAATTATATGCATATATGGAAATGTCATGATGAAACCCATTAATTTCTACAATTAATATGTGCTGATAATTATAATTTGAAAGTGTTCGTTTGTGTTTTCCTTACCATCATTCAGCCTAGGAAATGTCCTGTGGGATTTTTGTTTCTTGGTCTCATTTTGATACCTCTTCACATTAATCTTGGGCTCATACATCCAGGTCTTTACTCACAGCAGTCTCATGAAACCTTTACAGCAGGCCACTTGCCACTTTGGGTATGGTTTGTGTGTGAACCTGTCTGAGGAGCTTGGTCACCAAGGAGCGGACGCCAAGGTGGCGAAACCTTTAGAAGGAAACCTAGGAACAGCAGTTGGGACAGGAGGGAGGCAGGAGTGCCAGATTGGAAGTGGCTAGTGTGGTTCTTTGGGGACACTGGTTAGTTCTTGCAAGAGCCATTGTTCTGGTCACTCTGGTTTCCCATCTTGCGTTGTGATCTCTTCTGCAGTCTGCACCCTTTGTGATGCCATCTCCACAAGTCCCTTAGTGGCAGCCCCATGCATAGGGTGACTGATCTTCGGCTTCTGCCTCCAGAGCTCTGAGCTTCATAAATCTCTTTTCTGTGTGCTTTACCCAGCCCCAGGTATTTTGTTATAACCTGGAAAAGGGTTAAGTGCACCACACATGTAGGTTCAGTTGAGCCTCACTCACTAAACTTTCAGTTCCATGGGAGCTGTATGTCCTCAGCCAGGCAGGCTTTTGTTCTAGCACCCCTATTCCCACATTCACAACGGGGCCATAACTCATGCATGTCTCACTGCCAGACAGCTTGAGCTACTGGCGGCACATGCATGACTGTCCCATCCGGTGGATTTTTATTACTTTTATTAGTAAAAGTGATAGATCAGTTTGTACCACCAGTGATAGAGCCGCCTGATGGACAGTCGCCCGTGTACCACTGGTGTTTAAGCAGGTGGGAGCATGTTAAATTAGAAACCTCATTAAACAGCAGCTTTCCATGCCCACACCTACTGATGTGTCCTCAGTGATTGTGAGAAGGGAGGATGCACAGGTGAGCAGATCGGAGCCAGCGCCTCCTGTCCATAAACCCTTGCTGTTTGCTGGACCCAAGGGGGCTCACTGGGCATCAGTGTGCAGTTCCTGAGGTGAAGCTACATCCACGTTTCTTAGTAGGCCCGACACAGAATTAGTATTTCGTGATTTATTAGCCATATCTGTCCAAAAGTAGAGTACTGGATCTTGTAGAAAACCTTTAATGAAAAGTACATGTCTTAGTAAAATCCTACAGATACTCTAGTACCTTTATTTCTGACATTTTTTCAAGTTTGCACATCTGAAATCTACTTTGTAAAGATATGAAGCCCCAAACCCAGAGCACAGCATCTGTGACTCATCACTTTACCACGGTGGTTCCCAGGGAAGGAGTTGAGGGTTAGGACTCAGGTTCTTCTCCCACCTGTCCTGGTGTCTGGCAGGGAGCTGACGTGCTGTCTATCACACTCTGTGGGTTTACCCCATTCGGGTGAACTGTGATGGAGTTTTTCTTCCTGTCTATCAAAAAAGTTATGCTTTGCATATAAGCACAGATCTTCCTTAGAGCTCTGCTTTTTCCTACAGAATAAATCTCCGAAGTTATTGTTCAAGTCCGCGAGAAGGTACAATTTGCCTACTAAGAACGATCTTATAAGTACTCTAGGAGCATCTCTTTCCATTTCGGACAAGTTGCTGGTGGCAGGAAGCAGAATCGCAGTGGTTAACACCCAGCCAGCATCACTCCCCTGAGAACGGGGAGAGGGCCGACTTAATCTTAGGGAACACCGCAGAAAGCTTTCTGTATAAACAAGTAGAAATTGTAGGGCAGAGAATGCGGATGCTGGGGAACTTAATTAACATATCAGTTTCCTGGTTGCAATGTGCATACCCATTCCTTATTGTCACTACTTCAGAAAAGAGATAGTAAGGAAGCAAGAAGCTGGGCATGATGGTACACACTTGACTCCCTCCCCGTGGGATGCTGAAGCAGGAGAATCAAAAGTGTGAGCCTAGCCCAGGCAACTTGAGGACTTGGTGAGACCCCATCTCAAAATAAAAGAATATTTATAAAAGAGCTGCAGTGTAGCTCAGTACCCAGTGGCATTAAAAAAACAAATTTTTTTTTTCATGTACAAAGAATTGACCTTTTGAGCCAGGTACAGTGATTCACTCCTGTAATCTCAGCTGCTTGGGGAGATTGGGGGATTACGAATTCAAGTCCGGCCTAAGTTTCACAGTGACATTCTTGAGTTTCTGGTGTCACCCTTGATGTCAGCCCGAAGCCCAGTACATCAGCTGTTTTAGGTACTGTAAATGTAGTGGAGGTACACAGGTACTGCCAGGGTTGGGTGTGGTTTGTCCTCTGGAGGTTTGTGTGCTATGAGCATGGGCCCCTGCATGGCAGATTGAACTGGTGACCCTTTAAGGAGAGAGAGCGGCCCGAAAGGAAGTAGTCATGTCAGGGACTTCGTCCCTTCTGAAGAGATCCGTGCTTGTGTCATGGAGTGGTGGCTCTCATGGGAAGAACTTCTGCTCCCAAGAGGAGGCAGAGGGAGGTGTGGTTACCAGGCAGAGCCATCACATAGACGTGGCCCCTTCCTGTGCGTCTGACACAGGCAGGACATCTCTCTCCAGGGCGTGAGGGCCGTGCTGTCTGGACTTTCCAGCCACCAGAATCAGAAGCCAAATCAAACTCTGTACTCTGTAAGTTCCCCAGCCTTGGTTATTTTGTTACAGCAACACAAAACCAACTAAGATGTACATAAGGCACCTTTATTCTCAGTATTTAACAAATTTGGATCTAGACAGTCTTTTCTTGAAATAAAATCCTTCTTGTGTAATAGAGGCTGTGTGCATCTGATTAGGAAACAAAGATGGTGACTCTTAACTATCCAGGGATCCTTTCAGCGCTAGGCAGTAAGTACCTGCAGGCACACTTTTTATCCTAAACTAGGCAGAGCGTGAATGTTAAAGGAGTGCCCCTTCCTTACACCGTGTCTTAAGCCGTTTAAAACACACACTGCACCACCCCTTCCCGGCTGAATTGTTGCTGGTATGGTGAAATTAAGGCTCTTGAGATGAGAGTTTATTGGACTTTGGGGGGGGTGCCAGGGGCACCTGGAGATGTAGTCATAAGTGTCCCCTCAAAGGGAGGCAGGCGGAGATTTCAGACTCATTTCAGGGGCAGCATTTTAGCAGAACCGAGGAATGCCCGCAGCTGGGAGACACTGGAAGAAGCAAGGAAAGCCGCTCTTCTAGAGCTCTGGGGCTCTTCCCAGGGCCTTGATTTCTCTGCCCCAATTAAACCGATTTTGTCCTGAATTCCGACCTCCAAATCTGTGAGAGAATACATTTCTGTTATTGTAAGTCGACAGAACCTGTCAGAAGGCAGAATTACAGCAGATTTAGCTCAAAGAGCGTAACTGGCTTTTACTCGCGGTTCCCTCCGGGGCAGATTCTGAGCGCAGTGAGAAAAGAGCGCGCTGTGTGTAAGGCTGCACAGGTGGGAAGCGGTGCCTCCTGCCCGGGGATCTGAGGCTGTGGGTGGCTGCCCAGAGCCAGGGCTGTCCGTGTTGGGTTTTGAAAGGCAGATAGGTGTAAGGTTAAGAATAGACTGGCGGCAAACATGAAGGTCGATGCAACGGTAGTGACAGGTGGGCTCAGGGCCAGCTGAACTCGGATGAGAGATGGCAGGCGTGAGGGAAGAGTACTCACCAGCATATGAATTTTCAGTCTGGATAAAGAATGAATGAAATCACTTAAGGGTTACGTATATATAATGAAAGAGGGGTAAAGACAGGACCTGAGAGGAAACCAGTGTCTGCCTGCTGGACAAGACGTAGTAGAAATGCTTAGCGTGAAAGAAATGGAGGACTAGGATTAGGAAGCCCAGAAAAGAGGGGTTAACTGTGTGGGGCACGACACGTAGGTCCTGTGAGATGAGGGCTGAGGCATCCTTTGACTTCGTCAGTTAGGAAGGCAGCCTTGGCTGTCCTTGAGGAAGGGAGAGCAGAAGTAAGAGTGCAGTTAAGGGAGGAGTGAAAGGTGTGGAGGGAAGGGAAGAAGTGCGGAGAGCCAGTGTCGGACTCTGTGGAGGCCAGTGAACAAGACAGATACAGCGACAGGATGCAGCGAAGAGAATGAGAGCAACCTAAGTGTATTTTTAAGCTAGTAAATATGAGCCAGTAAAGCAGAGCAGTTGTGCATGGAGAAAGACAAGAACTGATTGTTAGAACAAGGTCTCAGGAAAGTTGGGACGAAAATGGATTGAGGATCTGTAATGGGCCCCTCATCTTCTGAAGACTTTGAGAAAGAAGTACGAATGGGCACCATTACCGTTAGGACTGCCTTAGGCTGTAGGACATCTAGTACTGACGTGGTGTGGCAAGGGTTGGGTTAGGGCGATGGCTTGAGGAGAGTGGCAAAAACTCTAGAAGAGTTGCTAAAAAGAGAATGACAGCTAATGAAAAGGTTGCGCGCTAAATGGTTAAGAGTGGGTCTTAACTGGGAAAGAGGAATCCTTAATCCCAGCAATCTGCATAGATAGATGTTGGCTTTCATTTGAAAACAAGCATATTTCTTTGCCTGTTCCTCCTCCAAAATTTATTTGCTTACTAAAAACTATTTCTTCTTTTGCAATACTTGGAATCTCCCTGTCAGTTTAAGCTTGTTTAGGGTAGCCAAAGTTTTTTTTTTATTGTGAAATATAAAAATGTGTTACGAGCTATAAATAATACAGCAGCTATAACAGAATCCAGACATGGAGAAACTATTTGAGTGTTTAGTGCTCTCCAGCATGCAAAGATGCCAAGAAAATATGGCCCCTGGCATGGTAACAGCAGAGATTTTTGTTTCTCTAAAGAAGCGTGAGCGTGTTTGTGTTCATTACATTTGCATAGTTTGGATAACAGCAGCCCCTCCCCTTCTACTTCAGATTGCATTTGTAAAAAATTGAAAGCACTTTTGTATTTGAAACAATATATTCATATCCTTCTGAGAAGATGTCATAAAATGAGCCATAGGGCTCACTCCTACTCTTTCAATCTCTTTAAAAATGTAACAGTGAGAAGGGATCTCAAATTGTTTAGCAAGTTTTGAAAAATCTGTTCAACCAATATGATGAGATAGAGGTACTCACTACTGACATGGTAAGTATCATATCAGCAGCTCAAAGAAGTACTGGATTTCGGTTCTCTGACTAAATTTTTATCTCTACAGGTGAAATGATAATTTAACAAGAGTCCTCTGCTTATAAATAAAATGTATTAGAAGACTCGTGATGTTGAGGGGTATATGAATTACGTGTGTTTATATTGGTTTTCTAGAAAAAATTATAATGATAAAATAATGTCAATAAAATATAAAAACAGTTCAAAACCAAAAACATAAAATCAAATAAAGCGCAAACTTGCCAGCAGTGAATGTCATTAGCATTGCTCTAACCTGTAATTAAGCTTCATCTTTAGTCCTGCTTCCCAGTATACAAGGGAAACGGAAGCTATCATTCTGTCAGAACCAGCATATTGATTATTCATCCAGAGAGACAGCTTTTCCTTGCGTAGAATTTCTTGTGTGGGTTTTATTTAGGAACCGTGGGTGGTGTAATAGACAATTTGCTTCACAAAATTTTTTGCAGCAAACAGGTAGATTTTCTGTGGTTTTTCATTATTAGAGCAGCCTTTGTAAGAAAAAAGGCAAGAGAATAACATAGATCCCATTTTAATGGCGGCAGTTCTTAGAGGTCCTACCCTGATGTGATCCTTCTGGCGGCTAAGCTTTTTGTTAGGCTGAGCCTAGGTCTAGACGGCCTGTGGACTCACTGCCCAGAGGGCTGCCGCGCAGGGACCACGGCTGAAACTTGGAGGAAGTGAACAGAAGAGTCATGTGTGCTTTGAGATGCAGCCATGATTTCTGTCTGCCTGCTTTTCTTAACCTTTTACTATAACCTTTAATCATATTTCCCTTCCCTTTTCTCTCTGCATTGAAAGTGTCCTCCAAGACTTCTTTTCTCAATTCTGACATTACATATAACTGCTTATTGCCATTGCAGCGACACTGCATTTTATAGTCATTTTACTTTCTTAGAACAGTTTTGTCTAAATTAAGTTAATTTAGCATTGATTGCCAATTTGTTACTTTCAACCTTAAGTGATCGTGCCATATATGATTTAAGTCTATGTAATTGTGATTTTTTTTTTAACTTAGCAGTACCAATTAGTAATGTAATAAAATGAATTTATGGGGTTTCCTGGCTACTTATACATGGATGTCGTGCACCCCAAACCCCTAGTGTATGTCAGGCACTGTTCTGAATGCTGGGGAGGTGATGGCAAACAAGAGCATTTAGGAAGCAAGCTCGCAGGGCGTGTTTAGGCTAAATACGCATGGGATGGTGCACGTAATGTGTGAAAAGCTTGGCACACCGCATAGCACATAGTGCTCAACAGATTTTAATTGTGATGCTGGTGGCTTCTCTTGTTGCTGTCATCATGCCTATTGTGGGGGGAAATTGAGGATTTAAATCAGAAAGCATGTGTTTAAGGGGCATGAATAGAAATTAGTGCATGAAGAAAATTAGAAAATTATTCCAGAGATTCTGGGTCAGAGCAAAGGAGAATTCAGTATCGTGGAAGGCAAGAATGTAAAGATTTCCAATTGTCAGAAGCTGCATAGACATCAAAAGAGTGAGAGGAAACAGAGACCATTGATGTGGCAATTATGAGAATATTGATTGACCTTTAAGAAAGCAGTTTTAGTAGCGTGGTTAGTGTGGCCTCTAAAGGATTTTGACAGGAGAAGCATGGAGGAACTGAGGGAAGAGTGCTTTTTCAATTTGACAGGGTTTACATGATTTTGCAGGCTTTAAGGAAAGTTAAATGGATTACATTAACTTAGCTCTTGCCGCCAAACAAATCATCCCACATTGTGGTAATTAAAACACCGTAAGCATTTCTGTGGAAAAAGAAATTGCTACAGTTTAGCTGGGTGATTCTGGCTGTGGATCACTGGTGTCATCTTGGAGGCCACCACCACAGATGCAACTTCAGTTATTTCAGTGAGTTAGAAAGTAAGCCTTACCGGGGGAACTTCAAATCAGTAGAAAAGTAGATAGCCTCTCTGGGAGTTGGGGACCTGAGCCACACGGGCAGGGGACTGATCGTGTTGCTTTAGGCATCAGAGATAAGTGATTCACAAGAGGGCTGTAACCCGTTACTGGTCATTTTTCCTCAAAATACTGACTACTGCAGTTTCACATGATAGAGCTGAATTACATTTCCCAGCTCTTACTTTTCCTTGTAATTTTTAAAATTACCAGTGATTTTTTTAAAATACCAAATATATTAAATTAGTTGTCAGGAACAACAGAGATTGAAGAGTGCTAAACACCCAACTAAATATGCTTTGTTCTCATTTGTGAAAGGAGCCTTAATTTCATTAGATCCAACAAGAGGTAACAACATGCTCTTCTCTGTGTAACAATTCATAGATTGTTCTCTACCAGATGTGTAACCTGAATTCCTGTTCGCATTCGGAGAACAGTTAAAGCCCTTTTCTTTCTAGTTTATATCCAGCACACCACAGAACAGCAGTTAATCATCTTCCCAAAGATACTTCTTCTCTCAGATCACAAATTTACATAAGGGGAAAGTCAAATTACTGATTTTTTTTTTCAATGCCTTTGGTTGGATGCATCCCTTAGCAACATTGACTCATTAAATAGTAGTTGTGATTTCTACAGAAAGAGAGCAATTAATTTTCTTTAAATTGTTATTAGTACATTCCAGGTAGTATGCACAGCACCTTGAGAAAAGTTATCAACTGATTTATAGTCTCCATCATTAATCTTGTAGAGTTTGAATGAAAATGAAACATGGGTTTTGCCAAAAGCCTACAAGTGGACATACCATTTGTGTGGTTCATTTTTTCTTGCCTTTCCTTTTCTTTTCCTTTCTTTTCTTCTATTCCTTTTTTCTTTCTTTCATGGCTAATATCTTAAAGAGATAGTCTAGATCTTTTATAAAGCCAAAATATCAGAATTCTGGGGCCAGGGATTTAACTCTGTGGTGCTGCTACTTGCCTCACAAGTGCGAGGTCCTGAGTTCAATCCCCCCTGCGGCGGGGGGTCGCTTCATATGAATATGTTAAAAGCTAATGTGCTATTTCTATGATTGCACTTTATTTTTTAGGGTAATTTCTCCATTAGAGATTATGATCTTTGGATTTATCCCAATTTTCATGCTTTTTAGCAGAAAGAAAACTAAAATGTCAAGTAATTATGGGTACCTAGAAGAAATACTAGCATAGGCAAATTGAGGTTGATTTATAATCTATTCTCCAGCTAATTATGTGAATCTGGACAAAAAGCTTCATTAAATTCCTTCATTAAAGGCCAGGGATTTAGCTTAATAGCACCATGCCTGCCTCACAAGTGCAAAGTCCTGAGTTTGATTCCATGGTACAGGGTGGGGGGCAGGGGCAAAGGAGAAATCCTTCATTTAAAATGTCTATACTCAACAATATGAAAAAAGACAAGTCAGTGAGCAAAAAATTTGACTAGGCACTTTGCCAAAGAAGATCTACAGATGGAAAATGTGCATATGAAGAGATGCTCACACTTCTGTCACCAGGGAGCTGCAAAGTAAATGACAGTGAGATACCATGGACACCTATTAGAGTGGCTGCAATCCAAAACATGAACAGTTCCAATTGCTAGCAAGGTTGAGGAGTAACAAGAGCTCTCATTCATTACTGGTGGGAATACAGCACTGGAAGACAGAACAGCAGTCTTTTACAAAGCTAAATCTGGTTTTGGCATACAATCTTACAAAAGTGCTCCCAGGCATTTGCTCAGATCAGTTGAAAACATATCCATACATAAACCTGCACATGGATGCTTATAGCTGCTTTATTCATAACTGCACTCTCTGCAAGTAACCAAGAAGTCTTTCAGTAGGTGAGTGATGATACTGTGGTATCTCCATTCAACAGAATATTACTCATCAGTAAAAAGGAGAGCTATCCAGCTACGAAAAGATTTAAGGTGGATCTTAAATGTGTATTGCTATGTAAAAAAGCCTAGAAAGTCTACACATTGTATGATTCCCATAGACATCCCAGACATGGCAAAATTAAAGAGACATCAATATGATCAGGGATGTAGGGGACAGGAGGAAGGATTAAATAGGTGAATCACAGGAGTTTTTTGGTTTTGATTTTACAGTGGTGAAACTATTCTATATGATCCTGTAATTGTGGGTATGGAACATTATTCCTTTATCAAAACTTTTTAAAACTATACAACACTAGGAGGAATGCCTGTGTGCAAAAATCATTTGGGAAGCCAGGAGATCCCAGAAGCAAATGCAGCCTGAAGAAAGAGCCTAGCTTCCTGGATGTGCTACGCAACCTCATTGAAGGGCATGAAGTAAAAAGTTCTGGCCTGATTATTCCTGGCAATTAACCTGTATGACTAAAGGTAAAAGAATCTGTACATAAATACTTTAAAGAAAACCTGAGAATTTGTCATAGTCAACAGGATTCCAGAGAGACAGGCTGGCTAGATGTAGTGTGATAGCCTGTAACAGGGAAGAGAAAAGGGGCATTAGGCAAAAACTAGGGGAATGTAAATAAACTGGAGTTGAGTTAGCAAAAAATACATTTTTAAATGCCATCTAGTTTTCTTTGATATTATAGGATGAAAATATCCTCAAAGGAGTTTTTAAATCTTCAGATAGGTTGTTTAGGAATGTTTATGTTCATTACCCAGTTAGCATCTGTGATCTGTTATATACACCAAATAATTTTTTACTTTAAAAAAATCTTAGTCTCAAAAACAAATACAAAAAAAAATTTTTTTTAAACTGGGTTGCCTTTAAGAATGTAAACAGCCCAACTCGATGATTTGTTAATTCTCAACTTTAGGAATTACACAGCACACTTGCACATGCAAACAGCTTACACGCACCATCCCCATTGCTGTGCACACTCAGTATTTGTGATTTTTGTCTTTGTTTTGAGGGGGAGGATGCCAGGGATCGAACTCAGGACCTTGTGCTTGCCAGGCAGGCAGGGCACCACTGAGCTACATCCCTGGCCCTGGTAATTGTTGATTAAAATAGTGACCAAATGAAGAACTAGCACAAGTTCTAGAAACTCCCATTTATTCATATCCAGCCTCTTGCTCTGGATGATACAAAATGACTTCTAGCAAAAGACCATAAGTTAATATATAAATAAGAAGAGGTGGAAAATCAGTACCAAAGAAAATGTGTTTGAGCCAGACCCACAAGAATGTGTAAATGTCTTTTGAAATAGAAGCACATTAGTTTTTTCTTATAGCAACAGTAATATACCATGTATTTCCAATAGCTAGCTAGAAGAAAGGATTTTGAAATTTTCATCAAGAGATGATATTTAACCTGACTTTAACATCATATGCTGTGTACATGTGTCGAAATGTTACCTCTTAAATATGTAAAATTTTATGTTTTTAAGTATGTAAAATGTATTTTTTAAAACTTAAATATATGAAGAGTTGCTTCTTATAAATTAGCAAAGTAAGTGGTTTTTGAGATGGAATCTGCTGATGAAGATGCTGTGACTATTGTTGAAACAACAACCAAATATTCAAAATATTACAGAAACTTAATTGATCAAGCAGCAAGAGTTTGAGAGTGTTGACCACAATTTTGAAAGAAATTTAACTCTGGTTAAAATGCTATCACACAGAAACATGTTACAGAGAAAGGAAGAATCAACCAATGCAGTCAACTTCAGTGCTTGTTTTAAGAAATAGCTGCAGACACCTAGCCAGATTTCTGATTTTCTGTGTATGCAAGACCTCTAACCAACCACATATTTTGTGTATATCATTTTTTTTTTTTTTTTTTTTT
>NW_022900931.1:16111226-16142516 GCF_012274545.1 Fukomys damarensis
TGTACTGGGGATCGAAATCAGGACCTTGTTCTTTTGAGGCAGACACGACACCACTGAGCTAAATCCCCACCCACATATTTTGAATATTACCCATCTCACCTTGAAAACATATTTCCAAAACCCTTTGTGCTAACTGATAAATCTCCTGATACACATTTGGATAGTGTGATTTGAAAGGTTTCAGTGTCTTAGTGGCCCTGAATGTGAGTTACTACCTGTCAGGGGATCTACTACATGTGTTAACGAAGTGCTTTCCTTCACTGTTTTGGGATAAACAATATGCAGTGTAAGAACGTAATATAGGGCAAGATTTTCTCAGTTTAATATTATACTAGAAAAAATAATATAGCTGGTGAATGAAAGCCTGTGACTTTACATTTATTTGTTAATAGCACATATGTTAGTCAATATGGCAGAAGCACAGACATGTCCAGGATTACTGAAGTTATCTTTTCTTGATAGAATTTTGCTGTTAACTCTTTTCTCACTTGTTTATGTTGTGAGTGGGTGTCGGTCTTACACACTATAAACTAGTTTTCTTTGTTTCTTGTTAAAATATCATCCCGAGGAAAAAAACTTTACCTTCATTATAGCTAAATGATGCCATAGAAAATTTTAGATGTTTAAATTTAAACGACCTTCAGTTTTACAGAACTTTATGAAATATTCCTAAGGTAATAAGACCAACTTATGAAGGGCCAGGGATTTAGCTCAGTGGTTTTGCCACCTGCCTCACAAGCACAAGGACCCAAGTTCGATCCTGGGTACCAAAAAAAAACCAACTTATGAAATGTTAGTTTATCTTAGTGATTGTTTTCACTTAAAGCATTTTCAGTAACATCAGTATTGAAATAAAAGTAATATAATAATAATAGCTGAAAAGTATATGGCTTAATTATATATAAAGATTCTAAAAGTAAAATTTATATCATTGTTAGTGAGAAATGTGTTTTATGCTATGGGTGTATTAGAATCTGTGAAAATGGGGTTCTCTCTCTTGTCCGCCACAGAGGGGTGACAGCTGCGTGGCACACACATGAAGTGACCTGCAGTTGGCCCCCTTAAAGGTGAGAGTCTTGGAATCTACTTGTTTCGGCCTTGGCACTGCTGTGTTGGCTCCGTCTTTGAAGAGATGGCAGCCCCAGCCTGCGCCCACTCTGCAGGGCAGAAGTATGTAACCCGTGCCATTGCTGTTCTCATGGTGGGGACTCTGGACCAGGGTAGAACTCACCGACCACACCTACAACATTCGAGGGCAAGATTTGAGTCTTTCTGTCTCCCTTCCTCCCTCTATTGCTATTCCTTTTCCTTCCCTCTTCCCCCACCCTCTCCTCCTTTCTCTCCCTCTCTCATTGAAGTAAGTGCTGCACCACTGAGCCGTATTCCCAGCCCCTTCCCGTTGCTCTCCCTGAGTTGCCCTGGCTGGCCTCCAATGTGCGCTTCTCCCATCTCAGCTTTTCTTTCCTTTTTAATTGAAAGTTTTCAAACATGTAAAATTTCTAGCCGGGTGTGGTGGCGCACACTTGTAATCCCAGTACTCGGGAGGCTGAGGCAGGAGAATCGCTGTGAGTTCGAGTCCAGCCTGGGCTACATAGTGAGTTCCAGGTCAGTCTCAACTACATAGTGAGATCCTGTCTCAAAAAAAAAAAAATGTAAAATTTCTAGATGAAGATCGTGTTTTAATACAGTTTGCCAGCTTTACCTATTCTTTTCTTTGTTACATTATCCTGTGTGGCTTGCCTTGTAGGAAAGGCCATGGTAAAACCATTTAGGAGCAACGGAGAGTAGGAAGCAGTTTATTAATCCCGTATTCCTTGTGATAAATAAACAAATAAATTAGAGCATAACAACCAACCAAGGAATTTGCTCAAGGATCTCCACCATAGTGAAAATTAGAGTCTTTTTCATTTGTAATTTCCATCTGAATGTACCTTAACCTGTCTTTCTCCTGAGCAAGTTGGATGGCCGTTGGGCAGTTTCTTGTGCGGGGTGGGAATTAATTACTCTATCAGACTACAGACTCACATTGGATATAATGCGGAGATCCCAATCCCGGGAGGAACTGTAGAGTAATATTTGATGAAAGCAAGTTGAAATACTACTGGCAAGGGCTGATTGAATTCCATTGGACTCCTTCTTTTAGATCTTTACATGTTTCATGCATCTCAATTACTTTTAAGGAGTAAAAGGCTTATAGCATAAAAGCAACCATTTTAAAGTGTAAGATTCACAGTCACTTAGTAGATTCATTCACAGTGGTGTCCAAACCATGACCTCTACCTGCTGTTGAAGCGTTTTTTTATCGCCCCAAAAGGCAATATGGTGCTCATTAAGCAATTATTTCCCATTTGCCCCGCCCTCATTTCCTGGCTACCAGGTTTAATCAGCTTTCTCTCTCTAAATTTACTCATTTTAGGAATTTCCTATAAATGGATCCCAGCACTTGGGAGGCTGAGGCAGGAATTGCGCTATGAGTTCAAGGCCAGCGTGGGCTACATAGCAAGACTGTCTCAAAAAGCACACGTACAAAAAACATGGGATCATGACATCCATGACCTTTTGTCTGGCTTCTTTCACTCAGCATAATCCCTTTGAGATTCATCCATCTTGTAGCATGCATAGGCATTCTATTTATAGGGCTGGGGAATTAGCTCAGCAGCACCACACCTGCCTTGCAAGTGCAAGGTCCTGAGTCTGATCCCTGAGACCACAAAAAAAAAAAAAGTATTTAGAAATTTTAATCACCGAATCACATTCTGTTTTATGTAAATGCCACATTTTGTTCATTCATTCATTGACATTTAAATGGTTTCTGCATTTTGGCTTTGGTGAAGAGTGCTGCTGATTTGTTTCAATACTTTTTCTAACAGTTTAGCTCAAGAAGTTAAGACATAAACTATTTTCTTCCATGCCTGCACTATTTTACATTCCTGTCAACATTACATATTTATGCTGGCATTCAGGACTGACTCTGGGGCTTCCAGATTAAATTCTGAAGAATCAAGAATTTTTGTTGTTATTAGATAATATGCTATGCAGTCTTTGAAAGGAAACCTTTGAAACTGATCCATTTCCAGAGTTTGTGTTTAAGTACCCATACCTTGTGATCCTCGGGTATCAGAAGAAAAAAATTTTAAAACAGGTTTAAGAATTGGATTTAAGGGCTGATGATTTAGCTCAGTGGCACTGTGCCTGCCTTGAAAGCACAAAGTCCTAAGTTCCATTCCCAGTACAGGAGGGAAGAAAAAAAGAATTGGATTTAAAAATAAAAAATAAAGGCTGGGATTTAGCTCAGTGGTTCCACTGCCTTCCTCACAAGCGCAAGGTCCTGAGTTCGATCTCTGATATAAATCAGTCAATCAATAAAAATTTTAAAAAGAATTGGACTTACTCTTTTATTTCAATTAATATACCTTATTCCTTTTTTGTTTTGTCGTATATATCTAATTATAAGTTGCTCTTTGAAAACACTTGGCTGATTTAGGAGTGGTAGAGTTAGATACACAGATAATTGAGGAGTATATTCCTGTGTAAGCAATTTTTAGTATGTCTTTTATTGATTGGCAATTTTACTGTACAAAATGGGTCATGTCCTTCCGTTTTCCAGTTGAATACATCTCTTTTGATATTATCTATCATGCACAACTTAAAGTTTTGGCAGCTTAATCTTTTTACTGCTCATTGTTAATATTTTCCAGTCACTTAATGCACTGAACTGGTTTTCTCATGCTTAATTGCATTTTGGCTTATTAATTTGGCGCTGAATGTGACAGACCTCCTTTGGTGCATACCAAGCTGCTATCCATTCTTCCCTCCAACTGTCTTCCTATTAGAAAGAGTCCAGATTTTTTCGAACAGGTTTTTTCTTTCCTCTGCTCTGGGAAGGTGAGCTTCCTCAGCCCCAGGGATGAATAATAGTTATTCTTAGACAGTCGGTCCTGTTGCCTGTGCCAGTGATTGGCGTCAGATTGAAGGTGACTTCCACACACAGTAATTTCTTCTTTCAAGTAAAAGAGCCCAGGAACAGGCATTCCAGGGTTAGATCATCACCCGGGAGGATCCCTCCATTTTCCTGCTTTGGCGCCCTCGAATAAGACTTCATTTCGCAAGGTTGCTTCATAGTCCGAATGGCTGGCATGACATCCAAAAAAATAAAAGTCAGAGGGTGAAAAGATTACTTTCCTGAGTGAGTCAGCTCCCTTTAAAGCATCCTTTCCAGAGGTCCCACAGGCCACTCTTGTTTACATTGCAGGGACTACTTCTCATGGTGCTACCTAGAAGCAAGAGATGCAAGGAAATGCAACACTAGGTGGGTGCATTCTTCCTACGGTAAAGCTGAGCAAGAAAGGAAGAATGAGCATTTGGTAGCAAGCAGTGACCCTTCTTCATGCCATAGCAGCAGTGACAGATATCCACGTTTGACCCTGTCAAGAGCTCATTAGTAACTGTTTCAGAAAAACCTTTGTAAGAGAATATATGGTTCAAAATTTAAATAGTAGTGAGAAAAATATTTTTTTTTACATTGATTTGTTTACTCACTGAATTTATCATCTCTAGGCAGTGGGAGCACACTCAGATCCCAACTTAGTGCTTGTACTTGTCATAGTGAGGTTGTTAGTATTAGTCCCTTTTTTTTTTTTTTTTTTTTTTTTTTTTTTTTTGGTGCCGGGGATTGAACTCCGGTCTTTGGGCTTGCAAGGCAGGCCACCAAACCTCTGAGCTAAATCCCCGGCCCCTGTCCCATTCATTTTTAAATGAAACTATTTCACAGGACAAAATCGGCTTTCCCCAGGCATGGTGGCACACCTATAATCCCAGCACTCCAGAGGCTGAGGCAGGAGGATCGCTGTCAGTTTGAGACCAGCCTGGGCTACATAGTGAGTTCCAGGTCAGTCTCAACTACATAGTGAGACCCTGTCTCCAAAAACAAACAAAAAAATCAGCTTTCTCAAGGGCATTTGTCACAAATGCATACCCTGGCCAGCCCTCCTTGTAACTTATAATACTCTGCTGACAAATCTCCTTCCTTCAGCGCCTTCTCTGTCTTACTGTCCTACTGTCTGACACCTAACCAAGCCCCTCTATAATGCTCAGTACCTTCTACCCTGTTCTTCACTTACCTTTCTAAACTGCTGCATTGTAACAGCCACCTCACCACCTCATTTTAACCCCCACTTCCATCCAAAGGAGAGATTGACCATGGGGTCTTCACACTGAGCTACATTCCCAGCCCTGACCCAGTATTTTTACTTTGTTTCTTACTCTCCAGATCCCCATCCTTTATAATAAGCTTCAAATTCAAAATTCTTCCCTGTATTTTTAGCCAGGTACTTATCTACCCACAACTTATTTGGATGTCTCATTTCTTTTTTATTTTTAAATTCTCCCACAGGATCTAGGAATATGCTAGGTGTATAGAAAACAAAACATTATACCCTGTAAATATTTGTTAAATAAATGAGAAGCCTGCTATTAGCCAAGAAGATAAATCTCAACCCAGGCTTACTTGATTGATTTTGGTTTAACAGTAGATAGCAAAATATGTGTAAAATTTCTAGTAAACTTCTAAATTAAGAGTAAGTGTTATCATTTAAAAGAAAACACTTTTTGGCTAAGGGTTTTGTACCAATGAAGTGGAAAAGGACAAAGAAATTATCGTAATTCCAGTGGTAGAAATATGAGTATAGAGGTGTGGTAATTTAAAACTGCCTTCATTTGTTGGATTAGTATATAGTAAAGAAGCGTGTGGTCTTGCTTTTGTTTGCTTTGTTGTAAGAGCGAATTCTCATCCCCCAGGGTAACTCAGTGTCGGCAGTCCCCAGGTGTGGGCCAGAGCTGAGGCACAAGTCTATCTGACTGTCCACTGTGCAGAATCATGATGAATAACGGAAAACTGCTGAAGTCAGTTGCTTTCTCAGGACCTTTCGTTTAGTCAGCTGCAGAGCTAGAAGTGTCTCCTAGGTCCTGAGACTGTCTCTCAATCATGAGTCTCCCTAAAGTATTCCGTCCTGTGTGGGCTGGTAAAGCACTTGAAAATGTGGACGTCCTTGCTTCCTTGGAAGAAGAGTACGCAGAAATTTCTTAAGTCAGTCAAGCCAAAACACAAAGCAATCACTGTGGAGTTTCTCTGAGGCCTAGTTGTTGATGATAATGAAACCAGTCATATGTTTGATTCTATTCCTGAATCAAAAACAGACTATGTATCTTCCAGGCAGATGCTACAAGCGAAGAATTGACTGTTCATACTTGAACATATTTTGTTGGTAAATCAGGCTTTTCAGAAGCCTAGTTACATTATTTTATTTTTTTCCTAGTGAAAGTCAGTCTACTTATGGTTAGAGTATAAGTCACAAGCTAACGTAATATGTGGACATTCATTTAACTACAGTATAATCGTTAAAGTGAAAATGTAATTCACTACTGAGAATTCATATTTTTTCCATCAAGTGAAATTGTCTTCAAGGACTCAAAGAGTTCACATGTGGCAAAGGTGATATAAATATAATACCCATTTCTTCTGTAGGTCAAAAGTTTAGATTTCATGATAGAAAAAACAAAGGAAGGAGAGACAATCAGTTTTAATACCCACTTCTTTGCTGTCTTACATTGTATCATTCACTTTTGTTTGTATTTGAATGTATAAATCTTAGTATGTTAGTTTAGTCTCTGTGAGTATATACTGTATATTTTATTTATTAAATACAGTAATTTATGTACATCTACTGGCCACGGTCTTTAAGATATAAGTACATAGACTCACTTTCATCAGTTGTGCTGATTATTCCTGATATGTAGCTGTGGAACTCCCTGAGCAAGGAAGATTGGGGAAGGTAACATTTGAACTAGACCTGAATAATGTACATTGGTGAGACTTACAGGAAGGGTTGGAAGAAGAAATAAAGGGAATTTAAAATATCAAGTCAGTATTTTATTAAACTGGCCTAATAGGGCCAACTTTTCATTAATGGCCTGAGAACTGGATATTCTCAAATCAAAAGGTTCTGAATCCTGCTAGTAAGCAAGTGTATTTCAGTAGGTAGCACTCCTTGGGGAAGAAGACTGGTAGCCTGAAGGGCTTTTTCATTATAATTGGTTTCTTCCTAAGCAGGTGTTTATGGATTAATTTAATTCTTAAATCCTTCACCTCTTCCAACTACTTTTTCCACAAGTTTGCTGTCTTGTGAAATTTTAACTCTTAACAGAACACCGATATCACATGGAACAACCCACATTTTGGGGAGTAAATTGAAAATATCTGGACTTGCTACGTTTCTGTCAGACAGCGGTGGCTAACCTAGAGTTTATTTCTGTTCTGTACTTCAGCTGACACAGCGGTTACCCTTAACAGTAAATGCATGGGATGCTTGGAACTTGCCTTGGGTCATCATCAGGTGTGTGCGTTAGAGCTTGGGTCTGGAGTATTCCCCAAAAGTCTCCTGTGTTCAGAAATGGGGTTTTGGGCAGGGGGCTGGAGCGTGGTGGTGCTGTGAGTTCCTAGATCCAGGCGGGGCCTGTCAGGAAGCTGGGCACTGTGGCATGGCCCGAAGAGTGCACTCTTGTCCCCACCTCCTTCCTTCTTTGCTTCCTGGGTGTCACAGGCTGAGCAGCTTTCCTTCGCCTGCCTTTCCCCCATGTCACTTCTGTGTGGGAGCCAACCAACCAGAGTCCAAATCCTCTGAACGGTGTGAGCCAACATACACTTTACACCTTTACATTGGAGGGCTCTGATGTTTAGTTCCAATGCCAGGAAGGTGACTAAAGCCGTATTTAGTTTCTTTGAATTGATTTATTCCTTATGGGATTGCTAAACTTTTAAAAGAAGATAAATGAGGATATGAGAGAAATACTGTGTTTTCAAGATTATTTTAAATTCAGCATTTGTATTTTGGGTTCAGTTTAGGTGCTGGTGTTGCTTGCTTGTTTTTTTGTTTGTCTTTTGTTTTGTATTATTTTGTTTTGTTTTTGATACTGGGGATTGAACTTGGGGTTGCTGAGCCACATCCCACCCCCTCTTAAAATTTTGAGACAAGGTCTTGCTAACTTGCTAGAGTAGCCTTGCACTTGGGATCCTCCTGCCTCAACTGGGATTACACCACTAGACCCAGCTTGGTGTTTCTTTAAATTGTGAGGATGTGGTATGGTATAGGACAAGGTAAATGAATTTAGAAATTTGAGTAAAGGGAAAAGGAGTCTATTGTTATCCTTTCTTTGCTCTATGTAAATCTTGGGTAGAATGTGTAGTTGTTCTTTTACTGTATTAGTAGTTTTTTGTTCTGAAAGATTTATATTACATGGCCTAGGACAGTGATGGCGAACCTTTTAGAGACGAGTGCCCAAACTGCAACCCAAAACCCATTTACTTAATCACGGAGTGCCAGCACTGCTCTTAAAGCTAAATACTGAGGTTTTAGCTTAGAAAATACAACTCAAACATTAACATTAATGTCTTTTGTCTTTAAAAAAAAACAAAAAAAAACATGCTGTAGGTTCCCCGCCACTGTCTAGGAGATAAAAATCAGGTGGTGAAACATTTCCACTCTTCATGTTATGCAGCAGGGTAGGCACTATCGGAAAGCCAATTGGTAGACCTGTTTCTTACTCCTTAAAAGAACTGATTTGGATATTAAGGATGACTACCTTTGTACCCAAGCAAGAATGCAGTCAGGTATTGAGTGCTGGGGAACCTGATCAGATAAATCAAGGTGAGCTGGTATTTTCAGGAAGAGTAGTGGAAAGTGCGGAGAGTGGTACATATTACAACTGGATCCTCAGTCATCACCACACATCTGCCTAAGGAATGCACCCAAACACACTGGTAGAGAGGACTTTTGAGGTCCTCACTGGGCTTTTTCTGTCACCGTTGAATGCAGTATGACTCCTGCTGTGTGGTGTAAATATGCATGAAAAGGGGAATTAGGATTCACTGAAATTTAGGACTCCCCACTGACTTGAATGTAAGTTTATTGTTCCTACAAAGCAGTGGAGTGTCCTTCCGCACCTCAGCTTCCTGTCCTAAAATATGGATTGGATGGGTGTTTGTGAGAAGCTGGGCAGAATCCTAAAAGACAGTTGTGAAAATTGCCCAGTATTCCCCTTAAATAGTTTCTCTGTTAACTGGGCACCTCCTCTTAAATGTGTGCTTTTATAATTCCTGTTGCTTCTGACTGAAATCTCATCTTGGAGTAGTTAGGTCAGCTGTCACTTTGTTAAGCCTTTCCCAGATTCCTGCCAGCATTTAGCCATTTTCTCTTCTGGGTTCTGCAAATCAAATTATGTTATAATGATCTGTTTACAGCTTGCCGTCCCCTGTTCACCTGTCAGTTCAGGCTCTTCTGACCTTGAGCGGAAGGACCTTGTCTTATTCTGAGTGTAGGCCCATGTGCTTTCCCAGCAGTAGATCTTCTGTGAGCCACAGGCAGGTGGATGCAGGTCCCTGCACCTTGCAGAGAAACCACACAGGAGGGCGCTGGCAGCTTCATAACCAAACACCCAGCCTGCTTGTTACTTCAGGGTCTGATACTCTTCTAGTCTTTGAGCAGATCTGCACTGGTGAGTTTTCTTGTTTTTATCCTGGTCACCGTATACATGACCACCGTGTTACTGCCTGATTCTGAGAACATAGTGTGCTGCAGTTTCATTTGCAGAGGTCTGCCTTATTAAGGTGGGATAATTATAAAGAATACATAACAGCAAACACACCTGAATCTGCTGGAATAATGTAAAGCTACCCTCTTCAGTGTCTTCTCAAAGATATTTTTGTTCTTACTATCTTGATGGCAAAGTGAGTGAAAGCTTTATTACATAATAAAAGGTCTAATTGCTTTAAGGACAGGGACAATAACTTTACTACATTTTATCCTTCATGTAGTTTGTTTATAGGTTGTTACAATTTATGTCATTTAAAGCGGACTGTCCTTTGTAGAGTTGGAGGAAAAGTTGTCTCATTGTTTTCTTTTTGATACTTGTTTGGTTTTGTTTTTTTTTCTTGTTATAAAAACTTTAAATTAAATATAATTAGAAACTAGCAAAACCTTGACCTGAAAAAAAAAAAAAAGTGGGAAAGATCATGAATCACTACTTTGTAAAACATATGCAAAACCTTCTGGTTACAGCAAACTATTGGCTTGCTTTTTTCTGTATTTCAAACTACACTATGAAACAATTTTGTTTCTTCAGCTTGAGGTGCTATTTTTAATTTTTGTTGCAGCACTTTATAGGAAAGGAATGTTTTAGCACCAGTTATGTGTTAAGATTTCAGTTGTACGGCAACTCAGGTTGAAATATCTGAAAATTTTTTTGCCATTAGCATTCTAACAAGATGTTTTCAGTATTTTTTTAAATGGCGTACCCTTTTTCTGAGTTAGCCATCATTTTGAGTGAAGGGCATAAATTATATAGAGAAAAAATATAGTCAGCCATCGAGTGAGTCCACATTTATTTAACAATTATGTGGTAAGCACTGTTCTAATTGCTTTACGTGGTTTTTCTCATATAATTTGCCCCAAAGCCCCATGGGGATTAAAGTATTATCTTAATTTTTCCATTTTAAAAAACAGACGGAAGAAGCTGTGTCAATTGCCTGAGGTCTGAAAACCGTTGAAAGGAGCTGGGCTTGAACTGGGATCATCTGACTGTAGAGCTGATGGATGTACTTTTGACCTCTAAGCTGACCTGCTTCCGGTGTGAATAGGCATGTGAAGAAAAGTCTAAGCTCGTTGGCAATTAAATATACATATTTAGCACCATGGGATAGCGCATGTTTTCTATTAGATTTGCAAAGGATAAAAATAATTGTCAATATTCAGTATGAGTGAAGACATGGAGAAAGGAGAAATTTAACATACCAGGGTACAGATAGAGGTTGTTACCTCTTTTTGGAGGATGTTTTTACATGCGTGCACATGCTTCAGCCTGGCCATCTCAATTCTAAGAGTTGTCCTGTACAGCTCAACCCAGAAAAGCACTAAGGTAGCTGGGCAATGAGATACATGTTTTTTTCTTTTCAAAAGTTTTTTACAGTGTTACCATAGCACGAAATGGAAGTGCCCAGGAAGACACAGGGTTCAGATAACTGCGGTGTCCCTGGCATGTTGGAAACAGCATGCATAACATGTGTATACAAAGTCTGGTCAGAAAGGGTTTTCACCAAACTACTCACTGCTGTTATATTTTCTGCTAGTTAGTGCAGCTTAGTCACAAAATGTCTTGGACAGTGTAGTTCTTCTTCTGGATGCATTTTGACACTGGTCGGTAAACTGCTCTGTGCCTCGGTTTCTTCTGTGAGGTTATAAGGCTCTGTGAGTCTATAAAGTGCTGGACATATTAGCGATCAATAAATCACAGCAGCTATATTCACTTCTGAGGTGAAAATCTAGGCAGTTTTAGCCTCCTTTATACCTTTTTTCATAGAATTTTAAAACATGTATTCACTTTGGAAACAACAACCAAAAAAAATACTTGAAAAAAAGTAATTGGTGTGCTTACATTTTTAACAGGAAATAGCCATTTATTTAGAGCTAAAGTTACTTTAAAATTCTCATTAAACCTTTTTACAAAAGCTATTTGTAACCATATATCTTGGATCTTTACCCTATGCTGTCTACCAATTTTAAAGAAATTGCAATCATATTTTACCCTTAGGGCTAGCAGGCATGCATAATCACCACAGGCTGTCCTGGAGAAGCTGCCTTAATTTGCGGCTGCAGTGACATGTTGGGGTGTGACGTCAGTCTGGTGTCAGACTTCCAGTGTGGCAGACCAGCCTGACAGCCACCGTGCATTTCCTTAGTGCTTGGTCCCCACAGTGCTCTCTGGGAGCAGCTCAAAGACAGAGGAGTTCAGTCTTGTTTTTATTCCAGTGTTCTCCTTGCCGGTAGTTGAATGCCTTTTTAAGAATGTGATTTTGATGAAGGCTGGTGAGTAATTCTTGTTACTTTTTTGTGTTAATAATAGCTAATGCCTAAATGAACGGCAGTCCTTTTTCTCAGTTAAGATTCTGTGGTAAATAATTTTTGTAGCCCTAGAGTCAGGCCTGGTGCCTAATCAAAGGATTTACATGTTAGAAATGTTTCTGTGACTGAAATATTGAATTATAGAAATATAAATATATTCATTAGGTTTTCAGATGACTTGACCATTTTAAGATGTGAGGATTGGCAATGTCTTCCTCTTAGTTTCTCCTTAACTTAAAGCTGCACAAATACATAATGGTCCTAAATTGTTTTAAAACCTAGAGATTTTTATTCAAAAATCTCAGTTTGCCTTGCTCATATTTTAACTTATTCGGAGAAGAGGCTTTGCCTTCGCCAGAGAATTAGATGAATAATTCCTCAGGAGTCCTGTGGAGAAGCTGAAGAATATTCATTATGTAATACTTTTAAAATTCTTTAATTGGGGGGACATTTCAGTGATGGGAATCAAGGTGGGAATGCTTATTAACCTAACATTTAGGAGCATACACTAGCAGGAGATTATATATTATAGATAGTATTTTACCATTTAAAAGACTTTTATAAATTTAAAGGGCAGTATACTGCCGTTGATGTAGAGACTGGAAAATTAGCTTTTTGAGAATTTAGGCTTTGTTAACAGTATCAATTCATAGTTCTTTGAATTGTGCTACATCAGTTGATTCAGTTAGTTCAAAAACATTAATGTAAGAAGTTGTATAAGATTTTGTTTTGTGTATAGATGTAGCTGTTTTATAATTTTTTACACAGATGAATGATATTTCCAGTTAATTCTATTTACATTATACAAACTAGAGCCTTTTAATGTTTTTTTTATATATTTTAACATTTCTAGCATAATTGTTTTCGTGGAGGTTTAATGGTAACTTTGATTTCAAGGTCTTCTGGAAATGTTTTCAAGCAAAGTTTTTCTTAAAGGATAGACGCTTTACACTGTTCAAGTCTAGTTGAGAAAAAGGCAATATGAAATTCTTTCAAAAATATTTTGACTTCAGTTTTGAAGTTCAGTTTTGAAGCAGTTGAAGAATAGGACTTGCTATATGTATATCTTCCTTTGAATAAAACAGTTAGGTATTGAAAGGAAGTATTCTACATTAACTTTTTATGTAATGTGCAAAAACATCAAATTTGAGGAATTAACTACCTCATAATGCTCAGTACATTATACTTTTGTATTTAGAAGCACAGAAGTACAGTTTCAAGTTCATTTGTATTTAACTTGATAGCATTGATCCAAGATCCATAATATTTTCCCATTAAGTTACAGAATTTTCAGCTTTCAACTAAGATTCTGCCCAGAGCTAGTAAATGTAAGTACTGTTTACAGAAAATTCCTGAATGTTTCTCTTTCCTTTAAAATTTTACCATGACTTCACTTGATACTTTAACATGGTTTTAAAATGGTCTGTACTTTAAAGCTAAGCTGTAAATTTGTGTAGTGATGAGGAATTGGAATACTACATTTTAGACAAAGATGTTTTTGAGGCGGTGACCTCAGGTCATCAGTTGCTACTAAAGTTCAAGGGAGAAGTGACCAGCTTTGTTTTTTATGAACAGAAATTCAGTCTGGTAAAATGAAAGGGAAGTGTGAGCAGAGCTGCAGGAGGATAACTTGCAGTTGACCTACAGACTTTTATTTGAGTCTAAATAGTAGAAAACAGAGTACTTTTCTGTTTCTAGTGAATAAGGCATGCTTTGAGAAATACTGTCTGCTGATGCTGTAGCCCGCTTGAAATATTACGAGGCTCTTCTTTGTTTGAAATTTAGCTTGGTGAACCCAGATGGCTCACTAAGCCCCTGGTAGTCTTAAAATATATTTTTGCTTCCTTGTGGCGAACAGTACAAAACCTGTGCATATTAGATGCTGGATATTAATCCTTAATATGAATAAATGAATCGGCTAAGCATGTTAGATGAGTGAGAATAGCTTGGTGGTTGTACTGGACGAGTCCATCTTCTCTCTGACGATCAAACCTGCCCGTTAGCTGGCAGCTGATGGCTGAGAGGAGGAGACGCATCTGGAGTATGGTGCACTGCCGTCGCGGTGCCCTGCAGGGCCTGTGCATCTGTGGCCGTGTCGTGTCACTAGTCATTGACCCTCCCCTCACTCTGTCTGTGGTGTCAGAAGTGGGCTTACCCTGCCGTTCTGATCCCTGTCCCGTTCTTGGCCCATCAGTAAGTGAGAAATTTCTCAAGGTTTAGGGATAATAATTCGTTGACTAAAGTAAGCCTTAAGTAAGTGCCTGGGTAAATCACATACTGTAAATTACTAATCTTTTCAGAGTTAAAAAAATAATTATTTGAAATTGAACTTATTTTTAAAAACTAGGAATATACATATTGATTTAAAACTCCTGTAATATGGCTGGGTATTTAGCTCAGTGGAGCCACCACCTGCCTCACGAGTGCAAGGTCCCAAGTTCCATCCCCAGTACCATAACTAACTAACTAAATAAATAAATAAATAAGACTCCCATAATAAATTTCATTTTATTAAGGCTATCTTACCACAGCCTAGCTCACTGAATGAATAAAGTATTATTTGTACTACCATATTGGTACTTTGAAAGAAAGTCTACCCACCCCCAAACATGTTCAGACGACTTATTCTTTTTTTGCGGGGGGGTAGCAGGGATTGAACTCAGGATCTTGCGCTTGCAAGGCAGGCGGCAGAACCACTGAGCTAAATCCCTGGCCCCAGATGACTTATTCTTGAAGTGGTTGTTTTGATAAAGCTCATGTTGTATTATGTTTAATGAATATATTGAATGATTAGCTCTTCTTTCTATTTGAATTGCGCAGCTTGTCACTTTGACTCCACTGAAAAGTACATGGTGGCCCACACCTGTAATCCCAGCTACTGGGGAGGCTGGGGTAGAGGATTCGATCACAAATTTCAGTCCTGCCTGGGAAATTCAGTGAACAAAAAGTATAAAAAAAGGGCCAGCAGAGTAGCTCAACTGCACAGCACCTGCCTGGCAAGTGATTCCTGGTACCAAAAAAAAAAAAAGTAAAAAGGTCTGGGGGTGTAGCTCGGGAGTTGAGCACCCAGTACTGCTAAAAGAGGAGGGGAGGAAGAACAAGAAGATTTCGTGTACAATAAAATAATTGGCTCTCTTTAAATTGTAGGTTAGAATTAGCTACCTGTCGAGAGTGGTACATGCAAGAATCACTGCTTAAACTTGGCCTTTTCCAGTTGCAGTTTGCTTCCTTCCCAGTGGTGCAGTAAATGTCTGTAAATGTTACAATAAAATACTGCTAATTAGCATGTATTAGAACATAGTAGAGTTGTCTAAATTAATGAAATCCTAGGTTATATATATTTTTTAATGCCACATTATTACTTTTAAATGACACAAGGAGTATTTTGAGTATCAGTGTATTTCTGAGTCGGGGTTCTAATTAACTATTTTTAAAATCTCTAGAACTTTTGTAACAAATTTGTACACATTACTTTGTAGTTCTTCAAATATTACTCTTTTAAACCTGTAAAATATATGCTGTGGTTATTTTTCTTCTGTTAAATGGCCTTATTTGTGCTTTTTTTTTTTAACTGTAGATTATTCAAAAGTGCCTCACCTCACATAATGAGTGTTCTTCATTCATTATGTTACTGTCGTGTATAACTCATTGTACTTCACATCAAAGATGAAGCAGAAGGCCAACAGGTTTTTTTGTTTTTTTAGGTTTTTTGAGACAGGGTCTCACTATGTAGTTGAGACTGACCTGGAAGTCACCATTAGCCCAGGCTGGCCTTGAACTCACAGCGATCCTCCTGCCTCAGCCTCCCAAGTGCTGGGATTACAGGCATGTGCCCCCACACCCGGCAGGCCAGCAGTTTTCAAAGCAAGGAACTAATGGCAGTTTTATTTGTTTTCAAGAACTCTATTTTTGCTACCAGGGATCGAACTGGGGTCCTTATGATTGTGAGGCAGGCAGCAGCACCACTGAGCTAAATCCCTGACCTTTCAAAAACTTAACTCTTGAAGCACTTTTCTCTTTAGCTAACATTCAGTTGGGCAGGCCTCTGTTAGGGCCAGGTAGTGTACCCTGATGCTGTCAAATAGTTCTTCGGAAAGGGGAGAAGCTTTGTTTTGTTGGTCTCATCGGGTCAAATTCTGTTTTGTTTTGTGTCTTTGATGTGCACTTTACAGAAAAGTTGAGGTAGAATAAATAGGGAAGACAGGTCACTATGAGGGAGAAGAGGATGCTTTTTTAAAAGTGTTGGGATTTCAGAGCAATATATTATTGTTTGTGACATATATGATTTTTATTTGTCAGTAAAAAATGTTAAAGTAAAACTTTATTAAAGTCATGGGAATACATAAGCCTTACGAAGATGATGGTCGAGATGTTATTGGCTGTCTCTTCTTTAGAGTGATTTCTTGTAGCAACTAGAAATACCACTTAATTCTTAACACTCGGGCTGGATGTGGTGCTGCACACCTGTAATCCCAGCTCCCTAGAAAGATGAGGAGAGAGATCTCAAGTTCAGTCCCAGCTTGAGCAATTGAGCATGATCCAGTCTCAAGAAAAGGCTGGGGATGTAGCTCAGTGTAAAGGCCCTGGGGGTTCAATCACCAATAAGGAATTAAAACGTGGAGGGAGGGAAGAAACTTCTGGAACACTTGGCACAAATCACTATGATGACATAGCATGTACATTCAGAGACTCACATTTCGTTTTTAACTGTGTAGCACTGGTTAGTCTTTCCATTTAAAAGCTTGTTAAGAAGTCGAGATTCAGTTTAGACTCACAGGTGAAGGAATTTCTAAATTAAAATTTTAGGCATTTTCCTTTTAATCTTTATCAAGTGGTCCAAAATATAACCGTGTCATAACACTCACAGTGGATGTGTTAGAGACATTTTGTTTTCAACTAGCATAGTGTTAATTGAATTATTCTTGTATTTCTTCCAGAATTCTTTAAAACCCATCACAGTGTTTATTTTATAAATTTATACTGTGCATATTATTTTTAAAAACTTTTTCAAGAGGTGGTTTAGAAATTATCTATGAGTCCAGAAACTAAAACAAACAAGTTGTCATGTGAACTCTGGTTTGAATTTACTTCTTTTCTTGCTTGCTTAAGCCCATCATGATGTTTTCATCTCTGTAATGGGGTTGATGCAGCATATTTGTATTTTCCCACCGAGCTTTACACTCCCTGCTTTAGTGGAGACAAGCCAGGAATTGAGTTCCCGTTGGTACAGCGCGTGCTTTGCAGCTGTTGGTGTGTGTACCTAAGTCCTTCGGTACCTGTGATGGGGAAAGGAGGGTAACATTTCTCAGTCTGTCTTGGCAGTCATGTTTGTGTGAGCAGCTAAGTGGAAGATAATCAAAAGATCAGAGGCTGGGAATATGGAAAAGAGGCATTGGGTTTAAAATTGAATTGGGCTTGGAAGAGACTCCATTACAGAGCTTCAGAGAGCAAGGGCCCGGGCGAGGCTAGAAGGAAGGGAGAAGAGGCTGCAATGCCTGTGTGTCAGCCAGGCAGGGAGACTTCGGGGAGAGCGTGGTCCGATGCCCTGACCGAGGCTGAAGGACAGAACTGGGAGTTCTCTTTGACCATGGTAAGACAGGCAAGCAGTTCAGCCCTGGAGGCCTCTGTTCTCCACTCCCAGCAGCTGTGTAAATGCCGGGAGCCTCGCTTTGCCCCCTTGTAAAGCATGGCTGAGGGAGACCCACGGCCAGGCCGGTGAGAGGAGTGGCTCCAGCCCCAGCGCCATTCCACACCTGGCACCTGACTGAATCCTGTGTTTTCCTCCAAGAGCTCCGAGACTGCTCATTTCTGAAAGAGGAAAGGAGAAGCGACACAAAACAAAGGGTCGGGCCCGGAGCCTGCAGAGCCTGTGCGGTAGCCCAGTGAATCACTGAGGTTGGAGCAGGAGGTCTGGAAGCAGTTAATCTTTGGTTAAAGGCAAATGGCATTTAGAACAAAATGTGGGCAAGCGAAATATATGCTCTTCATGTTTGGAAGAAGAGTCACCACCTTTCAAATTGCTAACTCAGTAGTTATTTCTTCACATAACCAAAACTCAAGAATTCCTTTTCTTTCAAGAAAAAGCAGGGCGCCTTTAATGTTTTTCTTTTGTTCTTAAAACATTGTTCTTTAAGTGTAAGCACAATTTTCTATGCCAGCGTATGTTTTAGTTTAAAAGTTAAAAAAAAATAGTTCTATACATAAAATAGAGAACTTTACCTTTTTAATTTTTATTATGGGGATCAAATTCAAGGATGCGCTACTCCTGCCCTTCTTATTTAAGACAGGTCCTGCAAAGTTACCCAGGCCCCTCTCCCTCTGATCCTCCTGCCACACACAGCCTCTCCTAGCTGGGATCAAAGGCAAGGACCTCCACGCCCTGCTTACATTAATAATTTAATTACTTGGGCCAACATCGAACCAGTGGATTTAGTGACTGACCGGCTCACACAGATGTGTTTTGGAACCTTATATTTGATTGAGTCCCACAGTATTATAACTGATATACAGTACAGTTTCTATTGATTAAAAACTCTCCAGTTGAAAGCAAACAGGAAAGTGTAGTTATCCTAAGTTGTAGTGAAACCAAGGTTAAACTGAGAATGTACAAAACAGTAGAAGTTTACAGAAAACGGGTCACAAGCACACTCCTGAGCTGTTCTCTGCATCGCTCTCCACCTCAGTTAGAGAACTCGGTGGCTCCCGCGGCCCTGCACCACGCAGATGTGGGGCTCTGTGGCCTGGCCCCTGGGAGTCCAGTCATGGACCTGGCTCCCTTGCCAGTGTCACCAGAAGAATTGTCAGATGCCTCTGCCAGACCTCACCATGCATTCCTTCTTTTTAAAACTAAATTAGATCCATCTCTCGTTCCCTGAGGAAACCTATGACTCATAGCAAACTGTTTAAATGGGTTTGCATCTGAGTTTAATATAAGGTAAGACAGTTTGCTAACATCCATGTTTTTGTGCCTAGTGGATATATTTTTAATGATACTGCCATAGTTACACATATAAAACACTAATAAGCTTATTGTGTTTGGCTGTGATGTACCTAACACCCAGAAAAATATCAACAGTTATTGGCAATGTGTTAACAGCAATTTCAATATTTATTTTCTAAATTTAATATATCAGTTTTGTTCTACTCATTGTATTGCTCATATTAGATCTTGACTGTCCCCCAAAGGGTTTTTGGTTTTCATTGTTGTTTGTTTGCTTTTGTTTTTGTTTTTGAGACAGGGTCTCACTGTGTAGTCCAGGCTGGCCTCAAACTCACAACAGCCTTCCTGCCTCAGCCTCCAGGTGCTGGGAGTACAAGTGGGCATGGCTAGGCTTGGCTTGCCCTGTATGTTACAGGCTCAGTCCCCATTTGCTCCTGGGAGGTGCTGGAACCTGAGGGGAGGGGCTTGGTGGGGCCCGTGTCACTGAAGCAGCACTAAAGGGGCCGAAGGACCTTGTGGGACCTGGCCCTGACTGTCAGAGGGTGAAGCTGCTGCCCCACCGCAGATCCAGGACCATCACTACCCACACTGAGAGCACAGGCAACTTTTTCTCTGAAAAGTTAATGATCTCGGATTTGTCATTTGTTCATTTGGTGGTTGTTACCGTTTGTGGTAATGGGAATGGAACTCAGGGGCCCTCACTGAGCTACATCCTTGGCCCTTTTATTTTATTTATTTATTTTTTAAATTTTGAGACCAAGTTTCCCTAGTTACCCAGTCTGGGTTCAAACTTGTAATCCTCCTGCCTCAGCCTCCCACAGTGCTAGGATTACAAACATGCGCCACCATGCCAGCTTCCCTGGGGTATTGTGTTACAGTGACAAAAAGCTGGATAACGCATCATGAGATAAAGGTTTTAAAAATCCACAAAAACAGATACTCCCTTAGGAAAGAATTGCAGTACTAAGAGTAGCCAAAACGTTAAAATTTTCTGAGGGTGGAAGTAAAACTCTAGAATTATTAAATTTAAGTTAAATTGCCTTTTACCTTCTCAGAAATTCTCAGAGCAGTAAGAACATTTTCTCTTTTTACCATGAAGAGCAGAGAGGTCTAGTTTTGAATATGCTGTTGCAGGCATTTTCTCTGGGCCGCATGCAAATTACTACATCTTAAGAAAGATGTCTCCCGACTGCCAGCCTTCCCCTTCCCTTCTCCTCACCACCTAGAGCCTTGCTCTCTCCGCTTCCCTCTGGGCCACAGAGCTGTGGATCTCGACCGCTCAGAGTTCTCATTTCCTTTGTCACTTACTGAATTAGGCGAGGACAGACCTATCTCTGGCTGAGACTCAGAAAACTGTTTCCAGGGTGTTGGGGAAACTGAAATGAGATGTGCAAAAAGTTTCCTTTTTGGGTCTGCGGTGCATTTGTGATACTTGGGACACAGCAGCCACTCTGTGCCTGTGATGAGGCCTTACTAAAGAGACAGGCAGCCCCAGAGATGACACATTACTGCTGCGTCAAGGATCCCCAAGTCCTTCGGCTCCTTGGGACCATACTTGTCCTTATTTTAAAATCAAGAACAGCTCCCCTGCCAGGCGAGGTGCCCCACACATCTGTAATCCGAGCTACTTGGGATGCTGAGGCAGGAGGATTGCCAGTTCAAGGCCAGTCTGGGTCACTACTGAGAAGGGCAGGGATATAGCTGAGTGGTAGAGCACCCCTGGGCGTAGTCCCCAGTACCACCCTCCAAAAGGGAGTAGTTCCTCTCCATACCTGGGCTGAAGAATTTATTGCACAGTGATTTATTTCATGGTAGCATGGCTCTGACTTTTTCATCTAGTATTGCTTTGTTAATTTTTACATTCAACAAAGATGTGTAACTGTGGCCTCGTTGTTGGGCAGGGGAAGTTGCAGCCCCAGACTTCCATGATCAGTGCACATTTCTTACATGATTTGAAATAATACTCTGAGAAGGAAATAGTTCTTTCAGTTCTACTAACTTTTATCACTTTAAAAACTAGATATTTGAAATATTAGCAAAGAAGTATTTTTCTAATCCCACAATTTTGTTAGAATTTATATTTGAAGTGTATATTTTGTATGTTTTATGCTCCGGTGTATGTGATTGTGGAATTTTCCCACAATGTCACTGCTGCCTTCCCTTATAAGGAAGGAAGGACCATAGCTACATGGCTACAAGAAAAGAAAAGCATCTTCCTCTAAGGACCCAAGAAAGAGACAAGTACCCCCTTCCCCTGGTCTCAGGGTGTCACCTTGTGATTTAAGCTACTCTTCGGTAAAAGCACTGGCACTTAGATGTGATTTAAACCAGGTAGACTGCTCTGCGTCTATGAATATGTAATAGGTGTGCAGTTTATTAACACAACACCACCCCTTTTTTTTGTACCAGGGATCAAACTCAGAACCTTGCACTTGCAAGGCAGGCATCAGTACCACTGAGCTAAATCCCAGCCCTAACTTTCCCTTTTGATCTAGGCTACCAGAAAGCTCAGAGTTAAGTTCTCAGTTTAAATGTAGGTCAGGATCCGTTTTCTAGTAGCTGATAACTCACTATTTGATTTAGGAATGAAGTGAAATAATGAATCTCTATTCTCTCATGTAGACATCCTTCCAAACCAAATCATTACTAATGGAGAAATAGTTCCTTAAAGAAGCAGGATTTTTGTTCAGTGTTCTGATTATAGTAAATAAATCTCTAGTGCTGATAATAAGCATAATGCCAAGGAACCAACCATTTATGTTATGCTGCTGTTTATGAATTTCTGTCTTTTTTAAAAAGGCACTGATCTGGTCATTTTATCTGGGGCTTTGCCAGAGCATGGTCTGAAGGTCAAGTTTGTGAATAAAATCTTTTCTGGAATACCTAAAGCCCCCCCCCCACGAGGGATCGAACTCGGGCCCTTGTGCTTGCAAGGCAGGAGGCTGAACCACTGAGCTAAACCCATGACCCTAAAGCTACTTTTTAAAAGAATGTCACTGCTTAAGAAACTTCTCTCCTGCTGCCTTGGCTAGCATAAAGATACAACCCTTCCTACAAAACTGCTAAAAATCGTTTTCCCTCCTAACTTTTTACCATTAGAGGCAAGTATCTTTACCAGAAACGGGAAAATCGAGAGGGATCCCAACCTTCCGCCAGACACCCAGGCGTGGGATGTCGTGAGCGGTAGGCAGTCACCGCCATGCTCCGAAGAAGGCCTTGCCCCGTGACGGCCCCTGTGATACAGGCAGACAGACAGACACACACCGAGATTAGGGTGCAGCTGAAGGCCCCTCACGCTGGCCAGCACAGCCTGCAGCTGCGCGTGGTGCATCTCCATACCAGTTAGCGACTGTTCTGATTTCCGCGTCTGCTGCGCTGTCGTCATCCTAGAATGGACTACTTTTTGCAAACCTTGCTGTAAAAGCGTACATGCAGAGTCACAGAGACGGCGTCTCTTAATTGAGCGATGAGCTATCGATCTAATTTTGTGGGAGTGTGCTCTGTTTGCAAAATGAAGATTCAGTTCCTGAGATGTTTCACAAAACACGTCCCCATGTTAAGTGACACCCACCTGTATTAGGGTAGGTGCTCATTTAAAGTATTGGCAAATATTGATATGATAATGACATACACTCGGAAGACCTGCTGTCCATAAAAACAAATAACATTTATCAAGAATTTAACTCTATTCCAGGCCAGTGTTGGAACCTTTTAGAGTTTCAGTAACAAACAATAGGCTGAGGCACTGTGCCAGTTCACAGCCACTGTTCTAGGCCATGGTTTCCTCCTGTTCAGTCTTCACAAACATCACTAGAAAGTACGTTCATGCAGGCAAGGCCTTTTGTGTTTTGCTCATTCCTGTTGCTGCTACCTAGAGCAGCTCCTCGCTGTACAGTTTGTGCATATCTATGACTATGTAAACTATTACGTACACACACAGACATATCAGTGTGTGGCATGGCTTCTGTTACTAGCTTGAAAAGAGGCAGTGTAACTTGCCTTGTACATGCAGGAGCTGGATTTGAACCTGTGTGGTCTGGCTTCAGAACCTGTGCTGTCCAGTGCCACTGTTTCCTGCTGCCCTTGTTGCTTACTCAGAAGAGTGAACTGGTAAAGGGATGTGATGCTCCAGGCAGGGCCGCCTCCCTCAGCGCTGATGCCCTTGTGAACGGCTCTGTGATATGGAGGGCTGTGCCGTGTGTTGTAAGATGTTTGCCACATCCGTGCCCATGTCCAGTGGATCCAGTAACAGTTCCCCAGTTAGGGAAATGTTCCTGAGACCTGGCTGAGAACCACTGCTCTGCACCTCCACACGTCCTGGAGGGCTGTGTGCAAGAGCAAGCGCCTGGTGTCGTGTGCACAGACTGGCCGCCCACTGTCTACAGTGCTCTGCTCCTTTTCTTTCATGAAGGACAGCGAGTCTCTGGCAAAGAGTTTTTAAAGTAATCCTTTGCTTTAGTGTCTATTACAGCTTCAAGTATATTTTCACTAATACAGTGGCTTACTATCATGTAATTTAGTAGTAGAGTCTTTCTTTATAAACACAACAGGTGCATTCCTAAAAGTCTCTCTCTGTGGTATCAGACAATAGAAAGCGCAGTGCTGGAGGGGTAGCAGCACTGGGAGCACACTAGTCCAAAACCTCCTTGGTACCCTGCTGTGATGGGACATCCTTGTGCTTCCAGCTGCCCAGGAGGCTGAGGCAGGAGCTTTGCAAGTTCGAATGCAGTCTGAGGCACATAACAAGGCCCTCTCATAAAATAAAAAGGGTAGGAGACATAGCTCAGTAGCCCCTGGGTCAGTCCGCGGTACTGCAAGGAAAAGCAGAGCAAAGCACCAGAAATCAGACCCATGAGCTGTGCTAGCTGATAGCTGTCTGAGGTGCATGCAGATCCATATTCTCTGAGTCTTCCATGGCTGGGCCGAAGGGTGCAGCCTTCTGCATTCACCCAGTGTTTCTCACAAAATAATTCATAAGCAAACCCAGTTTATATGATGATCACATCGTGCTTTAATGTGTGAATCACCTTGGAACATTTCCTAGCAAACACATTTGCAGCAAAACTGATGATATTCTTGTTGAGAATTTTGAAGCCTTTCAGAAGAGAAAACAATTTTTTTAATTAAAAAAAAACTAGTTAACTACAGAGAAGTATGGCAAGGATAGAATGAAAATATACAGCTTGTACATAATGCAGGGGCAGATCTTGGTGGAACTGAAAGCTGGGAATCACGAGCCGCCACACTCCTCCTTGCCCAGGTACTGATGCAGCCAAGGCCTAGCAGCAGGCCAGCTGCCTCCCTGGTGTCGAGCGCCAGCTCCGTTAAAAGAATTCCACCTATTAACGGGGCTGGTTCCATGGCAATTTCATTTATTGGCACTCAGTATTTGTTCAGCTCATTCTTCGGTTCACTGAATGATTTAGAAATACATTTGCCCTTTGCCATCGCAGTACTTTAAAATGCAACATGAGTGTAAAATGCAGTGTAAATGCTAACATGACAAAGAGAATGATTTTTAAATTTAAAATAAATTCTAAAGTATACAGAAGCCTGTGTAAAAACACATTTATGCAGCCTGTGCCGAGAGGACTCACAGTCCTGTCAGGTGGTGGAAAATTGCTGCCTTTGAGCAGTTAAAGCTGGGGTTGACATTTAGGTTTATCATAGTTTTAATTCACTTTTGATGTAATGATTAGAGAACCATACTCTGATTTTTATTTTGTTGGTGTTATTTGTTTTAGTTAATGGTCTTTTAACCGAAGCAGAATCTGAAGATTTTTAAATTTATTTCTTTTACTTTAAGGCACTGCAATTTTAAAAGTGCTTGAGCTGGGCATGGTGGCACATGCTTGTAATCACAACACTCGGGAGGCTCAGGCAGGAGGATTGACACAAGTTTTAGGCCAGCTTGGGCTACATACTGAGTTCAAGACCAGCGTGAATTACAGAGCCAGATTCAGTCATTCATTCATAGACAGAATGAATTACAAATCAAGCCCCATCATTCATAAAGATAGATGGACAGGTAGATAGTCCTTGGACACTGAAAATGTCAGTTTCGTTGTAGTAGCATTTACTTTTGAGGAAAAGAATATTTGGGCTATTTGTTTTTACCAGTACTGGAGATTGAACCCAGGGCTTCTTATTGAGCTATATTCTCACCCATTTTATTTTGAGACAGGATCTGTCTAAGTGGCTAAATTGCTCAGGTTTGGGCATCATCCTGCCTCACCCTCTCAGAGGGCAGGCTTACAAGGCGTGTGCCACCACGCCCAGCTCATTCCTGGTTTATATGCGTCCACTTCCCGCATCTGCCCTGCCTGTGGGTGCGCAGAAGGTCAGACGCTTCCATCCTGTCGTCCTGCACCCCCGCGGAGCCGCGGTTAGGAGTCACACCTCGGGAACATGCAGCGGTAGCATCGCCAGTGTTCCTGTCAAGAAAAATGACACAGCGTCGGGGAATAATGCAGTACACAGGGGCTTTTTCTTTTCTTCTTGCAATATTGGTTTTTATTAAAAAATTGTATACCTCTGTTTGTCTACCGTTCCCTGGACTCCAGCTCTTTAAGGCTCCGCCTCCCTCAGAAGCAGCCTGGCCTCCCTTCTTCCCTGGAAGGTGTCCAATCCCTGCCCCAGCTATTGCTCCTCCCCAGGTGCTCTCCCCTCTCTGCCTCTCTCTCTCTCTCTCTCCCTCTCTGAGTAAAGACACCCTCCCTGTGTGGTCCTCCAGTGTGAGTACCTAAGTATTTTTCACTTTGCTCCGGAGGCTCTGCTATGTTTCTGTTTTCTACTTACTGTTTATTACATAGACTCATAACCCTCCTGAAGCCTTAGTGTTGTTGCGCTTAAGTCAGCAGGTAAGAAAGTGATCTGTGTGCTTTTTATGTACTGAAAACAGTACCACAGATATCCAAACCCAGCAGCTTTTAATACCTATTAAATTCCTCTTTAAACAGACCAAAGCACAGGAGCCAGGTAATTTTTAGTAGTCCTGTGTGTGTTCGGCCATTTCATAAATAACAGAAATAACAACTGTGGCCCAGGAATCACTCTGCTCCAGTACTCACTATGTAATTTTAGAAAGTTATATCTGTACCTTTTATACGATTTCAGTTTTGTTTAATGGGTAAGATTTCAGAATACTAAGCTACAAGTCAAAAGGAAAAAAACTGAAGTGTGTACCAGAGAGCTTTCGCATGTGGGTGCCCACTTACATTGCATTGACAGAGTGGGGACTTTCAGGTTCCAACCTGACTGCTTTCTCCATGACCAAAGCACATTTTCTAAGGTCAGGCAGCCTGATGAGAGCTCTTTCTAGCAGGTTACTTTATGGAGTGACCTAACAGGAAAATTATTAATTTATAGATAACAGAGTACGTAATTTACCAACATAGTTTGCATACTTTGGGGCATTTAATGTTTTCACTTAGTCTTTTTTCTTCTCTCATTTCAAGAAAACAGTAAGGAATCTAATCTTATAACTCAACATAAAAAGAATATTTCCTAGATAAAGATGTTATTCTCCAAAAATAGTCATCCTTCAATTTGAAGGAAGCACAAGGATTGTTTTAGTAACATAACAAGAATGTTTTTCAATAAACATAACAAAGATTATTCTTTCTCTTCATGTTTCTACATTTATTCATATGAAGATCCTTTTGTAGGCAGATTAATGCAAATCATTGTTTTCCCAGGGTAACTTCTATTTTTTAATGCACTGGGGCCCCAGTACTGCTAGATATATTTTTCCATATATGAATTTGGAAAAATTTGTTAGATCTTTAGTGCACTGAAATGGGGCTATAAAATAATAGATACAGCTAAAACTCAAACTTATTTTTCAGGCCCACCTATGAAATGTAAAATATACTTATTGTGAACCAAATCAACACACCTTTGTTTATAAAATAATGAGAAGAAAGAAATAGCTCAGAGGAAGTAGGAGTGAATTTAGTGGTATTGCAGAGCTGTAAGTAGCATTCACACAAATATACACCTACATCAGCGAGTAGAAAAGGTATTCTAGGAATTTCATCAGGTTGTTGGTTTGAATTTCATCTCCTTTGTTCCATAACTTTAATGCTGCAGAAGATAATGAAGAAATGTGTGTTTTGCTTTCACAGTATTAGAAAAGCATTTGTGGTGCTACATACTCTTTTTTATTTATTTTTTCAGCCATAATGAAAGGAAAGTGACCTGCAAACACCCAGTCACAGGACAGCCATCGCAGGACAACTGTATTTTTGTGGTGAATGAACAGTAAGTAAAGTTTCATAGAATGGCTGTGTTTAAAATGAGGTTTGTATATGCACTTGCAGTGATCCATATTTAATGTAGCAAAATATAATATTTTTCTAGTCTGGACATTGCAGTCAGTTAAACAGAATGCCAGCTGCTCGCTGTGTATGTCATTGAAATGTGACTTTAAAAAATTTGTTTTCATGAGAAATATAATTTCAGAAGCTAATTTTCATGAGAGTTGAAACAAAAGAAATAAGCTCTCAAACCCAGGATACAAGTTAGAGAAACTATAAACTTGTTCACAATACTAAATTAATTTGAATTCAATTTTCTTATCTTTAGGATAGTTGTAATTACCATTTCCCAGGATTTTGTTTTTGTTTTTGTTTTTTGAGACAAGCTCTCACTATGTAGTTGAGACTGACCAGGAACTCACTAGCCCAGGCTAGTCTTGAACTCACAGAGATCCTCCTGCCTCCGCCTCCCAGTGCTGGGATTACAGGGTGCACTGCCACACCCGGCTCCCAAGATTTTTGTAATCATTCAGGGAAAGAGATCTAAAGATGTTTTTGTTTTTGCAGTACTACAGATTGAACACAGGGGCGCTGTACCACTGAGCTACATACCTAGCCCTTTTTATTTTTTATTTTAAGTCAGGGTCTCCCTAAATTGTCCACAGTTACCTTGAACTGTTTCAAACCTCCTGCTTCAACCTCACAAGTAGCTGAGATTAAAGGATAAAAATGTTTTATAAATTATAAATCTATTCACAGATAATAATTTGATACTTTTAATATTAGAATAGTTGATCTTATAATTCTTTTCTGACATTGAGACTTGAACCTAGGGCCTCACACATGCAGATCATACACTACCACTGAGCTATATTCCTAACCCCTTTTAATTCATTTTTAATTTTCCAGTTGGATGACCAAGTAGAATACCTATAGCAGTGCTATTAAAATAAGCATGACCCTCAAATGCTGGGATTCAAGTGGGTACCACCATGCCTAGCTATGGCCGAAGTGTTCTAAATGCTTAACATAGTTGCAGATACTACTTTAGAGTATCTCATATCTAATTCTTTTGAGAGATAAAAGAACACCTGCATAGTTAACTATAGGGGAAGCATTACTAAAATAAAAGTTTAAATATAGCAACTCCTAGCTTTTCATCTATTATATTTTTAGGACTGTTGCAACAATGACATCTGAAGAAAAGAAGGAACGACCTATAAGTATGATAAATGAAGCTTCTAACCATAATATGTCTTCAGATTATGCAGTACATCCAATGAGCCCTGTAGGACGAGTAAGTTACTTTGCTTACTGTTATTTATTGATAAGTGGTAGCTAGTATCTGTTGTTATTACTCATAATAGACTTAGAATTATAGAATAATCATCACATTTTTGTTATTACATGGATTTAATTATGTTAGAAGTAATTGATTTAAGGGGCAATTGCTTAAAATTTAAAGTAATACGATTGTAACTTAATGACTTTTAAGTACAGGGTTCAGATTTTGATAATTTTGCAAATACTGATGTTTGCATGAGTCAAGGGCACTTTCTTGAACTAGCTTGATTTAAAGGGAAAATAAATATAATAACCTCGAAATAAGATTTTCTTATGATATGAAAGCCTAAGGTGCAAGAAACATGTATTTTATAGTAGTAAAACAATTGTAATAAATGATGATTATTGTTAGAAAATGGATAATAGACAACTATAATATCATTCAAGTGCCTGTCGAGATGTTAAATAAAATTTTGTAGAATATTGCAAGTCAATAAATTTTCAAATAACATTAATACATTAGTAACACGTGATAGCCAACAGTATAACGGAGCACAGTGCTTACCGTTCTTAAATTAAGATCTAGAGAAATGATAGGATAAATGGGTTGAGGCCCACTGAGTCATTGTCTAGAAAGAAAATTGGACCTGTGCTTCTAATTTATACCCATATCCAGATGGATCAGTTATTGAAATGTTGAAAACAATCTTATAGAAGGTTAGAAAAAACAATGCGTGATTGAAAAGAAGAAGCAGAAGCTGCTCAGTGCAATGGGCTTCAGAAATATGACACAAAACCCAGACGTAGTAATGTAAAATAATGAGATAATGAACCACATATAATTATCAGTTATGTAGAATATCCTAAATTAACATAACAATGAGTCATTCCTTTAAAATTAAAGAGCTGCTGTAAATCAATAAGAAAAGGGCTTATGACGGGTTTTTTTTTTCCAGCTTTGAGTTTATTGGTACATTTTAGGGATACAGTACAGTTACATTCATTGGAAAAATGTGAGAGAATGAAAAGATGAAAATAAAGTGTTTGTAGATGGGGAGGGGAGGAGGGGGTGAAGGGAGGGCAGAGGTAAGGGGAAAAAATGAGAAGACAGTTTTTAAATAGGCAATTATATAAAATCAATTCTCAGTAAAGGAAATGGAACTTATTCTTTAAATTCATGGAAAAGAGTTTCAGTCTCATGAGAAAAATGTTAGTCACAACAAGAAAAGACACCATTTACACCTACAAGATTTACGCAGGTCAAAAAGTTTGACAGTGGTGGAGGCAGATAGGCATTCTCTTTATCTAGTGAGCTCCAACAAGGAGTGGAACAGAAAAGTGGGTTTTGTGTGTGCAGCCAGGTGAGAAAGGTACTGTACTGCATAACTACGAGGACTCTGCTTTTAGATGTACAGACATGCGCATGCGCACAGCGATGTTGGGCACTTCAGTGTGGGAATGCTGGATGCTGGGGCCTGGGCCTGAGGAGTAGGTGGCCCGTATCTTCCCATACCATTGAGCTTTGTTGTACCTAAGTATTATCTGTTTAAAACTAATTTAGGGAAAACGTTGTTGACTTTGGCCTTCAGTTCTATTGCACACTAACAAAAGCTTCACCAAAAAAAGTCTGATGAAATGCACTTGGCTTTTCAGAGGTTTGAGATAAGTTGAAAAGTAAGAAATAATTTGATACTACTTACCCCTTAGAGAGAAACTCAAAGTCAGCATCATTGTTTTTGTGTTTGCTGATTACCATTGCCATTCCTGCCAAAATAAATCTTCATGGTGACTATGGCAGTATTTTAAAAGACTACGTGTCCTATGTGCGCCCCATCTGTCGGACATCATTTACGTTCAGAGTTGTCTACAAAGAAAATAACATGTATGACATTAGGTGGGTTCTTCCGGTCTTCTTTGACTTGATGTGATGTGTTTGTTTACATTGAATATCTGAGTAGTTCTCCTTGACTTAATGCCGTTAACTGTCTTTAATTAAAACACTATTGAATGCAGATACAAAACAAAAAGTTCTACCATTGGTTTATTTTTAATTTATCAGTTTTTACTCAGTCTCTTCATTTTATATAGCAGATAGGACAAACTACTGCTACATACTGTGTCTTTTAAAAATTGTATATCCAGATTTTAAAGGGTTCTAAACTTTATGATCTCTTTGTAATATCCTCAGGGAGAATGCTTTGTATAGCATTCTTACCCTTGAAACAACCCAGCCAGCAAAAGTGGGTTTAATAATTTCTGAAAAAAGATGTTATTAAAAAAAAACTAACAATCAGGCCAATTCTCTGGACATTAATAACACATTTTTCTGTCACGCTCTTTTCTGTTTAGACTTCACGATCTTCAAAAAAAGTGCATAATTTTGGAAAGAGGTCAAATTCAATTAAAAGAAATCCTAATGCACCTGTGGTCAGACGCGGTTGGCTTTATAAACAGGTATTTCTTTCTCTCATTTGATGTGAAGCAAAGGGCAAAATCAAAAGAAACCTTCTGGGCTGAATGTTGCTAAGACAATTATATAAATGTATGTGAAGTGGAGAAGGAACCACAGAACAGCCACCCAGATTGTTTGACTTCTGTTACCTCTGAACAATGTCAGAAAAACAGTAAAGACAGAAAAGGGAGTGACTGTTCCACAGAACAGAGATTGCTGGGCATGTTTGTAATATGTATTTTTAAGTTTAAAATTAAATATATTCTGCGTCTTAGGAATACTGTGCTAACATTATCTCAGTAGAAATCTGATAATACTTGGAGATTTTTATGACTCCTTTCAAAGTTTTGGTTCTGTACTCTAACCTCTCTTCTGAGGTTTTTGTTCTGTCTTTTTTTTTTTTTT
>NW_022900931.1:16142699-16178974 GCF_012274545.1 Fukomys damarensis
TTTTTTTTTTTTTTTTTTTTTTTTTTTTTTTTTTTTTTTTTTTTTTTCTCATTTGCTCAAACATGGTTCACTGTCAGACACCTTGATAGCTAGGGTTTGTATTTTACTATCTGGGAAGCTTGATAACTGCTCTTTTGGAAGCTTGCCGTTAGTTTTGGAATTAGTGGACATGCATGTACATTACCTTATCCCCTTGGACTTTGGCATCCTTTTCATTGCTTTGAGATTGTTTACTTTCCCGTTTAAAGCTGGGTATCAGATAAGCGACTGCCATGTAACTGAGATATGCTTAACATTCAAGGCCTAGTCTTTGTTCTCTCGGACTGTACATGTCTACAGATAACGCAAAGCAGGTAAACATTAGCTTACTAAGTGGTACACGTCTGAAGCAATAGATGCACCAGTTACTCTGCTGCGCTCATGTTCGCTGCATACATGTATTGGGATGTCACACTGCAGCCCATAAAAATGTGCAGGTACCAAATGTAATCTAGAAATAGAGATAAATGCATTGATCATGCCAGTCTAGTCTGTTAAATACTGCTGATTGCTTTCAACTGACCTAATTATTTTAATTCAATGAAACTCAATGAATTTGCTATAGAATATTTATTAAAGATTGTTTCACCTGGAGGTGGGGTGTCTGCTAAACTAATGTATTCGAAGAAGACCGTCTTAAAATCCAGAGAATTCCCAAAGTAAATTAATTTTAACAGTTTCTCACTTAGTGGATTGGATTTGTACCTTGGACAGATTTTTATTTTAAAATTATTGTTCTATTTTAACTGTTTTAATTTACCCAAGCTAAAAGATTTTTGCAAGTTTAGTTTATGAGAAGAATCTGTACAGTCATTTTTAACTAGTCTTTTAGTAATCGAAAATGTTCATATAGTTAAGTATAATTCTGAGTTTAATTAACTGTGACGGCTCCTTTTTAAAAGCAGTTCTTAGAGCCAGGGATGTAGCTCAGTAGCACTGCACCTGCCTCACAAATGCCTGGTGTCCTGAGTTCGATCCCTGGTACTGGAAAAAACAAAATAAAATAAAAGCAATTCTTCTTTTTAATTGATGTTTTTCTTTTTTCTTTTTCTTTTCTTTTTTTTTAAGGAGGGAGAGGGTTTGGTTTTTTGAGACAGGGTTTTGAATATATATATATATATATAGTCCAGGCCCATTCTTGAACCCTTGGCTAATATAGTATTATGTGTTGTGAACTAGTCTCTCTAGCTTAAGGGTTTATTTTATAACTTACATATTATTTTTTAAATATGTAATTATAACTCAGAGGAACTAAAAACACCATATATCATTTCATTCCATTTTGTTTTGTTTTAGTCCCTTCCTTCTGGACCAAGGAAGCTATAATTTTAAGGACAGATCTTTTACATTCAGGGATTGTTTTTACCCACATTAATTTCAGATGTCCTAAAGCCACAGTAGGTGATTATCACAACTAGAAATAAATTAAGAAATATTAATCAGTGCTCATCCAAACTGGCCTCAATTTTACATGTTGGAGTGTCTGTTTAATTTTCTCTTGTGGTTTTGCCTTACTGCATGGAGGAAAGTAATTTGTGTTAAAATTCTAATTTTAAGCTTCATACTTTTATGAACTAAATTACTTAGAACTCACCACCAAATAAGCAGTGTTTTCTGCAGCCTGAGCAAGACCTACCCAAACTGTAGACAAAAGGAAAAAGTGTTTATGAAATGAGTTTGTGCACTTGGGTTTCTTTTTGCGTGGTCATTTTAAACCATCATACCTTTGGAATCCTTTCAGTTCATTTTGGGTCTTGCTGGAGACAAACATATTTGTAAAGTCCAGCTTCCCAGCTTGCTCAGGCTGCTGCTGGCTCCAGTGCTGCCATCCTGGCAGGCCTGTGTGTATAGGGGATAAACTCCAGATCGCTCACAAACATGAAGCACAGTCAGCCCTCTTCAGCATATTCCTTTTACATGACATTATTGCCCTTCATAATCAGTCTTCCTGGGAGCATTTCAATGCGTGGCCTTAGAAACTGCCGCTAAATTGTCTTCGATCGACACATTAAAAATTACATATATTTATGGGTGCCGTATAACATTTCTACACATGCAAACATTGTGTGATGTTCAGAATGGGAAACAGCTATCTCTTCAAATGCTGTATCATTTCTCTGCAGTGAAAACACTCAGAGCTTTTTCTTCTAGCTTTTTGGAAGTATACCGTGTGTTAGTATTCGTAGTCCCTTGTCCTTTGCAGCAGAACACCAGAATTTTATTTCTTCTTTCTAACTGAAACTTTGTAGCCTAAAATTTGGATTGACCTTTTAGGTAGGCTATGTTATACACATACAAAGACATCTTGTTTTAAAAGCTTGCTTTACATGAAAATGGGTTTTAATCATCTGAAATGAGAAATATCTTTAACTATGAACACAGGACAGCACTGGCATGAAACTGTGGAAGAAACGCTGGTTCGTGCTTTCTGACCTTTGCCTCTTCTATTATAGAGGTGAGTATACCGGAAACTCTCTGCATTATTTTGTAATCACAGCATATGGCACGTATTGTATACTGGTTTAAAGAAAAACTTACCCGCTTATGCTGTTTTATTAACAAATAATGCCAAGACCTCTGATTCTTCTTTGACCTATGATTCCAAGTTATTGAGGTATGAAATTAGACAAATTAGTCTGGGATTTGGTCTAGTTCCTGTACACTGGTTTGTTTTGCATGTAGAACATACGAATCTTCACTCTATTATTCTGTCTTTGAATGCAGTGGCCAACGTATATGAGCCTTAGTTTGATGAGGTTCTTTTTGGCTGTCAGCTTTGTCATGTGTAGCTGTGGCTCCGCTGAACACCCAGTTCTGCTCCCCAGCAAATGAGTGAGAGTATCAGGAATGAGTAAAACATAAATAACAAAATTTACATTTTTTAAATTACATTTATTTTAAACTTTCTTTCTGTATGACTATTGATGACCTTCTCCCTGAAACATGGAGAAAGTCGTTTGAGAGACGCCCACCACACTGTTAATGTTGGCAGGAGGAGGGTGCAGGTATCTTCTTGGGCATGGAAGAATAGTCTTCAGTCTCCTGCACGGATAGCAGAAATGCCTTTAAGAGATGGGGTCTCACTAAGGTGCCACTCCTGGGCTCAAGTATCTCTGCCTCCCAGAGTGCAGGCCCGTGCCACTGCGCTAGACTGATTAACACCATTTTAAATGAAAGTCCAGAAAAGACTGTGTGACAAAGATTTCTCAGTTAACACAAGTGGGCATCTGCTAGCGAAATCCTAGGCAGCGGCTCATCAAAATCTGCTCTGGCTGGGACATGGAACCATGAATCTGAGCCATCTCTCCTTGCCTCCTTTAAAATCTGGTTGGGCTGGGCCTGGTGGCACACTCCTGTAATCCCAGCACTCAGGAGGCTGAGGCAGGAGGATTGCTTCGAGTTTGAGACCAGCCTGGGCTACATAGTGAGTTCCAGGTCAGCCTCAACTACATAGTGAGACTCTGTCTCTAAATTAATTAATTAATTAATTTTAAAAAACAATCTGGTTGGAAACTGTCACTAAAGAATTAGATTGTCAACTCATAATCAATAATTTATGACTTTTAAAAATATGAATCACAAAATATAACAGGATTTGAAACCAATGAACAATTTTAAAATTTAATTTTTGAGTTTCTGTTTTTATTAGTACATGTTTGCAGACCATACTAAAATTTAGTTTTCAGTTATACAAAAGATGCGTGGCAAAATTCTGTGGTCATCTATAGAAGTAATGTAAAACGTTGCCCTGTACAATTTGGAAATGCTGGAATTATTCCTATTATTTTACTCTCCAGCAAACTATGGTTTAGAAGTACTGCGGAGTCAGAATAAACCAAACCTATAAAATTGTATTTGTCATAGAGATGTTGGTCAGGCATCAAATGTGGTATTATCTTTAGTTGAATGCCAGATTTACTCTATAATTTTCCCTAAAAGTTTTCCCAATCTTTGAGAAAGTCAGGAGTTGTCGCTCAGGCATTATCCCTGAGCCTGTAATTGTACTTTCCTCTTCATCAGCACATTTATAGACACAGTTTAAAACAAGAAAATGTGGCTGGGGCATGGTGGTGCTGTACGCCTGTAATCCCAGCACACGGGTGGCTGAGGCAGGAGGACCACTGCAAGTTCAAGACCAGCCTGGACTACACAGTGAGTTCAGGTCAGTCTCAACTACATAGCGAGACCCTGTCTCAAAAATAAATAAATAAATAAATCAAACAAGAAAATGTTTGCTCTTTCTGATTTTTTAAATTCATAATACGAATTTTGTTTTGTTTTTGTTTTGAGACAGAATATCGCTGCATAGCTGAGGCTGTCCTTGAACTTGCTATGTAGCCTAGGATTTATTAATCTTAGTTTCCCAGTTAGGAGGAGTATACAAAGGAAAAAATATAGAAAGGAAAAGTATTACTTAACTCACATCTCCTGTTTAGTTCATTAAAAGCATGATAAACATCTTTAAATTTTCAGTTTCTTTTCTTGTTTGTTTGTTTGTTTGTTTGGAGACAGGGTCCACTGTGCTCCCGACTGGGCTCCAACTCACAGGTCTGCTCCTTAGCCCCCCAAAATGCCGGAGTGACATTAAGACCGCCTCAGCAGCAGATACCAGAATCTAGGGAAAAGCTGCTGGGCCTTTTTGAGACGGTCACACCAGCTTGCATTTTCAGCACACTTCCTGTGTCGGGCACCACGCTGACCACAGTAACAGGTGGTCTGTTTGGTGTCACAGCACAGCACGTTCGTGGTGCGCAGACAGAACTGACGGCAGAGGTCAGGTAGCGTGGCTCGGGCCTTGGACAAGCAGCAGAGCAGGGATCTGAAGCAGGCATTTTAGCATCAGGCCCAATCCTGTTAATCACAAGTTTTTGCCCTCGCATCCTAGGTATTCTCTTCTTGTATGCTCAGGACAACAGCCATTCATTTCTTCTCTTTCTCCCAAGGTGCCTGACATGCAAAGTGTGCTATCAGAAATGTTTGTTTGTTTGTTTGTTTGTTTGTTTGGAGGCATGCCCGGGGAAAGCTGATTTTGTCCTGTGAAAGGAGGCTGGGGTTGTACCACAGTGTAGAGGTCCTGGGTTCAATCCCTAGAGGATAAAGAAAAACATAGTTAAAGGTTAGATCAGAGTAACAAAGGGCATTTGTTTGTCATTGTAAGGAATGAAATTCTTTCTTGAATGCAAGACTAACAGTGGGATCGGATGTGTAGGGTCAGGCATATATATATTTTAGAAAAGAGACATTCTGACACTTCACCTAGAAGAAAAGAGACTAGGTAACAAACTAAGCATTCCAGATTGGAAATGATAATCAGTAATAACATATTTACCCAGCTGCAGTTTTTTATCTTTCGTCCAAACATCTTTGAAGTAGAAATAAGGAATCGGAAGTGTCACTTGAACCCAGTAAAATGTTGAGATTCTTATGGCTCCTGTCCTGGGTTGCATTTCCTAGCAAACACTCAGGGATTCACATGTACAAGGCCCATGGGGTGGTGTTCTTGGCTGTGGCAGGAAAGAGCAGGAAGAAGGATGGTCTCAGCCAGGGTGATGCTGAGTCTCAGTAGAAGAGCACTGGCACGGAGACCTGGGTTCAGACCCCAGCACCTCGCCCACCCCCATTCCCAGAAGGTCTCACCCAACCCGTGGCAAGTTTTTCCACTATGAACGTTGTTTGGTAGTGTGTGAGGATTTGGGTGGTAGAAAGTAGGACAGTACTTAGGATAGGATTAAGATAGCGCTATCAGAATAATGTTATGATGAGCGTTTAAAACTCTAACGAAAACCTCTTAGGCTGGCCAATGATAGAAGATGAAGATTTTATATACATTGGTAGTTGTGTTTAATTTTTTATATAATGGCGCATCATTTCTTGGTTCATGAACTTGATTCTTTCCATGATCTGGTCACTGAGTTGGACGAGAGCTGAATCAAATTCAGTGGTTAGATTCAGTGTTGACCTAATGGGGACATTTGACTCAGTTCTCATCCAGTTTGGTTAGCAACCACGGATGTGGGGAGAAGAGGTCATAAACCAGGGTACCACTACATTTAACATGTAACTGTGTCCTGAGTTCTTAACTCATTTAACCCTTACAAGTCTTTTAAGTCCTGTTATCACCAGTTTTATACATGATGAAACTGGTGTACTAAGCATTCATACTGTGCCCAAGATCTCAGCTAGTTAAGTGTCGGACTGTGAAACATTCCAAGTAATCCAAGGAGATCACCTTCTTGGAACACTGCTGCTTATTCTGAGCACCTTTTGGATATAGTAGAAGATATTTGATCAAAATGATTTTTATTAAAGATGACTTCTTAAGCTGTTTCTAATTATAGCTTTCATGTAAACAAAATTGGACTCAATTAGAATTTGACATTCTTTCAAATTGTTAAATTCTCCATAATTGATAACTGCTTTCCAACTTTTTTTGCCATTAAGGATGAATATGTACTTTGTTCATTATTTTTTCTGTTACTGAAGTGTACTTTAATGAGCACAATATAGTAAAAGCAAAATTTTGTTTTGTTATGAGAAAAACTATAGAAATAACCTCTATTTAATACACCTCTTTCCCTTTTGGAATTTTCGTCATATATTTTACAAATGAGGAAATAAATAAAATCTGTTAAGTTTGTGATAAATTTTTTAAAACCCAGCAAGCATACTAAAAATAGTTCAATTCCTGTTACAGTTTTTGTCATTGGTGTGTTCATCAGCCTTAAGTACAGCCTTGTTAATTTGTCTTATGACTCTAAAACAAAGTTACACGTTAGAGTTTGTACACCATTACTTATATATATCCTAATATATTTTCAGTCAATCTCATATAAAAGAACTTTGTATAATGCAGCACATAAACCAGAGAAGGTGTGACCTTTCTGTCTAAGTGGCATTGTCCTTCCAGGATTTTATTTGCTTAGAATAGGGAATCTCACTGGAAGCAAAGAAATCTCCATTTGATATTTTCACGTAAAAATCTTTAAAAGGCCTACCTAGCAATAAATACAGTTCAGTTGTATAGAAGAACCATTTAATTTGATCCAAACAGATTCTGAGAAAATCTGTTCCGCTTCATGAGAACATGAAAATTCTAATCGTTTGCTGAATCCCCTCCTAGATGAGAAGGAAGAGGGCATCCTGGGGAGCATTCTCTTGCCCAGCTTTCAGATCGCGCTGCTCACCTCCGAGGACCATATTAATCGCAAGTATGCTTTCAAGGTAAAGAAATCCTCTCGCCATTTTACTCGGTGTTTGAAATTCACATGACTGGAAAAGAGATTGTACCATAGATGGATCACACAAAGATATTTTCAGTCAGTGACCCCTTTCTGGTTTAAATGTGTTGGTTTTTATGGGAGAATGTCCCTTTACAGAGTGCATGCTGGGAACATGCAGGGGCCAGATGTCTTTGCGTCTGTGCTTTCAGTGGGTCTGGATAAAGCAGAGCACATGCTAATCACTGATGACTGTAGCTATAAATGTCCCGTGACTTTTGCACTTTCCTTGCAAGGTATCGTACTTTCATTTGCCATCATCGATGGGAGTAATGTTAGAAAAGACAACTGTGTCTTTCAGCTCAATAGCTGTGCATTTATGAACTTACAGGATGATTGCAGGCATTGTTGAGTAAAAGTACGCAGTGGTCTTCAGATGCTTTTCAGAGAATATTGAAATGAAAGCATTACCCCCACCACTGTAAAATCCAAGCAGATCTGAATCTGCTCACATGACTAGCCTTACCTGCATATCTCTGAAATTGCTGATTTGTGGCTCGCTATCAAGTAAGAGGCCACTTTTATGCTAAATTGGTAAATTTGGTTTTCAGAAATCATGCTGCGTTTTTTGCAGCATTCCCTGTATTCATGGCTAAAATAAAATTGGAGGCCACTTTGGCTTTTTGGTCCCCTCTGTTTATCACTGTGGAGTTTGTTATAGTTTCGTTTCGTTTCATTTTTGTGTTTTCTGGAGATGGAACCCAGGGCCGTCACACTGAACTGCGTCCCTGTCCCTTTTTCGAGATCCGCCTGCCTTAACCCCACCAGAGGGCTGTGACTGCAGGCGTGCACCACCACGCCTAGGGATTTTGTTTTGTTATAGTCAGTTCTTTGTTAAGAACTCAGGCAGAGTTTACAGCAAAGGATTTTAATTCTCATTCACTGTTACAGAATTCTCAGAACTCCATATTGCAAGATTCTGTTAATTAATAATTACATTAGTAGCTATGGAGACGAAAGAGGAGGAAAACCTGGGGGGTGTGGATGGCCTTGTTACAAAGGTCATGTTCGAGCAAAGACCTGAGGCTGAGGGGAGGAGCTTCACACTAAAGTATATTTTGTCAAACAGCAGTAAACTAGAAAGACAAATATTTTGAGGTGCTGTAACAGAGTTTACTACTGGTAACTTCTAAGGTACACGCATAAAACTGTGCGATATTAACACTCTTTGTGCATGGATTTAGATTTTTTTCACTTGCTTTTATCTGTAACAAGAATAGTAATTGCTGTTTCATGTTCTCTCTCTGCGGTGCTTGCTCCAAACTGCTGAGCTGCTTTATTACCCGGTCTGTGGACGCCGATGTGACTGCTCATCCGGAAGGTGAGGAGAAGCTTCATGGGCAGCTTCTGAGTGGCGGGGGTGGGGACTGTGAGCCAGGCGCGGTCAAGTAAATATTTCTGCTTGACAGATGGCTGGGGTGGGTGGCTCTGCGTCTTCTTATCCCCATCCACTGTTCCTTCCACGGATCGCGGACAGGATAGGGTCTCCGTGCCTCTTTCTGAACCTCCACTTGGAGCATCCAGTGATGCTGTGTTGGTTTTGTTTTTGACTTGTTTCCCTTTGGTTATGTCTTGATATAGTCAGATAAAACTTGTTGGTTATGCAGTTACTTTAATGATTGTGTCTATGGAACATATCTGTAGCCCAGAAGAGATTTCGAGAAGCTTTTTTGACACAAAGCAGATAGTCCGATCTTAGAATAAATTGTGTGGTTTCAGATTCATTCTTCTCTTTTATATTTAGCAGACTATCTGCTTAGTACTCTTCCTTTTACCTCACTCTAGGCTGAAATAACCTTTATTATTATCATCTTTGAATGACTAATGGAAATTGTCGCAGACATTTTTAAATGGAAGTCAGAGGCTGGCCATGGTGGCACACACCTGTAATCCCAGCACATGGGAGGCTGAGGCAGGAAGATCACTGAGAGTTTAAGGCCAAGCTGGGCTATGTATTGAGATCCTGTCTCCAAAAAAAAATGGGAAATCAAGACTTACTTCCTTGCTCATGACCTCGAGTTCCTCTCCTACTCTGCTATAGCTCCTGCTGTTCTCCATCTTTGAATGCGTGGCAGCCCAGGACTGAAGACAGGGCACTCGGCACCCACACCCTGAGCAGTTTCTTCATCGCCGTCCCCTGTACTTTGTTTCCCTAGTGTTTCTCTGAAGAGAAACATACAGAAAAACCTACTTTTCAGTTATATACTCCTTCGTCTTCAACCCAAGCCAAGATGTTTCATTTAAACTCTGGAACTTTAAGAGGAAAACTAATAGGAAATCCGTTTTTGTAACCGTTGCTAAATATGTGTTTGTGTATAGATGTCTGTCAGGTTTCTACACAATACCTTAACAGCAGTACCTTTTAAGGACTGATAAAATCGCTAACACAAGAGGCAAGGGCTGTAAATGTGCATTCCGATTAATCTTGTCGCTGGGTGCTCTGGGACGTCACTCCAGAGTGAATCGCAAGAACCAAGAGTTGCTTGAGGTGTGCAGGCAGGACCGACAACACTGAGCACTGCGTTGATGGCGTCTTTTCATTCCCAAGCACTTTAACTTCAAAGTGCACGTGACTGAAAGGAAGCAAATAATTTTGTACTTTTATAGGATCAATAGTTGCATTTTTAGTCTGTTCTGTATTTTATATAAAGACAAATCTCTGTTTGAAACATGATAGTAGGTAAGGAACCACTTATCTTTTTTCTTTTTCTTTTACAGAATCCCATATTTTTGTGGTAAAATGATCGTGTCGTTTTTAATCAGGCAGCCCATCCAAACATGCGGACCTATTATTTCTGCACTGATACAGGAAAGGAAATGGAGTTGTGGATGAAAGCCATGTTAGATGCTGCCCTCGTACAGACGGAGCCTGTGAGAAGGTAACGGCTTGTAGGGAGCGTAGCAGTGATTTCCGCTCATTCTGTCCCGTGCCTTTCCAGTATGTCATTATCATAGCACCTGCCATTTAATAATCATAACATGAAATCATCTTTCCCAGAAAGCAGGGATTGATTTGTTTTACATTAAATTAATACGCTTTTAGTTTAGAATACCACCCGCATTTTTATTTCACCTTTCCTCTTTACCCATTTTCACCTGTGAGTGTACTGGGTGAATTTAGAATCCTAACATTCAAACTGGATGTTCTTTCTTTTTTCAGAATTACCTTTAATTTCCGGTGAGTACATTTTTAATTGTTATCTTAAAGCTACAGAGATTTTAATCCTTCAAGCTAGTGGTTTTTTTCAGAGATACTAGATCTTAGAATTTATTGTCATAATGTGAACTGTGTTTTTAGTACTGTTTTGACATTTAGTTACAATAAGAAATTTGAAGAAGTTTCATTTCTTTAATTTTTCTGGTTAATTCTGATAGTTTTTTTTAAAGCTCCAGAAAAAATAGGTCAGTAAGCATTTAGATTGTCTTTTGTTTTGTTTTTTGAGACAGAGTCTTGCTATGTAGTTCAGGCTGCCCTTGAACTCACTATATAGCTCAGGCAGACCTCAAACTTATGGAGATCCTCCTGCCTCAGCCTCCCCTAGTGCTAGGATTACAGGCGTGTGCCACCACACTGGGCTGGATTATGTCTTAATATGTCTACTTCCTGATGAATTGTACCTTCCTCTAAAACTCCATTACTCAGATTCCTTGATAATACAAGTAGCCAGACAAGGTGGCGCACGCCCTCGGCCCGGCACTGACTGATAATACTGACATACGCTGTTAAATTGATCTAAGAGTTAATTTTATCTCTCCTGCTTTGAAGATATGAATCATTTTAGTATTCATCAATTGTATTAAAACTAGTCAGAGTAGATCTCTCAAACTGCATAATAGAGGTTGAATCAACATGCTTTTTTATAAAAGAAAGTCCTGTAATTTGAAGGAAGATTTGTGATACAACTAAATTTTATTTCTAGTCTGTGATATTAATTAAGTACACATGTTACATGAGGAAGATGCTGACTTACAAGTTTAAACTCCCCGTGTGTGTCTGTTCTGTGTCTCTGTCTCTGTCTGTCTGTCTGTCTTCTAGTGCTGGAGATCAAACCCAGGGCCCCAGGCATTCTGGTTCCTTGTGTATTGTAATAGTCTTGACTTAATGGCTAAAAAACTGAAGGTGATGCTGTGCATTTGTGCTGTATTTGTAAAAATCCAAATCAAATTAACAAATCACTAGTAAAGAAAAGAAGGAAAGGGTCCCGGTTGGAGGTACAGGATACCTATTTTTTTAACAAGCTGTCTAAGCCATGTGCACCTCCAGCCGTGGAGTCTGTGCTGCTGATGTGCACAACTCCACCCCCAGCCCCAGCCCCGTGCGGACTCAGTAGCCAGCAAGAGGGAAATCTACTTTTGGAGTTGTTCTGGGTATAAAACTTGCCTGAATGAGCAAGAAGGAAATGTGTACGTGAAAGAATTAATTGAAATATTTTGCTAATTTTAACTTTAAAAGTTTTAAAGAATTATTTAGAATACAGTAATCAATCTAGAAACTTAGATATTTTATTTCCAAGTAACTTCAATAGTTTATCATGCATTCTTCAATTTCAACTTATTTCCACTTTATTTTATTGAATTTACTGTCCTAAACACTTGGAATTGTCCATAGTTTGGGAGGATAAAGGTAACGATCTTTCGGCTTGACTTCTGACAATCTCCAAGTTAGTTGACTCTGTGTCCCTAACAGTTTTCAGCTAGTTATGTTCCTGTCATTTGCTTAAAATAGGAAGATAATTTTGTTTGCTTGACTGTAAAAATTACAGACTCCCTTTGCAGTGGGGCCAGAATATGTCAGATATTTATCAGGGCCTATCCCATAAGAGATTAAAACCTCCAGTTTTTACATGGTTCATTTCTTCTAAATTCATAAACTATTTTACCTTGGAAATAGTGTATAGTCCTCTTGTGTACATCTCATGCATAGTTTTCAACTCCAGGCCCATTTTGTGTGTGTGTGTGTGTGTGTGTGTGTGTGTGTGTTCCCCTACCCCCGCCCAGCGATGGGAATCCAGCCCAGGACTTTGTGTGTGCTGGCATGTGACCTATCATTGTGCTACACATCCATCCTATATTTTACTTCTAGTCAGCATGTGGTGATTATTATGGGGCGCAATGTGACATTTCCAACTAGACCAGGCATAGCTGTCCCCTCAGATGGGTATCATTCCTCTGTGTCAGAAACATTCAGAGTCCTCTGTCTTTTGCATAGCCAGTTAACGCTTGGCAGCCCTCGTTCTGTCTGTGCTCCTGAACAGCAGAGGGTATTCCTGGTGTCCACCTGCGCCCTGGGCCCGCTGTCCGTGTGCTTTCCTCCATCCCCTCCACCCCTGCCCGCATTCTGCTAACCTGGGCTCTGGTCTCTACTTCTTGGCAATCAGCTGTTTTGCTTCCACATAGAAGTGAGACGTGTGCTGTTCGCCTTTGCTGTCTGGTGTATCCAGCTCACCCTTGCAATCATCTCCAGCCCGTCTGAACTGCTGCAGATGCCAGTGTAACCCTCCATTGTGTTCGTGCTCCATGCTCTGTTCATCTGCCATTGAACACCTAGGTGGATTCCATGCTTTGGCTGTTGTGAGCAGTGAACACAAAAGTGCCTTCACCATACAGATTTCAATCCCACGGGGTGTGTTCCCAAAAGTGGAGCTGCTAGATCTACAGTCTGGTTTTCTGAGGAACCTTATACCGTTTTCCATAATGGATGCACTGATTTTCAGGGCTTGCTGTTATAACTTAAATGTCACTGATTAAAATTGGATCACGAGTTTTCATTATACGTTATCTTAGCAAAGTTTCTGAGTCAACTTCATTCCACTTAAAGAAAAAGTCACCATATGTGTCTTATTCTATTATATTTCTTCAGCATCCAATTATTGGGAGAAAAAAGAGGGGGAAGAGGCACTGCAGTTCTAATTTACAATAATAACTTTACATAGACTGGCAAGAAATAGGCTTACATTTTTTTGTCAGACACGGTGGTGTGCACCTGTAATCCAGGGACTGGAAGGGCTAAGGCAGGAGGGTTAAAAGGTGAGGGCAGTGTGAACAACTTAGGGAGATCGCCTCATAAAAATATGTAAGTAAACAGAAATATTTATATTAATTATTATAATATGTTAATATATCCCTATTCAGATAGAGGGGTATATTTCAGGACTCCTTGAGTTTGAGCCACAGTGCCACCAAAAGAAAGGAGGAAAAATATTTAATAGTCAGTGTTAAACAGCCTTTGCCCTGCTCCCAGAATTTAGCAAGGATAGATGCGCTAATTTTCTATGAATTTTATGCCGTGTTGGTAGGCTTGTGCGGTGTCTGATGTTTCTGATCTGGAGGCTGAGGTTTATATCTGACCTAGCTAGATACGTAGTGTATCACCTCACTCCGAGGAAAGCAGTCACCTTTCGTTGTCCTTCAGTGAGCATATTCCAAACCATCTGTAGACAAGTCTGTTTCTTCCCGTACAGCTAATGTAGATGTTTGTATGTGGATGTTGGTATGGGAAAAGTCAGTGTCCGTACCACTCTTGGGGACTGATAGGAGCCCCGCTGTGTGCTGAGAGGGGCCGGCCAGCCGGCTCCTCAGCAGCCTCCTGAGGGACAGAGCTTGGCAGGTTCCTGCAGGTTCACACAGTCAGCTCGACCTTCTGAGAGCCTGAGATCATTGGCTCTGGCTTGGGAAAGCTGATTCCCATCTGAAGTCCTAGGTATAGCGGCAGGCACCGTGAGCAGTGAACTGTCAGGGGCCCACGCACAGACTGCTCATCAGCGCTTCGTTTGGTTGGGCAAGGACTGGGGATGCCAGATTCTAATCCACCGCTGCTTGACGAGCTGGACAGTAGTGCTGATAGGGGCTGTGCCGGCCAACGATTACCCACCTGGTTCTCACAGAGGCCCTGCTGACTTGTGCTGAGGTTGTGCCCGCTTACAAAGGGGAAGTGGAGGCACTGTAAGTTTCTGTGCCTTGTCAAAAACACAGCTCTCAGAGAGAGAGAGAGTTGCACACTGAACACACACATGTAACCTGGCTCCACAACTCTGAGGCCATACTTAGGTCTTCCTGCATGTGAGACCGCACGGTAATGTCCCCCTGCGGCCGTGTCTCCCGCCAGGCTCATACCTGTCTCAGGATGCACTGACCCCAGCGAGCAGCTCTTTATTTCAGGGAATGACTAGTCCCGGCCTTTAAGGGCAGATGTCGTGGTTTTCTGTTACGGAGAAATTTCATTTGCTTTACTTCCAGATAGTTTCAGTGCAGGGGCGCACGTCCCTTTTGCCCTCTAGTAGGCTTTGCTCGTGTTTCCTTCTTCCTCTTTCTGTATATGCATTTTGGAGGTGTGTTTAAATGTTTTGAGGATTTGGGCAGACTTGTCCTCTGTGATTCTGTCTGGATTTGTTCGCTGATTTGCGTAGTTGCTTTGTATCCTGAATTGAATCCAAGATATAACATGCGTGCTCCTTTGATTTACTGTGATTTTCCTCTGTTTTCAGAGTGGACAAGATAACATCTGAAAGTGCATCAACTAAAGAAACAAATAACATTCCCAACCATAGAGTGCTAATTAAACCAGAGGCCCAAAACAACCAAAAAAACAAGGAAATAAGCAAACTTGAAGAAAAAAAGGCATTAGAAGCTGAAAAATACGGATTTCAAAAGGATGGTCACGATAGACCTTTAACAAAAATTAATAGTGTCAAGTTGAATTCTGTGCCCTCCGAATATGACGGTGGGTCGACGTGCCCAGCTCAGGTTGCACCCTACCGACCAGTCACCGTGAACAGTGCAGAGCACAGAACAGTCAACGTGAGCATGGCAGACCTGCGAGGTGGAAATCACCCCAACACAGGGCCCTCACACCCGGAGGCTGACCGAGTCATACAGAGGACGAATTCCATGCAGCAGTTGGAACAGTGGATTAAAATCCAGAAGGGGAGAAGTCGTGACGAAGAAACTAGAGGGTGAGTGTCTTGTCGCGACCCCAAGTTTCTTTGACGATGTATTGGTGGAGCTTGGTTTCTGAGCTACGCATGAAGAGTATTGGTTTAAATTGTGATTTTTTGGTTCATTATGTCTTTTGCTCATGGTTATCAGAATATATTGATCCCTGTCTCTCGTCACCTCGCCCTTCTGAGGGCAGAGTCACCTTCCTGACCCAGAACTAGGAAGGGCTTACTGCAGGTAGAGGTGACATTTTTGGAGGATGAAGTGATCCTGTCTTCTCGCCCCACTCATCTTGGCCCCACCACGATCTCCTTCACCCAGAATTCTGAACTCTGAGCAGATGCTGAGCATTTGTGTCTGACCGCTCTACCACCCTAAGCTGGCCGTCCTCAGTTAGCAGCCTCTGCAGCATCCCACGATGCAAAGGTCTCCCAGGACAAGTCTGTGGAGACAGTGCGGGGCAGTTGCTCTCTATTTCCCAGTCTCATTCTGGGCTTTTCAATAAATCAGAATACACTATTACATTTATTCATCTAAGTATTTATTCTCTCACGAATGCACTTGCTCTTCAGATATTTGTGTGAGACTAATGCGTGCTACTGGGTCCACTAAAACAATGAGACAGTACAGTCCGGGTTGTCACAAAGATAACTGCCTAGTAGAGGGGACAATTGAATCATGCTGTATAGTGTGACAGATACAATGAAAGAAGACCAGGGTACTAGAAAAATACATTTTAGTAACAACCTACATAATCTTAGTGATTCAGAGTTCAGGGAAACCTCTCTGCAGGAAGCACAATACAAGCTGAGAGATAGGGGCCAGGGGTTTAGCTCAGTGGTTCCACTGCCTGCCTTGCAAGCACAAGGACCCAAGTTCAATCCCTGCGTACCAAGCTGAGAGGCAAACAGTAACAGGCATATCTTGGCTTAGATATGTGAAGCTCCAGAACAGAAAAAGGAATCAAAAGAAGTCCCGCAGAAGGCACCTGCCTGGCAAGCAGGAGGTCCTGAGTTCGATCCCCAGTACCAAAAAAAAGGAAATCCAGTATCACTTGGTTATAATGGATGAGAACTGAGTCTAGGAGACCAGGCAGATTTTAGAAAGGGACTTAGCTCAGTAGTGGAGAGCTTGCCTGGCAGGTCCAAGGTCCTGGGTTCACTCCCCCCATTGCAAAAAAGGAAACCTCACTATGGCTTCACAGTCTAGAGAATGAATTAGATAAGGTTCAGAAGCTAGGTTGAGTGAAGTCTGAAGAGGAAGGGGATATCATTGATATAATGTGTGTGTGTGTGTGTGTGTGGTACCAGGGATCGAACTCAGGTCCTTGTGCTTTCAAGGCAGGCTCATTGATATAATTGCCAGGACTGGTGATTGCTTCCCTGTGCTTGATTGCAAACAATTCTTGCTCAAAACTAAGTTTCAGTGATTGGGAAAACCAAGAATGGCACCCTTTGCTGTGGCAAAAATAGAAAATCGATAATTAAACTTTGATTAGGCAGAAAAGAAGCAGGAAATAGACCTGGAAAAGAAATTGAGAGGGTATCTGGAAGTACTTGTTAAAGTAATCACTTTCACGGAAATAAAAAGTCAGATCAGAAGATTTGCTAAATCTCTACCTATCAAGTTAAATCTCACTTCAACCCAGAATCATTTTTCCTCAAATAAAATGACACTTTTTTAAGTTTAAATTTAAGGAGGCAGCAACAAATTCAACAAGTACTTGGAAATTAGATTTTTGTTTTTGTTAAATTCAAATGTTAGTTTTGGGTCTCTTGGTGAACATGGTTAACCTTTCTGTGACTCTTTTCTTTTGAATGCACAACAGTGACTTCCAGTGGCTGGTCCTGAGTTTTTAATGAACTGATATTTTATCTGGGTTTCTCCGTTTTGGGGTTCACAATGACACTAGTTTCTATAGGTACTGTTAGATACTCTTTGAAATGGCTAGCATTTGGGATCTTTTAAAAATATCATCTGTATCGTTAAATAAATCTCACCATAAAAAATAGTCATACTTTTTCATGGTAGACGCATAATTGTAATTCATGGTATGATTCATTTTTTAAAACACTTGGGAAAAGGCTTTCTTTTATTAAAGTCCAGGTAGAAAAGATGTCAGTATTTAGTCCAGTGGTAGATCTGCACCTGTGAACAAAGCTTTAAGGCTTCTGCGTGAGTAGCAGGCACTGTTAGGGTGCATGGTGCCTGCAGTGACCATTGTTCTGCCGGGGAGTCTGTGGAATCCCTGGGTGGGCTTTCACGGTGTGTGACAGGCAGCTGCTGGTGAATGGGCCTTAACCCCGACGAGTGAGCTCACAGTGCTCACTTCTTAAGCTTTCACTTAAAAGTGAATCACACTTTGCTTAATTTGAATTTCTTCGGGGGAAAATCACTGAGGGAAAGTTTTAGTTTTTTAAAAAAACGAGTCTCCAAATGCTAAAACGTACGCACGACAAAAATGAATTTACCGGATGATAACCTAGTCATGGAAAGAACCTTTTAAACATGGTAGTCATTAATTAACCAAGCTAACTAGAAAAATAGCCCGCTGTTTATGATTGGACGGTGGGCTGAAAGCGCAGGTTTAATACACAGGTCTGCAGCAGGGTTCACACGTCGTGATTGATCAGAACTCTGACAGCTGTTTGGAGTGGTTAGATTTTCTGAACCCTAACTTACATGTTAGTTAAAGGCAGTTTTTCATGTGTTTTATATTCATGATGTATGTCCCTAACTTTTATGAATTTAGAACCATTTGTATGTTAAGGTTTTATGGTAATTCTTGAATTTATCAATGGCCAAGCACACACAGGCTGCCGGAGTATATTGCTGCAGTACTCAGGCAGGCTCTCCTGGATGGAATCGGCTTCCCCTGCTAACATACTCTGCAATCTGGGAGTCGTGGCACTGCCAGCCCTGGACTTCTTGTATTTCTGGCTTTCGTGTTATCGTAGAAAGCCGGAAAGAACTAAACCTTTTATGCGGGTTATATAAGAGGATTGGGAACTTTTCTCTCTTACATCACCCCACCGTCACCAGATGCTTGTGCAGTGGTTCTTGTCTAGGGGCATTTTGTTCTGTTTCAGTGAGCTTATTTTTGAGTACAGACATTGAAATATTTGAAGAACAACCATGACACTGAAGGGAATTTGGTGTGAGAGAGATGGTTGAAGGGCTTGGAAATAATACTTTGAGTATAAAATAAGGAGTCAGTGAAAAGAGAGTTCTGGTCCCCAGATGACCAGCCAGGCATTCCCAGCTGATTCAAAGCCTGGTTTAGTAATTTACACATTGACTTTTTTACCACCAGCACCCCCAGTCCCATAAAATCAGCAACACTACCATGTTTATCAGGAGGCTTATGCAGCTGGGTGTGCACAGTGATCTCTGTTGTGAATATATACTAAATAGGAGAGAGTTACCAAATCATTGAAAGAAGAGATTAGCAAAGTAGGACTCATAGGACCCCAATTTTCCTTCAGATTTTGTTCATTGAAATATAAAATTATGTTCCTAGATATAGTAGCATATAATGAATACTTATAATTTAATCCTGCTCTGTTTCATTTAGATTTGTACTGGGGTAGTTATAAACAGCCTGCTTAAATTTAGAATTTGAATTGTAGCTATACTTGTTTTTTAAAATAATGGGGAAAAAAACAAATGCTAACTTTTCATGGTATTTTTAATTTACTTACAAAAATCTTACCAGGGCCAGGGATTTAGCTCAGTGGTTCTGCCGCCTGCCTCACAAGCGCAAGGTCCCGAGTTCAATCCTCGGTACAAAAAAAAAAATATTTTCAATGTAACATATTTGACCTAGCATGAAGTTAGCACTGAGATAGTTCTGATAAATTCAAGAGTATATTTTAAAATGTGATTTTAAGAAGGATCACTGAGTTCAAGGCCAACCTGAACTGCGTAACAAAGTCCTGTCTCAACCAATCAATATTTTTTTAATATTAAACTGAAATTTTATTCTTTCATTTAGGAAATTATAATGTCCTCTGCTTAGTACTACGTGACTATGTATTTAATTCCAAAAGTTTGCATTTTAGGGAGATTATGTGTTACATGTATAATGTATATGGAGAATTTTTAAAGCTCCACTCAAGATATCAATACCATCAAGAGGTGGAATAGTAACCACTGTAATGGAAAAGCTGCTTAATTCTGAGGTTGTGGTTGTATGTCTGAACTATTGTCATGGCAAGTGCTTTGTCTTAAGAAGATCTCGAGCTTTAGCTTCGGGTCTTTTGTTTTCAAGTCAGGAAAAGTTAGGAAGATACTGTTTCTTCAAGCCACAGATGCAGCAGTGATGCACTTCCTCCCATACGCAGCCATGCTTTGTGGAAGAGAACAGACAACAGGGCAGTCAGCACACTCTGCGGTCGCAGCACGCCCACATCCATCCGTACACAGCAATCCCAGATGCATGGGATGCTGAGATGTATGGAAGTGAGGTTCTAGCAGTTTATTTTCATAAAAGCAAATCGAGTGTAGATGCAGATTTGTGATTAGCTCTGGGAGTCGTTTAGGGGTGAGGGGTACCCAGGATCAGACTTGAGTCCTTGCGCTTGCTTGCGAGGCAGGCGGCGAATCGCTCTTGGACATTCTTATTGTGCAAATAAAATATAATAAACACTTTCTTTGTAAGCCACACTAAATTCTGTGGAACAGTCTTTTATGTAACTGCCATTGACACTATTCATTTGATTTATTAAGTTCATCAAATTGAGAATCATAATATTTAAATTGGTTAATGACTAGTGGCTCGTACTTTTTTTTTTGTCTTTTTTTCCCCTAATGCTGAGGATCAAAATCAGGGTCTTGCACATCCTAGTTAATCACTCTACCACTCAACTATATGTTTTAAAAATACATTCTGATACATCTTTTATTTACCAAAAGAAAAGAAATGTGCTGTGATTTAGAATTCCGGAACAACTCTCCCTCATTTCTACACTGCAATTTTTAATTTTTTAGAGTGATTTCTTACCAAACATTGCCGAGAAATATGCCGAGCCACCGAGCCCAGGTGGTGGCCCGCTACCCAGAAGGCTACAGGACCCTCCCCCGGAACAGCAAGACCAGGCCCGAAAGCATCTGCGGGGCGGCGCCTCCCAGCCGGGACCAGATCGGGGCACCTGCGGCCGAGGAGAAGCGGAGGTCCATGCGGGACGACACCATGTGGCAGCTCTACGAGTGGCAGCAGCGGCAGTTTTACCACAAGCAGAGCACCCTCCCGCGACACAGCTCGCTGAGCAGTCCTAAGACCATGGGTAACCTCTCCGACCAGATGCACTCCATCCCCGCGTCGCCCTCACATGGCTCCATCGCCGCCTACCAGGGCTACTCCCCGCAGCGGACGTACAGAGCCGACGTGACGTCTCCCACTCAGAGAGGGGACGTGACCATAGACCGCAGGCACCGGGCTCCCCACCCCAAGGTAAGGCCTGTGCTCTCCCAGACGTGGGCCGGGCAACGGAGCGGGAAGGAGACCGAGGCTACTCTTTTGTGTTGTTTTGTTTTAAAAATTTTAAAAATGTGTGCTATTAAGGTCTCATAAATAAACCCTATATTTTGGGTGCTTCATGTCTCAGGAGCACAGAAGTAGTTATTTTGAGCAGCTGCGTGATATATTCTCTTCTGTGGGATAGCGTAGCTCAACAGCTCTCCTTGCAGGTTAAGACCACGTAGATCACAGCTGCCCTTTTCCAGCTTATCTGCAGTCTTATTTCAAGCTCATCCTGTTGTTTACCGGGGTAAAAGTGTTAACTTCTTCTAAACTGGTGACTACAGGGCATATTGAGATCTCCTTATGTACCCAGCTCACTGTCAGCATCCAGCAGTACCTAACAGTATGTGTAGATATAAAAACTAAGGTAGAATCCAATGCACCTGCAGGCCCAGCCTTTGGGAGACTAAAGCCAGACACCAGTTGAGTTTAGGAATTCAAAACCACCTTAATAGGGCCCGGGATTTAGCTCAGTGGTTCTGCCCCTTGCCTTCCAAGTGCAAGGTCCTGAGTTCGATCCCCAATACAAAAAAAAAAAACAACCTTGGCAACATAGCAAGATTTTTAATTAAGTACAGATATGGTGAATGAAGATCATAGTTCAGAGTACTGGGGATCAAACCTGGGTTCTCGCACATGCCAGGCACAATACACCACACTGAGCTGCATCTTCAGCTCCACCAACTGAGTTTTCATTTTTACCTTGTTAGTTGCTTAGTAGATTATTTGACTTTAATGCTTTGTACTGATTACCTTTGCATAATGCTAAAGCAATTGTTTTGTTTAGTAAAGTAATAGTAATGTCATTTTCTTTTTAACCCTAAAGAATTTCTTGCTGTAATTCCCACCATTTTTGAGTGCACCTTCTTATCTTTGTGACAGGCTGAGTCTTTAGCTGCATGATTGTGCACATCATTTGCTTGATAATTCCATAAAAAAGCATATGGTGGAGATTAGTATATCAGGAATTTTCTTTCGAAGAAAGCTTTAGTTTGCCTGGCTGACCAAAGTTTCAGTTTGAACTCCATTGTAACAGACTTCTGTACTTTATCACTTTGTACATCCTAAATTGTGGTTGATAAAATAAGTGAACAAGAAAACTGTGATTTAATACAACTTAATATGTGATTTAAAAGTGACTGCAGCCGAGCATGGTGGCACGCACCTCCAATCCAGCATTCAGGAGGCCAAGGCAGGAGGATTGCATCTAGTTTAAGGCCAGCATGGGGTACATAGTGAGACTCTAAGTCAAAAGAAAACAAAGTGACTAGAAGTACATACTGTAATGACGGTATTTTTCATGCCTAGAATATGTCACCCACTTGAATAACAAATATGAGGTGAATATGTATTTAGACAACTAAACACTACTGCCATTCTTCCCAAGGAACTTCAGCTTTGCAAAATTTTTCTTTATGCTGTATTTTCATCTTCCTTTATCTATGACAGTCATTCTCAATATAGTCCATGAATCCCTGAGGGAGACCGTCCTGACCCCTCTAACTCAAAACTAATTTTGTAATAAGTGTTATTTATTGTATAACATTTGCTCTCATAGTACACGCACGGTGGTGAGTTCATAAAACTACTGGCACTTGATCAGAAATGAAGGCCACAGCTCCAGACTATACTAGAGGGCATTGTATACTTCTGTGCCACGCACTTGGGGTGAAAAAGAAAGGAAAAGGCAGCTTCGCTTTTGTGAAGTAGTGAGAAATAACTGCTGAATCTTGGCCTTCAATTACAAACCATTCTCATATTACGTTTCATGAAATGTGGGTGCGTATGAAGCGTGTCTATTGCACACCAAAAGTATCCATGGTTGTCCCAAGAAAGTGTGATGTTCAAGTCACATACTGAGCTAGTCCCTTTTGTGTGGAACACTGTATTTACTGGGAGGCACGAAAGACTGGTTATTAACACAGTATTTGACAGTATTCTTTCTCAAAGCAAACATAAGCCTATCATCACTTCAAAGAAAACAGCTGGCCGTAACAAGCCTGTTGTTTTGGTATAGTTCACTGAGATGTGGTGACACTGAAACGTTGACTAACTCCCAGAACTGTCTGGATGACCAGTGTTTCATGTGACCAAGTCATGCGCAGGTGGGCAGAAGATTAAAGTGCAGATAGATCGGTGAATGCGAAGAGATCATTGGCATGGATCCGGATACCACTTTGCAACAAATTGCCACATTTTGAACTTTTATGTAATATTAGTGATGAATGCTTCAGCACACAGGAGGTTGAGACGGGATCACAAGTTCCAGGCCAGCCTGAGCTACTTAGAAAGTAGTGAGGCCCTGTCAAATAAAAAAAGGTTGAGTGTCTGCAGTTACCAAAAGATGAATGTCTACAGTTATCCAAAAAAGCTGGCCAGGTGTGGTGGCGCATGCCTATAATCTTAGCATTCGGGAGGCTGAGGCAGGAGGATTGCTGTGAGTTCGAGACCAGCCTGAGCTACATAGTGAGTTCCAGGTCAGTCTCAACTATATAGTGAGACCTTGTCTCAAAAAAACAAAACAAAAAAAAACTGTTGAAGTTTTCCCTTTCCTGGTGGCCCACACCTGTAATCCCAGCAATCTAGAGGCTAAGGTGGAAAATTACTGCAAGTTCAAGGCCAGCCTGAGCTACATAGTGAGTTCAAGGCCAGCATGAACTACACAGCAAGATCCTGTCTCAAAAAAAAAAAAAAAGAGAGAGAGAGAGAGATCACCACAACAAATTCAGTACAGAAGCAGTTATGAGACTCCAGCCAAATATTAAGACTTGTAAAACTATAAACAAGTACAATCCTGTAACTGAATTTTCTTTTTTAAGACTATAAAGGGGTCTTGATATCAAAACGTTTGAGAATCACTGAACCACACTACACACAGTTACTCTGCATATCAGCATCTTTGTTTTAGTCAAACAAGAGATACTAATGTTGGGCTGGGGATTTGGTGCAGTGGTTCCGCCACCTGCTTTGCAAGCGCAAGGGCCCGAGTTCGATCTCCATTACCAAAAAAGAAGAAAGAAATGCTAGAGTCTAAGTAGCACTAATGGTAATTTTTAATTGGTGTTTCATACCATGAATCTTAGGATTTCTGATCACTGTCACTGATGAAAAGGAAGGAAAAAGCCATACAGAATGACATTGTGCTTTTACTTTCCCAGCATGTCCGTGTGCCTGACAGAAGGTCCGTGCCAGCCGGCCTGACTTTACAGTCTGTTAGTCCCCAGAGCCTCCAAGGCAAAACGGTGAGTGTGGAATCACTGGTTATCGTATTGTTTGGCGAGTGTCTGACATGGCTTTTAGGTTTGAATTGTTAGAGACGTCTCCCAAAGAAAAACTATTGCTTCTTTGTGGAAGAGATTTCACATTGGAAGAATTTGGAATCATGTTGCCCTTTTAGTGTCTTAGTAGTTACCTTTCCCTGAATGTCTAAATAAAAGATTTTAATTTCAAAATTTATTGTACAACTTAACTGGGTTTCTTTGACTTATAATCACTGTATGCTTAAAACAGATATTAGACTAATGATATTATTGGGGAAAACCCAGCAAACAACTATTTGTAAGTCAAACTACAGAGACACTAACAATTTTGTCTTGTGAATGTTTATATGAGTTAAATACTATAGAACCAAAATGAACTGACTTACATATTTATACAGAGAAAGCAAAGCTGTAAAATCCTGGCTAAAAGAAAATATTTGCCATTTACCATTTTATTGCAGTATTATATTCAATTGGGATGAAATTTTAATAGCAGGACACTGCTGTTCTTTAAGTCAAAAAGAAAAGATGACTTCAGAATTTCAGTTCATATTGAAAGCATTCTTTCATCAAGGGAACTGATTTTACTATTGACAGACTGAATTTTTTGTGAAGGCAAGATTTTAGCAACATATACTTGCTCATTATTTAAAATTATCTTCCTGCAGTAATCAAAACAAATTCATCTAGTTTTATAAACATGGTTTTGTTTCACCTTTTACATGCTTAGATATTAAGGAAATTGTTCCTGGCTCTAAGCTACTTGCAATTTTATATTAAAGACAACGAATATTGTTTGATTAAATTTTAAGTTTGTAATTTATAAGCATTGAGCTGTTGGACATAAAGTAAGTGTTCAATGTCATATGATGTTTTTTTCTCTTCTGACCTTGCTCCCTCTAGTGGATATTTAGGACTCGGTTTATTTACCACCTACTTTTTCTGTAGTCAGACATGAATCTCTTTATTTGGCCTCAAAATTTAAATGCATAACAAACTTACTGGCATCTTTCATCCTTTTGGGAGTTGCTTTATTCTTAGCTCCATATGTAATGAACCAGAGTTGCAGGATTTCTTCCTTGGGTATTTCTATCATCCATAGCGCTGGGTCTTAGCGAGTCTGAATCCCGGTCCTGACCCCTGCCCTGCAAGCCCCCTGGAGTGGAGCGGAGGGTTTGGCAGCCTTGAGACAAGGCTGCCCGGAGTGAGGTGGCAGGACAGGACAATGTTGGCTCTCAGCAAGAGGGCTTTCTTTTCCCATTTATGGAGATTCTTTGGGTCTCACACACACACTAAACATGTTTTGAACATTTCATATAAGAGACAATTTGTCATCTTACCTCTATAGACAGCAAGTATGGTGTAAGGAATCCAATAGTAGCTGTATTTTATTTTTACGGACACTTCCTGTCTGAAGGCAGTAATTTTTAATATGACTTCTGGTAACAGTAAAAATGGTTTATAGACTTATATAGAAAATAAAGAGCAGTAGCAACAGAGCAGAAGAATGCTGGATGTAAGCATAGCAAACCAATCTCAGGAGCAGTTTTGGGCCTGGAATTTTGAGGAGTAGATTGCAGCTCGACAATCAGATTTCAATCACAACAGAGCTCAGAAAAGCATTGAGTAATACTTTATGGGCTGTAAGACTGTCGGTGTGCATACTTTACTGCATTTCTGACAAGGAGAAATATATCAGATTAGCCTGTTAAGGAATTTTATCCACTGTTGAAAATTTTTTCTCCTTAGAGACCATAAGAATCAGTCAGGAATCAAAAAGCTCTCTGCCTTTTCCAGAATGTGCAAGGAAGGGTTATGCGCCCCTAGAAACTCTTTTTTTTTTTTTTCCTTACAAAATAAAATTGCCATTTTGCTCATAAAAAGGCTGTGAATGCATTGGCGGTGAAATTGCAAAACATAACTGGAAAGTAACTGATAGTCCCTGGTACTGGGTTTTATAATGTGAAAATATTCCAGTTGTACATGAATCTTAATTCTTACTTGCCTTCTGTTCTCTAAAATAGTGTGTTGGACATGCAGGTGTTCTATTGCTGGAAAAGTCTTAGGTATAATTTTTTAAGCACCTTGAAAAAATACCTGTTAAGATCTTAATAACTTATATGTGTAAACTTTTGTAATACTATTATGCTTTTTTATACTTAACATTTGAATAATCTTTCATGAGTTCTGAGAAAATGCCTTGCTTTGCTGTTGTTTTGTGTAAAGTAACACTGTTCCTTCTGTTTCTCTAGATATCTATGCATTTATGTAGGACCTATCATCATAGTGTCTAGGCACTGTGTTTGATGTCAACCATAAGAGGAAACTTGCCAAGAAATCTTGGTTTAATATCTGTCACTTAAGACAACAATTAATCTGTTTTCCACTGTTTGGATTCTTAAATTGTACTCCTTCAGCCAGAGGAGCTTACGCTGCTGCTAATAAAGCTGAGACGGCAGCAAGCTGAACTGAGTAGTATCCGGGAGCATACGTTAGCACAGCTCATGCAGATCAAACTTGAGGCCCACAGCCCGAAGGTCAGCTATGAAGACTTCTGTCTGTGTCGTCCGCCATTACCACTCATTAATCAGTGTGATCAGTGCTGTAAACCATCTTTGCAGTGACAACATTGTGACCTCCTATTGACCCTTTGCGAATTCAACTTATATATTACAGGAAAATGCACATAGGGTGCATTTCTTCAAAACCTTCCACTCAGTCCACCGACATTTGGTCTTGAATGAGGAAATCCACACGGGATTTCAAAATAGTGTTAATACTGTGACTTCCACATCTGTTAGGGCAGATACTGCAAAGCCCTACAGTTTGCAGTAAAGTAATGTTGAAAAGTCATTCGTAATGCTGCCTTTTGAATGGCAGAGATTAATTTTAAGATAAATCTTGTTTTTGATGAAAAATGAACAAATACAAACCTTTCTCAAAGGGTGTAATAGCCGCTGGTCATATGAGAAACATTACTGAGAGAAGGACTGTCTCACAGAACAGAGTAGCATGGAAAGCTCCTAACGTTCAGTCTGCTAAAGTCAGTTGAAGAACTTTTCTGCTTAGCGGTTCCATCTACCTGTCTACTTAATTTCTTACAAAACTAAGTATAATTTCATAACACTTTTTTTGTCATCCGCACCATTGACAAGGGAGCATGTGTGTGAAAGTTAGTTACTGTGTACTGTGATATAATACATTGTAGTAAGCTACTGTTTTTCTTATTTCAAAATTGACCTTTTTATGAATTCTGCATCCTGTTTCTCTGTCCTTTTTCCTTGATTGGTGCCTACTAGAATGAAATGCTTTCCCATCATCTTCAAAGGAACACCATATATTTGGATCACCAGGTGGGAGTCGTAGAATTTTCTCGCTCTAATATCTAAAGAACTTGCGTGCAGCATAGCTTTTCAGTCTACTTAGATATTTTAGTCTCTTTATTTAGTAGCGTAACTGCTACAAGAGGCAGAATAAGAAACCCCAGGCAAGAGGGCTCAGGAATAGCACAACAAACGGGACAGGACAGACATGGAGGGCAGGGGGATAGAAATGCAGAGGGTCTCCGTTCTGTTTCCTCCTCCTTACCCAAGGAAATGCCTGCTCCTTGAGGCTGTGTCAGAGAGGGCGACTTGGCCCAGAAGCAGGCAGGAGAGAGGAATGTGCTGTGTGTCCCCGGGGTGAGCACAGCCTGGACATGTCTCGGGCTGCCTGTCCTTGTGCCCTGCTGCTCGGGGTGTTCCCACACGAAGGTGGCAGTGGACAAGCACTGGCTTAGTGTATGGGAACTCACTGGTAATATTTAATGAAACTCCTTGTTACTAAACGTAATTTCTTCTCTTACATGCTTTTTTTTTTTTTTGGTACCAGGGATCAAACTCGGGTCCTTGCGCTTGCGAGGCAGGCAGCAGAACCACTGAGCTAAATCCCCGGCCCTTACATTCCTTTTTTATATAAGTTAAACTAAAACTTATTCTAGCTTGTTCTTAAATGCCCAGCCTTGAATATTTTATCAAATAAAGGGGTCCCATAGCAATGGAAAATGCTATAAAACAAACACCTGTTTATATTTGCCTTTTTTGAAGCAAAACAGTAATGCACAGCTTTATAAATTAGCTCTATTTAAAGAGTGGTTTTGCACTAGGATAACCCTTGAAAGGTGTTAAATCAGCCAGATGTGGTTGCAAAAGAGAGTAATCCCAACTACTCAGGAGGCTGATGCAGGAGGATTGCAAGTTCAAGGCTAGCCTGGGCAACTTAATGCTACCCTATCTGCAAAAAAAGTAAAAATGGCTGGGAATGTAGCTCAGCATTCCCTGTACTCAATTAACTGTACTTGAAAAGAAGAGGGGAGAGTAAATAATTTAAATTTTTTTTTAATTCTCTTAATTTGCATTAAAATGTTTTCATCGTGATTTTGCCCATTGGACTGCTTTAGACATCAACATTTCATATGTCCTAGGATGAATACTATTGAAATTCAGCCGTTATATCATATTTACTTTGTACCGGGGATCAAACTTGGGTCCTTGCGCTGGTGAGGCAGGCCCTGGAACCACTGAGCTAAATCCCCAGCCGTATAATATTTACTTTGAAAGTAGTCCAATAAAGACAAGTTATGTAATTAACAGAAAAATTAACAGGAAGTTTAAAATTCCTTTGTATTTAAAGCTAGAGGTAAAGGTATTCTACTGAAAAAAAAGTAGAGTATTGCAGAAATTGCATTTAAAAAATCAATATAGATGCAAACCTGAAGCTACCTAGACATCTGGAAATAATGGGCGAGTTTGCTGTGATGTGTAACTGACTTGGGTGAAGTGAGCAGTGCCGCTGCCCAGAGACCACCGGGTACAGGCGGCCGGGCGCGTGTCAGGGAGCAGCGCCCTTGCTGAGGCCGCCTCCTCGCCCTCCTCCGGCTGAGGCCGAGGCCGGCTGCCCATTTCCTGCCGACCTACTCCCTCTGGGTTCCTGCTCAGGGCGCTCCTGCGGAGGTAGTCGGCTGAACCTTTGCTGTTGTACTGCGCTGGGCTGCAGAGTCCCACAGTCGCTGTTCTGTTCTCTCCGTCTGCTGGGCTTTCCAGTAATTCACCCTTTTGTTATATTAGATCCCGAAGCAGCCACATTATTTCAGTTTTCAAATTTTCCAATAATGAGAAGGGTTACAAAATTAGTTGGTTTGCATGATATTTCGCATTGAAGTAAGACTGCTCCTGGGAGCAAAAACTGGGCCACTTTTAGATAATTAGATAGTATAATATGTGAAAACATGGTAGAGATTTTGCCCAAAAACTCAGATATGTCTAACTGTGTATAAGCACAAAGTTACCTAAAGAAACTACCTTTTTAAATATATTTGTTTATTTATTTTTTGTTTTCAGTCCTGAGGATTGACCCCAGGGCCTTCCCACTTGACTAATTTGTGATCCTCCTGCCTCAGCCTCCCAGAGTACTGGGATTACAGGCATGAAAAAAGAATCTCTTTTTACATAGATTTTCTTTAAGTGTTTATGGCTCCTGATAGTTGCAATTAATAGAAATGAAATTACTTTTGAACTTATATTTTATACCAGTAGTCATGGTTAAGTTATATAAAAATAATTCATGATAATTTTGACATTTTAATGGAATATTTGATCAAGCTCAGACATTTCCAGCTTTTAGTCTTGTTACTGCCAACAATCTATTTTAGATTACCAGGTCTGTTGTTTTTTTAGGTATTATTGGTTGCCTGGATTTATGAATTGAATCATCAGTTTTATATAACCACAAATTGTAAAGTGGATTCTAAAATCTAAAAAAGGAAAAGGCTCTGGTCACATTTTATACATGTCATACCAAGTGCGCATGCACTGCTGAATTCTTAATTGCAGCAGTTACTCTCGGTGCCCCAATAAGTCAGAGTAATCTAAGACGGTACAATGCACCTTTCCCTCTTCCCCATGCCAGATACCATAGCCATCCCAAAAAAGACTTCATTGATTTATATTCTGTTACTCCCTATCCCTGGTAGGAGAAGCAGAACCAAAGGGTAGTCTCTGAGTTGCTCCAGAGGTAATTTCACTTACAATAAATAAAGGATGAAAATGCCATGTCAGGAATTGTTATTGTTGCATATTAAACACTCAGTCCCTATAGCCTGAGCAGTGTAGTTGGTTTCTTGATATCAGCACCTGTGAAGACAAGTCTTGTATTGAAGTGGTTTAAAAATAATAGCTCTACTAGTTATATGGTAGAATTTGTTCTAACAGACTCAGCGAACTGTTCAAAAGCTACTTTTTTAAGGCTAGCCCAGATTTATTTGTCACTTTTGTGAATTTTTAAAATAGCAGAACCCCGCCCAGCATGGTGACGCACACCTGTGATCCCAGCACTCGGGAGGCTGAGGCAGGAGAATCGTGCTGTGCGTTCGAGACCAGCCTGGGCTACATAGTGAGTTCCAGGGTAGTCTCAACTACATAGTGAGACCCTATCTCAAAAAAACAAAACAAAAAGTAAATAAAATAAAATAACAGAACCCCAAGTAGACCCCTGTGACTCTCCAGTAACCTTACCTATGTATTTTATGTACCTCATTCAGGTTCTGTGTATAAAATAAATTCAAACATAGTATGTCAGTGACTTTTCTCTCATTCCTCTGACTTTCACGAAATATCAGAAAATTTTGGTTATGGATAATTAAAGCTTTCCAGTTCATCCTAAAATATATCTGCTGAGTGGATTTAATGTTTACTAGCTTTTCCCTCTGCCTAACAAAATGTACCTGCCAGGAAGTTGCAGGTTTTCAGATGCCTCTTGCCCTGAAGAGTGAAGGGTCCTGTTGCTGTCCTTTGACAATGCCATCTTGCTGGTGTTCATTTTATGAAGGAAAGGGAAAAATCTTGAAAAACTTCCTTCTTGGAACAGGGCAAGTTGAATGTCGGTTAAGAACTCTGGCCCTGCTGAGCAAGCGTTTCAAGATTAGGAACTGTAGAAGGTTCCAGAAAGCCAAATGTAAGGCATTTGTTGGAAACTGGAATAACAGGTTTCCATAGGCACTTACTGTAGCCAGACCATCTGATGGTATTCAGTTGTAAGGCACAGAAAGGACATAAATTATTTTGGTTCCTGTATCCTCTTGGTTAAGAGTTTTTTAATAGCACCCCTGGTGGTTAGAGTCCCAGACCAAGCCATAAAAGGCTGTTTGAAGACCAAAGCCTAGCCACATTGAGGAAAATCTCTCTCACACCAAAAAAAAATTGTGTTCAGAGTTTGTTAAGAGCTTTTGTAGTTTCTTCAGCAGGACCTCGATTCTGACATTTTTAAGGTCTCCCCCAGTTCCTAGCTCTTGGCTTCTGTAGCCTGGTCCTCCTTAGGAACAACTGGGTTAAACACAGGAATGAAATTGGGGTTTTGGACACTAGATTGGGTGCTGCAGAGAGGAGCTAGACAGTCCTAAATGGGTGAAGATCTGGAGCTTTTTTTGGTTGGTCATGAAAGGAGTATAATTGAAATGAAGTGGTGGTGCACACATGTAATCCCAGCCCTCAAGAGGCTGAGGTGAGAGAATTGCTGTGAGTTCAAAACCAGCCTGAACCACATAACACCATGTCTCAAAAAAAAAAAAAAAAAAAAAAAAAGTTAGGACAGCCTCCTGTCCGTGTAGCTGTTTTTCTCTTCCCTGTGCTCTTCCTTCCATTTCTCTGCTGCTTTCATCTCTTTTCCTTCTCGGTTTCCTTGTTAGTGGTCAGAGAGCGGTTATGAGGAAATTTAAATGATGTCCTTTTTCTTTTTCCCTAAAAGCTCTCCACTAGCTTTCCAGAGAGGCAGCCATAGCAGAAGGCGCAGTGAGTGCTAGGAACTGTGAGCCCCAAGTAGGGAGAGAAGCAGAGGATGGTCGGGGGACTCTGAGCAGTGCCTCTGGTAAGCGTGCTGCCCCCTAGTGGGTAGACCACGCACACCCGCTCTGGCTCCCCCCAAATTAGGATTCGCTGTAGAGTACGGCTTCAGTAACCAGCCTTTGACACCAGAGGGCTACCCACCAGCTGTCATGGAAACAGCACGCTTTCCTGACACAGCAGTTTGCCGACAGTAGTACAATTAAAACAACTCAGTTCAAGCATACCTATGTGTTCTCTGTTGCAAGAAACTACAGTTTTTATGAGTCAATAGCTAAATAATTTTGTCATATTTTAACAGTCCATTTTTTAAACAGGCTACTCATGATTTTGGAGAGAGTAAGGAAGTCATTTTTACTTAATGCTCATTCCTAAATCATCTTGAATAAGAACTTTCTAATTTGCAAATATTTTGTAGTAGTATTTAAGTGTTAACGATGCAGTTCTTTGTGCAAACAGCAATATTGTATGAACTGTATACTAAAAGTTCTGGTGACTCCTGAATGAAGTCGGCTATTCTGTCGTGGGTCGCTGGGAACTTTCCTCATTAGTATGCTTTCTATATCCTTTCAAGAAACAACAGTGGAAAAACTCTACACAGGCAGGCACTCTGGCCACTTTTAAGCATAATCATGCCAAGGCAAATGCAAAAAAGAAACTATTAACTGGTCAGATGTAATTGGTACTGAAACTATTCAGGTTTTGTTCTTTGTGTCCCTGAAAGGCAGCTTCCGTGTGAGGGAAGAAGGGCTAACAGGATGAGTGAAAAGTTTCTTGATGACACTCATTGTTCCTGTTAGTTCAGCGACTTCATTCTTTTGAGTTCTTAAGCAAGATCCATTTTCTCTAGCATTTCCAGGAGTCCTGGAGCTTCTCTTTCTAGGGATGATTGAGAACTAGAAGAGTCTTGTTTCTGAGGGATATAAAATAGACATTTGGAAAAAAACAAGCCAAGGATACTAAAAAATTGAAAGTGCCATTTAACAGTACCCCAAACAAGTTCCCTGGGACAGGATATCTGTATTTTTCATGCCTGACTAGTAAGAAAGATCTCGTACCTCTGTCCCTCACACCCATTACTCCATTTTATCTTTTTCTCTTTCTTTTCCTCACCATATTTGAACGGAGGCGAGTTTTGGGGCCACAGGAATGAGACCCAGTAAATTCTTGAACAGGCTATGACGTCATAGTGACAACTCTAAGAGCCCTAATGGACACAGGCTCGATTCCAGTTCACAGTGTAGAGTGTAATATGTAATAGTATTCTGTTTTCTTTAATTGGCCCATCCAGCACTTAATTACGTTGTTCTCCTGTTTCTCACCCATAATTAATCTGTCCCTTTTGCTAATTATTTTCAGCCACCACAACCGGAACTAGGGAAATTGCCTGTTTCTTGGTATTCTCTCAAATGAGAATTCTTCGGCTCCCCGTTATTAGTTGTCTGAGGGCCGCTGTTCATCTCTTCCCCACCCTGGGTTTCTCCCACCTAGCAGCCTGTGGCGTGTGTGTCCCGGAGGTGGGCTTGTCTGCGGGCCACTGACTGGGACGTGGAACGGGGGGAGGAGAGAGTGACCAGGAAGCCACTGCCATCGGTAACCAGGGTCTCCTCAGATGGAGGCTGAGGGGAGATGAGCGGAAACCCTGTCACTTTAACGCCTCGAATACCAGCTCCCAGTGGTAAAATGCTTCCTTTCCCCTAGGCCAAGTTTTCTCCAGCCAGTGACTCACTGTCCCTCCGTAGCTTGAAGCGCTCTCTGCTCACCTGTCTCTCTGTCCTCAGTGTGTGAGTCACTGTATGGCTCTCAAGGCCCCTCCGAGACCCCCTTTTGGGGGGGGCACCTCGCTTTCCCTTCATCCGGTCAGGTGAAGTGACTTGTCCCAAATCACAAAGCAGGGATAAAAACTTCGCATTTATGGATGAATTTTCTGTCTCTTTAAGTATTTTGACTCCCTTCACAACTGATGGTAGTTGTTCTGTCCTTCAAGTCTCGGGCTACTGAGGAATATTGGTTCCTGGCTATGACTATAAAAAAATATGAAAATAAAAACAAAATTTTCCCACCCATCCCGTAAAGTGTATAATACTTATACCATTCTACTTTATATTTACAAAAACAAGTATTTCTGATGTTCAGCTGCAATATATTCTGCTTCTATCTTAATTTACTTTTTTTTTTCCTAGAAACTTTTATTCTACAAAGATTTATGGAGTTTGGGGCAAGGTGGGATGTCCATACTTACAAAGTAGAATTCTTAAGGGATTTTCTAAGCTCAGGAGGGAAATAGGACTGTGCATAAATGCCAGAAACATTTACGGGATTGACCTAAGGCATCATTATGTAGTTAAAGAATAAGCCAATAAATCTTTGGCTTACTGGTAGGGTATTCAGCCACCTGCTGCCATTTCTTACTCTGTATGAGCACCTTTGCCATTGATAAAATTGAGATTTTTGTATCTACAAATTTTGATTTGAAGCCTGAATATACTTTAGATTTACCCTGGGCAAAAGCAGATACTTTTTGAATAATAAATATGTAAGCTTTTCACTTTGAGAATTTTTGTCCCTTAAGAGTGGTAGCGTAGTCTATCATTGAAATATTTGCAAGGAGAAAAATATGACCATTTCAAACATTCTGTCCCCATTGAAGCACTTTTTAAAATAGAAGTCTTGAGTTCACCTAATATTTCCTCCTACCCGTGGCTGCTATCACCTGGTAGTAGCATCAAATACACATTACCAGAAGTTAGAGGAACAAGGGCAGTTGGACAAGGAAAACAGATTAAACCACAGAAGTAGAAATCAGATCTGCAAAATGTATACAGTAGCACACCAGCTTTAATTATCTGGAAAAACATTAGCCCAGACCTTCAGAGTTTCCTTCAGGATATACCACGGGTATGTAATTTATCTTCCTGAAGAAAAGGGAAAATATATAGTCTCTATCCTTTAAAGCATCATTGATTCTTCTGAATGTAGAACAGCAGTAATTTTTTAAAAAATGTTTTACTTATAAGGAAAACACAGAGCATGGACCAGTTATTCAGATTACTTTAAAATTTCCAAAATAATCAGTGCTGTGACCGCCCCTTCAGTTATAAAGAGGCTTATTTACGTTCTTCTATGAGGGAAGTCACTTCAGATTTCTCTGCCTCCTGTTAAACAGAATGATTTCAATAGGGAGTCCAACGCTTAGGTCTGGGGCTCTTGGATTTGCAGATATGCTTCAGAGTGAGGGGCTCTACATTGTTATCTAAATGACCTGTTTCTAAAGACCCCGCATTCCCCAAGCCTCACCCTGGGCATGGCAAATTCTTCAGCTCTTTAGTTTTGTCACACATCCGAAAGGAACATTGATCTGGACACAGGAGGACATTCTTGAGAAACTGAGTCGTCAGTGGTTGGGGTGTGTTTTCTTTTTCCTATTGTTAAGGCAGATTCCCAACTTTCAAAAAATCTTTTCCTAAGAAGTCATTAAGGGAAAGTCTGTTTTCTAAATAGACAAGGGCAGCACAGAAATGGTCTTCTCATTAGTTAGCAGTAAAGGACAAAAGCTCGGTGGGGACACACAGACCTGCCCAGGCCACTCTCTCTTCCTGGAGAATAGGAGGAAGCTGGTAGCACCGAACTCCGACTGGGGTATAAGATGGAACTTGAGCAGATGTTTCCCCTTCTGGGAGCAAGGCCTGGGTCAGGAAAAGCATGCTTGTTTCAGTGGTAAAGCTCTCTCTAGGCTTGGTAGCCACTCTAGCCGCCTGTGGATGTTTGCCTTATTGTGGTTACATTCATAGAAAAGTAAAAGTCTGTTTTCCCAGTCACAGAGGCCCTATTTCAAGCACCGAGTAGGCCCTGGCTACTCTGTTAGAGTGCACAGGTACAGAACGTTCTGTTGGACAGGAGGCTCTGTTGGATAGTGCTGTTCTGGATTATTTGCTGTATAAACTTTGTAAAGAGCAGTTGAGGGCACTGGGGAGCAGCTCAGCGGAACGCTTGCCTGGCAGGCACAGGACCCTGGATTCAGAATGGAGCAACTTGGGACCATCGTGCTGAGCAAAATAAGTTAAATACTTTGTGAGTTCTCTATGAGAAACCCAAGGTATAATATAAAGAGCAAAATAAAAGACAGATGACAGGAAACAGGTCGGCCTTTTGCAGACGGGTGGGGGATTTGGGGTGGAGGGAGAAGAAAAAGGAACAGGGAGAAAATCAAGATGGGATACGTGTGTGTACCTACTCCTCACCATGAGTGTCTTCTTTATGTATTGAAAACATGTACTAATAAAAATTCTTGGGCCAGGGCTTTAGCTCAGTGGTTCCGACACCTGTCTCACAAGCTCAAGGACCCAAGTTTGATCCCCAGTACCAAAAA
>NW_022900931.1:16179275-16206480 GCF_012274545.1 Fukomys damarensis
AAAAAAAAAAAAAAAAAAAAAAAAAAATTCTTAAAGCCATGGATTCAGTCCCCAACACCACCAAAAAATAAACGAATGAGCAATTATACCACTATTTAATTACTACTTAGGCTTAAAGGGGATTGGGAGAATTAACCTTTGCCAAGAATAAAGTATATGAATGGACATCTTTTTGGCCGTTTCCTCACTGCTAATCTTTCTTCTCCCTGCTTTCTCTACCCCCCAATTTTTGAGGAGCATTTATCACATAAGTCAAAATAACCTGTCTCTTCTACATTCTGAGCTGCCCTCCTCTGTGCCGAGATGGAAACTTTGAAACAGGGACTGAAACGTTGCTAGGCTAAAACAACTGGCAGTTGAAAATGAGATTCCTAAGGTCCCAGACCTTCCTGTCATTCTGCTGAATCAACTAATGTCATTAACAAAAAGATTCCCTAGATTGTTTTCAAATGAGATTAAGTCCTCACATAGAGACAAGGATATTTAATCTAGATGCAACATTTTGTTTTTGTTTTTGTTTTTGGTACCCGGGATCAAACTGGGGTCCTTGCGCTTGCAAGGCAGGCGGCAGAACCACTGAGCTAAATCCCCAGCCCACAATACTTGATTATTTAGTTTGAAATATTTCATCTTAGACAGTTGTGCCTTTATCTTAATTGACATCTAGTGCCAGTCTCTGTGGACTTGATGGAGGTTACTCGGATCAGTGCCAAGGGAGGACACATGCTTCTCTCCTCGCTTTTAGGGACCAACTGTGGGCCTTCACAAGGGCAGAGGAGTTGATTTTCTCAAATCATTCTTTCCCAGTCCCTACCCAGAATTGCTGGAGTCCAAGCCCGGCATGATGTCTCATGACTATATTCCCAGCACTCAGGGAGGCTGAGGAAGGAGGATCAAACCTAGCCTGGGCTATTGGCAACTTAGACCCTATCTCAAAAGAATGAAATTTTTAAAGAGAGCTGAGGGTGTAGCTCAGCGCAGAGGCGCTCTGGGTTCAATCCTCAACACCACCAAAAAGTTTAAAAGAATTGCTGGGGTTTCGGCCCTGAGTATCTTTTAGTTCTGCATAACTAGTTCTACACCTCTGTCAGGTTTGAGAGCAACCAAGCCACATAACCTTAAGGAATATCAAAGGGAGAAGAGAAGCCTGGTTTTCTGTAGCAGGCGTGTGTCTCAGAGGCTTACTCTTTCCTGCACGCAGCCCTGAAGCAGCCTGGAGGAGGTGACCGGGAGCCCTGGGACCTACCGGTTCCCATGCCTGCCCGTGGGAACGAGAATGACAGTTAGGTATAATCACAGAGAATAAACATTTTTGGATGATGGAGTTTTAAAATCAAGATACTGGTACATGAACTCATTCAACCTCAGAACTGAGAAACTAGGATTCAGTGTCAGATTTTCCTTCTAAACACTTGGACTTAGAAATTTTGAGTAATATGTTTTTGTTTTTAGCAAATACGTTGATGTTACCTAAATATACTTCCAAAGTACTCCACATTTATTTTTTATTTATTTCTGAAGTTAATTATGAAAATTGTGCAATGGCTGAATTATATAGTCTCATTTTTATTATTATGAAATAATGAGCCTTTTATAGTAACTTTATAATTTAGCAATTAACTGAAATCCAAACCTATATTATCTGCTATGTTAAGGATTTAAGCAAGAAGCCAATCATTGAATTCATTTGCAAGTAAATTATTGGGCGGGGGATTTAGCTCAGTGGTTCCACCGCCTGACTTGCAAGCGCAAGGACCCAAGTTCAATCCCCAGTACCAAAAAAAAAATCAAGTAAATTATTAAATATAGTTCATGTACTAATTAGTTTTTGTCTGACTCTGATTCCTTAAAACAAAATTATCTAAACTATTAATAGCACTATTGTAATGGTTTCTATGATTTTTGTTTTTAAACCAGAAGAGAATTACTGGGTATTCCTTTTTGAGGAAAAAAAAATCCCAAGTTATTCGTGGAGCACTGTGTTTTGTTTTATTTTTCCTTTAGGTCATACTTTACTCCATTAATTCAAAGGGTATGATAAAAGTTCATAAGGCAAAGGCCAGATAGAATGTACTACAGGAACAGGTCACTTTCTACATAATTAAAATGCTTATAGAATGTTTCAGAGGTCAATAAGTAAAGAAGAACCACTAGTCTTTCTAGGATACATTTGGAAATAAAGCAGATCTAGTGTTTCTAAATCGGTAAAGCTGGCAAGAATGAAGGTTCCATTCAGATAATTACAAGTATTTAACAGGATAGCAGAATCTCTGTGTTGTGGGATCTCATTAATAAGTTTTGTTGGCTGTCTTTGTTGAGTCCCATCCACAAGGATTTAAGGCCCTTTCTGTCTGATCCTCTTACAACACACTCCCTGGTCATCCTGAGGTCCCATGACATCAGTGTGGACCCTGAGGGAATTCTGAAATGACTTCCCTGCTTTCACCTTTCCATAGAGAGCTTTAGCTCATCTCCAGTGTAGGTAAAATAGGTTCCCTGTGGGAGCTGAAGAATATGCACTGTTACCAGATTACAATCATCCAACTCTTAAGACCTTCCTAGTTATTTCTACCAAAGGAATCTTGAGATCATTGTTGATAATTTAATGGTTAATGTCTACATCAGAGGTTCCCACGTTGCACACATTAGAATTTTCTGGGAATCAGAATGCCTGTAGTCTTTTGAATCTCCCCAAGGGTGGGTTAAGGACCATTGGTCTAAATAAACTTGAACTTTATTTCAGAAGCAACCAATAATGAGAAAGGAAAGAGTTATTACAAGAGAGTCATTTGTATTTACAAATGCATTGATAAGTATACTTTTTAAAGAAAGTATACTTTTTAAAAATTAGCTAACATTTTTTTTGCAGTAAAATGCTGATGTAGACACAGAACAGAGGTAGTAAAGAACACAGTGTAGATCAGACCCCTAGAAATGGAAGCTCGTTGCAATAGAGGTCTGCAGTCAGTGTCTTCTGCCTGAGCTCAGCCTTTAGCATGATATGAAAGCATGAATCTGTAATGAAGTTTTCATAGAATCTCTGTCACCAGGGGGCATTTGCCAGAGAATATGACTGTATTGTTAATTTAGTTTGCTGCTTGTTTGTTTTTGATTTGAGGCTTCATTTTTGTTGTTACTGTCATTGTTTGGTTGCCTGGCTGGCTGGATTTATGAGGCACAGTCTCACTGTGTGATCCAGGCTGGCCTCAGACTTGAGGCAATCCTCCTGCCTCAGCTTCCCGGGGGCTAGGATTACAGGCATGTGCTACCATGCCCAGCTTGGATTTGGGGTTTGTTGTTTTTTTATTGTTTTGTTTTGTTTTTTGAGACAAGATTTCACTGTGTATTCCAGGCTGGCCTTCACTCACAGGGACCCCCTGCCTCTCCTCGAGTGCTAGAATTATAATTGTGCACCATCACCCCCAGTTTCATGTGTATGTTTTTATCCTTGACTCTTTAATAACTTTTTTATTAGAAAAGCTATGTGACTCAAAGAAAATTTAGGAAATGTAGAGATGTATATAGAAAGAAAAATACAAATCTTTTATAGTGCCACAATTCAAAATAATTATTCATTTCTTTTTGGCACTAATTTGTCTGCTTCAAGATGCCTTCTGACTTTAATATTAGAAAATTCAACATGTATATGTTTGAATTTTTTAATAATAAAAAATAACCAGCTGGGCTGGAGATTTAGCTCAGTGGTTCCACCACCTGCCTTGCAAGCACAGAGACCCAAGTTCGATCCCCAGTACCAAAAAAAAAGAAAAAAGAAACCAACCGCAGCAGCGTTCTTTGAGACATTCTACAGTTTTCACAGTTTAAGTGTTACTTCTACTTTCCATTTTTCTGTACTTCAGTCAGTTTCTTCTTGCAAAGATGTCTCAGTGACTAATGAATGTAATGATTTCTGTTATATAAGCTAAACAGGCATTTTGAAATCACGTGTGAAGTCCTTCTATGTACAGCATATGCATTTCAACCCTCTGAAAGTATTGTGCTAGGGATGTAGCTCAGCAGCACCACACTTGCCTGGCAAGTGCAAGGTCCTCACTTCAATTCCCAGTGCCTAAAATAAAATACTCACCAACAAAGTACTTGTGTGGGCTATAACACCCTGTGCTGATGGACTGGCTGGCTCATTTTACCAGATCCCCAAGGCATAGCTGGCAGTCTCAGTTTAACCGTGATTCCTTCGATTTGGGTAACATTGAGTTTCCGTTACAGTTTTTGGGGTTTGTTTTTTTTTTTTTTTGGTCCCCACTCCTGGTACTGAGGCTCGAACTCAGGACCTTGCACATGTGAGGCAGGCGCAGTGCTACTGAGCCAAGTCGCTGATCCCACCCATTATGCCTTAAACATTCATGTTCCCAGCACTGCCACACACACACAACACACAACTTCTCAATCAGGTAATAGCAGTTAAAGGAGAAGTCACTTTGATAATTTAAATCATACGAAAAATGGATAGAGAATTAGAACTTTGTAATATCTGTGTGTCAGTGCAATAAAATAAGCAAAACAAAAAGCAGCTATGCTCTATCCCAAGATCAATATTTCATTACAATAAAATTGCCGGGCGTGGTGGCGCGCGCCTGTAGTCCCAGCTACTCGGGAGGCTGAGGTGGGAGGATCGCTTGAGTCCAGGAGTTCTGGGCTGCAGTGCGCTATGCCGATCGGGTGTCCGCACTAAGTTCGGCATCAATATGGTGACCTCCCGGGAGCGGGGGACCACCAGGTTGCCTAAGGAGGGGTGAACCGGCCCAGGTCGGAAACGGAGCAGGTCATTACAATAAAATAGCATTCCCTTAGAAGACAAAGGACACTTTATAATAGACACCTTGAATTTTCATAATAAAAATGTTTTCTCCTAAAGAAAAATGTATTCTGTAATTATTTCCCACCATTGCAGAAGCTTCATTCTGTACTGCAAGGTGGTATCACCGATTTATGTGAATCCCTCAGTTCCTCATTGGATGATAGGGAGTGAGGCAGAAGGATTTCTAGTTTAACTTGATGTATGGTTCCGAATATCTTAAAACATAGTTCGTTAGCCAATCCGGTGGATAAACTGAACCTGCAGTTGCAGAAATCCGGTTGGTGATGAGCTGGGAGAGAGGGGAGAGGCATGAGGGACGATTCTGCATCTCACCGGCGATGGTGCTTACAAGTATATATATTTTTGTGAAAGTCCTTGGCATGTATAGCTGAAATCTGAATAGAGTCTTCAGTGAACTAGACTTTTTAAAAAATACTAAAAAGGAGTTGTATATACATAGATTTTAAAATAATGATTTAGCCTCACCAAAGCTGTTACTTGAGACTGTTAAAAGCTACACATTTTGTTATAAATTAAACCTATCACAGAGCTTTGTCATTTACCAGCCAAATTTTACTGCACGGCAGCATCAGTGACTAGGTGAAAATAAAATTGTCAAGAAATACAATTTTCACGATTTAGTTTTTCTCATATTGTGCCATTTGTTAAGATTAGTGAACTCTTCCCATTAAAGGTAGCTAATACAGTAAGGTTCCTTTGACAACCATGATGGAAATGCTTATTGTATGTGAGATGAAAATTAGGTAAACCTAAATCTCACAAAACACAGCACAGTTACAAACACCAGACCTGTCTGCTTACAAATGCTAAACGTTTTCTTGAGCGATCGCTCTAATCTCATGGGCTGTGTGTGGAATGCTTCAAGGACACAGCCTGCTGTGATAAGCACTACTTTTCCAGAGGCAGTAATAAAGTGTAACACAGCTGGAAATGTGAAACACGGGGTCCGCCTGCTTTTTAGGAGCTAAAGAGATGTACTGAGTCTTTGCTGAATAAGTTTCAGTTTATATGTCCTTGCATGATTCTGTATATGGTATTCAAAATCCAAACCAGTACGTGTCCATCAGTATACATTTTAATAAAATACTATTATTGAAATGACAATATGTTGCATATTATAAAATTTTCAAAATCTGTAAAGAACTAATTTTTCTGGTTAATCTTATAAAGAGCCAACTATCTTTTCAGCTCTAGTACTGAATCACATTGAATGATGTCATTATTCTCCAAGTTCATAGGTTGTGTCGCCCTTTAGATTGCTTTCCGAATTATGATGCTTTATCGTCTAATGTAGGTAGCAGAACTCATTACTTGACTGTATTGGTTATAAAGTAAGATCTAGCTGCAGCAGTGTTGCCAGAGCCTTTTATATAGTCTTGGAAGCATGTTACAGCATTTAAGATTTGTTTGCATTTGTTTATAAAAATTAAATCTGTACAACCGTGGGGTAAAATATAAACAGCTGGACTATTAGGAAGGTGTTAAAGTAGAGGATATATTTACAGTGTCGTCTTTCAAATCTAGCTATGCTGTAAACTGATGTTTGCTGTATGCTCCTCCTGATTTGAAATAGATGAAAGAAAATGAACCTATTATCACCATGGTTCACACAATGATTGAGAACTCGGCGCTAAGACCACAACTGTACCAGCAAGTAAGGTCTTGGACAGTGAACGATACTGCTTTCTCATCTGCAAAACCCCTCAGTGACAGTTTTGGTTTCTCCTCAGATTCACTCATGACATCAGTGTTTTTTTTTTTTCTTTTATTTGTCGTTTATATTTATTTGGGAACCCACACTTCATCCATGCTTTTCGAGACGCTGCAGTATTGTTAGCATGGCTTCGCTGAACATTTTGCCATTCGGTATTCAGTGTGCCATCTTCCTGGAGTTTTCATGTAGCGTATTCGATTGATATGTACTTGGAGGTCTGCAGTATATATTTCCATATATTTTTATTAATCCTGAAGGCATCACAGCTGATTTTTACAGAAAAGGCTTTGTAAAATTGCTTTCCTTCTTAGGTCACACCCCACCCCACCTCCCCACGGCAGTGTTTTAGGAATAGATTGGATTTGTATAAAAGTTATTACATCGAGTTTCTGTCCTCGATGGGGTAAGCCTCACAGTAGCCGTTTCTTAACGTACCGGGGCTGTCTTCTCCCTGTGTCTTCTCACCCGTACACAGTCCGTCAGGGTAGTCATGCCATGCCCCATTCTCTCTAACTCAAAGTATGTGTCATGGGGTTAGCTGGCTCCATTCAGGAACTTTGGTAATCTGCAGATCTGCAAAAGAAGTCATGCACATTTCTCTCGAGCTTCTCTGTATTTCATGGTTTCAGTGTTCCTAGCTGTGTGTTTCACATCAGCTTCCACTTGAACACCTCCAGATTACGCTGGCTTATGACCTGTTCAAATACCTGAAAACCATATAGAAGAAAAAAATTAACTAACATGAAAAATGAATGTAGGCTTTGATTAAAAATCTATAAAAGCACCTAGTAAAAAGAAGCACTTTGAAAAAAAAAAAAAAAGCGTTTTGAGCTTGCCTTGGGGCCTGGGAGCTGGAAGGTCTATACATTTGGTGCAAAGGTGACTCCTGGTTTTGAGTCCATTTTTTCAGAATATTTGAAGTATTTTATGATTAAAGCTGGGGATTTAGCTCAGTGGTTCTGCCGCCTGCCTTGAAAGCACAAGGTCCTGAGTTCGATCCCCAGTACCAGGAAAAAAAATCACATTTTATGATTAAAAATCATCTTTAATGTGCAATAGAGATAAATAAAATATTAAATATTTAAAGTTAAACAGCTTTACTTTTCAAAAGAAAATGGAATCCCTCAATTCTTAAAGTCACTAGATGGTAAGACCTTGTCACTCTGTTCCAAAGTGCCGCTTACACTGCAGTTGATCCATTTCAGAGATTGGCACTGTCAGTAAAACGTATCCTTTATAGAAGGCTAAATTCACATGCGATCCAGGACATTGTAATAGGTAATGTTTTCATTTTCACATTGTACAAATAATAATAGTTTGGATTTTCATTTTCACATTTTACAAATAATAGTCTGGATTTTCTGTGTGGTTTGGGTTTTTACTTTTATTTTTTCTTGGGTTTTTTTTTTTTTAATATGTATCAATTTTCAAGATTGATGATGCAGAAGTCATTTGTGATTTAAATTACTCGCTTTCCCCAAAAGCTCTAATTAGACTTGCTCAAAATTGTGGAAATATCTGAGACTGGTCGTGCAGCATCACTGACCTTGAATACTGAAAGAGCAGTAGTTTTGTTTAACTATATTTCTTCATTTAACACTTGAAAGAAAAATGCTAAAATTGTACAAAGGGGGAAGGCCTGAGTGAATGTCTTGTCAGCTGCCTTGCATGGGCAGGTGGAGCAGCCATTTTCCCGGAAGTCAGCATTAACTGTGCTGATGGATGGTGGCTTCCGGCTGTCTTTTGTTTTAGTCAGCCTTAATTATTATGGAGCAACTATAGTGGGTGAAATCTGTTGTGTTTTGTCTTTGTTTTTGTTTTTGGTACCGGGGACCGAACTCAGGTCCTAGCGCTTGCGAGGCAGACAGCAGAACCACTGAGCTAAATCCCCAGCCTGTCTGTTTATAAATCTGTACAAATTGAAATGAAATTTTTTTCCTTGAGGTGTCCCTTACCACAGCTCATCAAAGAAAATCTTCATGAAAGTTTGCACTGTACACTGTTAGTCTGCTTTTCTGAGGTTGCATTGCAACCTTGTGTTCACTGGATCCTGCTATTTCACTGGAAGTACAGTGGCAAAATGGTTTATGTCCTGTTTTGTTCTAAGTCATAGCTGCTTGGTTTTTCCCTCGAGACAGAAGACCTCTATGTTTGCATTTTCTTTTGGAGAAAAATGCCTGAGAGGTTCCCTAGGCAGCAGTTTTCTTAAAATTGGTTTAAAAATACTTAAAACTGAATGCAGTTTTAAAAAAATTATCTGCATTTATCATCCTATTACCTGTTAAAAGTTTTTTTTGGGGGGCGGGTGTTGGTACCAGGAATCAAACTTGGGCCCCTGCGCTTGCGAGGCAGGTGTTGGAACCATTGAGCCAAATCCCAGCCCTTAAAGTTTTGTACCATGGTCTTTAGAACATTATTGATATCAGTAACATTAATGGCCTGATTAGTAATTGGTCTAAAGACGCAGACATCTCCACAGGTGCCCGTCATCCTGGAGGCACTGCTGAGCCCTCACTGGGGGTAGCATCTTTTTTCATTAAAATTAAAGATATTTCTCAAAAATATTTTCCCTTAGCCGGGCATGGTGGCGCACGCCTGTAATCCCAGCACTTGGGAGGCTGAGGCAGGAGGATCGCTGTGAGTTCAAGACAAGCCAGGGCTACATAGTGAGTTCCAGATCAGTCTCAACTACATTTTGTCATTATTGCTTTTCATAATAAATTATGCCTGTCTTTTCTTGAAAAAAAAAAAAGTGTCATCAATTATCAGGAGAGGAAAATAGGCCATGCTTAAAAGTTAAGTTTTTTGCCGCTGCCTGCCTCACAAGTTCAAGGACCCGAGCTCAATCCCCAGTACCAAAAAAAAAAAAAAAAAAGTTAAGTTTTTGAAGACAAATCATGTTTTCTTATGCTTTCCTTCATAACTTGTATAAACTATATATAGGAGAAGGGTGATTGAAGAATTTCGTTATTTGGTATCTAACAGATATCTTTATTGAATGAAGATAGAAGATTTAAACAAAAATATCAGTGGTACTAAAAAGAGAGGCATATGAGAAATCTGACTGACATGTAACATTCATATGGCCATAAGGAGACGCTTTTTAATAAGATGCGAACTGATATAAAAATAGATCTGCAGTATGATCCCCTAAATAAAAATCATATTCCACTCTCCTGAATATTTACTACAGTTTCATTTTATCATACTAATTTATCCGTTGACCCTGGGAAATAGGATGTAATTTCACTCTGCCCACTACTTGCCAAATTCCAAAGTTTAGTAAAGCTGTTTTGCATTTAACTTTAAATATTAAGCAAAGATGATTTTGACAGCCTAGCAGCTTAAGGTCCTTCTTTAATTTCTTGTAGATGTGAAAAATATAATTTTAATATTGTCTTTTTAAAATCATGGGCCTAAACATTTTAAAACTTATTTTTCATTTTTTCCGTTAAGAATGTAAATTATTTTCTTGGATCTGGGTGCTTTCATTTAGAATAACGATACTTCTCAGGACATTCTCGGGTGATGTTTAAAATATTGCATAAGTGCTCTGAGTTCTGCCATTAAATTCATTTTTCATGTAATGTTCATCTCTGAGTTTTGTGATTTAACAATCACTGTGCACCCTGAAAACCACAGATGCATTTGCATGAGGTATGTGGAAATCATGTCTTGGAAGGGGACCTGGAAACCCGGGGTTTATTGTATGTTTGGAATGCCTATATTCTTAACCTTCTCCTCATCCTCACGTTTCTAGATCCATTCCGAGTTATCTGCAGTGAAAATTATGAGATCTTTTAAAGATCTCACTATCGCCGGGCGTGGCGGCGCACGCCTGTAATCCCAGCACTCGGGAGGCTGAGGCAGGGGGATCTCTGTGAGTTTGAGACCAGCCTGGGCTACATAGTGAGTTCAGGGTCAGCCTGAACTACACAGTGAGACCCTAACTCAAAAGAACCAAGCAAACAAAACAACAACAAAAGATCTGTCAAGCAGTTTTTTACAGAGGGAACTTGTGTTGTCACTTACATTCTTAGGCATTTATGTATATGTATATCAAATTCAGTTTTTCAAACTCCGTTATAGTTGGGGTATATTATTCCCATCCCCACCTTAAGAGTGTGCTGCTCATTAACATGCAAAGAGCCCTAGTGAAACTTTTCCCACTATGTTTGTTACTGTCTGGCAGCCAGAATAAAATCCAGAGGTGAAAGGCAGTGAAACACTGCAGGGCCTGCAGAGGCGCTGCTGAGCCCAGGGGTATAACTGGCCAAGCAGCCCTGAGAGCTCGGTACACAAACAGAAGTTAGGGTTTCTGTGGCTGAAAGGTACTTGGAAGGAGGAAGCTCAGAAGAGAAAGTGTTAATACACTGAACAATAACCTCTCACCATACAGTAATACGAATGGTGTCAGCCAACACACAAAAACTTTTCAGGAAATTTGACTATATCAACAGCTTGTAACATAGCCTTTCGGTTTCATGAGGTTTTAAATGATTTCCCCTTTTCAATTAAACCCATCCTTTTCCTCCATTGTCTTTTAGTTCTTAAGACAGAAGAACAAGATAAGTCTATACTGTGTATGTGTGTTTCTGCCTTCTGTGTGTACAGCGTTGCAGGTCTCGTGAGCGCAGTTGTGCTGCAGTGTGCTGGCTCGCGAGTGTGCACTACACGGTGTATGATTCTGTGTATGCCGTGGAGGGCAGTTTTGACTGTTGAACTATGCTTGATTTTGATACAGTTGCTATGATTGCATTCGTCAGTTTTTCATTCAAATCCTGTTTGTCTTTGAAATGGAAAATGGAAGGTGCTGTATTTTGTTTGGTCAGCTTAATGTTGGATGAGCTTCAGTTTAAGTTAGCATCATTCTTATGTATCTTGCTTACTATACTACTGTTAAGTATTTTTTCTACTTTTGTAATGGTCTGTGTTTGAATTAAACTTCTAAAAGTATAAGAATCATTTTTTAAAATCCCATTGTGTCATATTGTTATATATTGAATATAAAGTATAGACAATGTTTTAAAATATGACTTTTAAAGTTGCTGTATGGCATTTTCTTCCCATAGCTGTCACAAGATGAATGCAGAGGTACATTATACAAATACAGACCTGAAGACGTAGATATCGATGTAAGTATCAGTATAATATTTTGTTTTTTTGAGACAGGGTCTCACTACGTAGTTGAGACTGACCTGGAACTCACTGTGTAGCCCAGGCTAGTCTCAAACTCACAGCAATTCTCCTGCCTCAGCCTCTAGAGTGCTGGGATTACAGGTGTGCACCACCACGCCCGGCTTAGTATCAATATAATATTTATTGCCAGTGCTCTGTAATCTTTCTGCCAAAACGCTGGAAATAAACAGCAATCGAAGAGCTTCTTCCCATCCCTCCAAACTTTATTTACAACAAATAAATGGGTTTTTTTTCTCTAGTGCATGAGATTACCCTCGGGTTACCCACCCCGTGGTACAGTGGTGTGTATTAAACAGCACCTGCATGAAAATTAAAGGCTTACTGATTAAAAGGGCCGGGGATTTAGCTCAGTGGCTCCGCACCTGCCTTGCAAGCGCAAGGTCTCAAGTTCGAGCCTGGTACAAAAAAAAAGGAAGAAAAAAAAAGACTGATTAAAGAGAGATACAGAGGTCTGGAAACAAAAATGACTGTGTCTTCTAGAGATTCAGTCAGGCCCCTGTTGCACTCTTCTCTTCTAACCCTGCTTGAAGCAGACTCTTCCCTGCCTCTCCTCTTTCCGTCACCTCCCACTCGACATGGCTTTGAGTCGTGTCTGACGAGAGTTATGGTCACCATTTTAACAGGTGCACAGCAAGGAGGGTGGAGGACCGCCTTTCTAGCCTGCTTGTCAGTGTGCCCTGACGTTTAGGACGTGCTCCCTGGCCAGGTTGTTTGTTTTGAGGCATCAGAATGGGGTTTTTCTGCTGTCAAAATGCCAGGAGTTTCTCCTCATACACTCATTTTAAAAGTGGGCCGCCAGGTGCAGGGCCACATGCCTGATCCAAGCATTTGGGAGGCTGAGGCAGGAGCTGCAGGTTGAAGCCAACCTGGGCTGTACGGTGAGATCCTGTGTCAAAACAAAGGGAAGCGCTAAGAATTTGGAATAACTAGAGCGAAGATGCAGCTACCGTGTGTGAAGCCCTGGGTCCAGTCTCCATCGCTACGGGGAAAGAAGCATGTTGCAAATGATGTTTGTCCAAAAGCCCTATTTTTATCTGCATTACTATGTTGAAGTATCGTTTGTATGTGCAGCTAAGAGTGGTGCCAGCTGCTGAGGACTGAGGCAGAAGGGTTGAGATGTGAGGCCAGCCTAGGAAATGGAGCAAGACCCCTCTGTAAAAAACAAATGAACACTGCGGCTGGGGATTTAGCTCAGTAGTTCCGGCGCCTGCCTCACAAGTGCAGGGACCCGAGTTCGATCCCCAGTACCAAACAAATTAAAATGAACAGGCCAGGCGTGGTGGTGCACACCTGTCATCCCAGCACTTGGGAGGCCGAGGCAGGAGGATCACTGTGAGTTTGAGGTCAGCCTGGGTGACATAGCAGGAGCCCATCTCCAAAAACAAGAAATACAAAACTAGGGCTGTGTTTATCCCTTAGCTTAGTTTCTCCAGTAGATTGGGAGGGAGGGGGTAAAATGATAGAATTAGAATCATGGACTGCTTAATAACTAAGAATATTTTGAAATATGTAAGTTAAATTGTATGGCAGAGATGCTTTTGCTTTGCGTGCGTGCGTATTATTTTTCTATATAAGCTACATTTTAAATTTGATGTTGCTGATTAGAATAAAAATCACCTAATTAGCTATTCCGTGGCTGTTTCAAATGGCTAATGTTTTAAATAGCCAATTACAGGCAAAATAAAAATTGCTAACCATGACATCTTCCCTTACAACCTAGGCCAAATTAAGCCGATTATGTGAACAAGATAAAGTGGTACACGCGCTGGAAGAAAAACTTCAGCAGCTGCACAAGGAGAAAGTAGGACAGTCATGCTTATTATCGACAATGGGTGTCACTTTGTATGGTGGTTATCGGGGCGCTGATAACCACAGTGGGAGAATGATTTCCGCGATGCATAACACTGAGTGTCCCTCTTGTTGTCACAGTACACGCTGGAGCAGGCCCTGCTCTCGGCCAGCCAGGAGATCGAGATGCACACGGCCGACCCCGCAGCCATCCAGACGGTGGTGCTGCAGCGGGACGACCTGCAGAACGGGCTGCTCAGCACCTGCCGGGAGCTCTCGCGGGCCACTGCCGTATGTACAGCTACTCTGTGTTTAGTTGGGCTGTCTTTAGGGAGTATTTGTAGTGTTACTCTGCTGATGCTTAGACACATAAAACGTGATCTTAATTCTGTAACTAGTAGTCATTTTGTTCTTTTATGAAATGAGTATTTTACCAAGAAAATAAGTGCTCCTTTTTATATATTATGCTAATGAAAAATTCATTTTTGTTTGTTGTTCTTTTTTTTGACACAGGGTCTTGATACACAGCTCAGGCTGGGCTCAAACTCGCTTTGTAGCCCAGGTTGGCCTGGAACTTACAGTGATCCTTCTGCCTCAGCCTTCCAAGTGCTGAGACTATAGGCGTGCGCCACGACGCCCAGTGAAGCTTTCTTAAAATACATCAGGTTTATTATATTTAGAGAAGTAAGCAGCTGGGCATGGTGGCGCATACCTTTAAATACAGCCCGCAGGAGCCGGGGATTTGACTCAGTGGTTCTGCTGCCTGCCTCACAAGTGCAAGGGTCCGAGTTCGACCCCCAGTATCCAAAAAAACAAACAAACAAATAAATAAATACAGCACTCAGGGTTAGGAGGCAGAAGGATCACCGTGAGTTCAAGGCCAGCCTGGACTGCATGGCAAGACCCTGCCTCAAACGAAAAGTAATTATTTTGTTAATTTTAGGAGCTAGACTCATTCAACTCGCCAGTTCACTTTAATAAAAGATACCACAGGCTTTCAGTGAGATGAAGCAGTGCGCCTTAGATCCTACTGTGCTGTCCTCTAGCCTGGGAAGACCGCCTGCCCCGCCCGGCCTGACCCGGAAAACGGCCCCTTCCGGGTCTGTACCTTCTGGTGCCACTAGGGATGCAGCTCCCTACTCTGAATGGCCACGGTCAGCCGAGCTTGGCAAGGGGTCAGAACGTGCTCCTGCCTTCCATTCTGAACCCCAAACTAACATTCCAAATATTTTGTTGGTTTGGTTTTGGGGGTATTTCACTGTTTTTGGTTTCATTGCTTTGATTTGGGAAGGATTTTGCTTTTGTTTTGGGTTTTAGCTACTGAAGTTGTTTTGGGGTTCGTTTGGGGGGTTTGTTTGTTTGTTTGTTTTTGGTACCAGCCATCAAACTTGGGACCTTGAGCTTGCAAGGCAGGGATGACACCACTGAGCTAAATCCCCAGGCCCTGAAGTATTATACCTTTAGTTTTGTTTTGTTTAGCTGAGTGCGGTAGCACACACCGTAACCTCAGTTCTCAAGAGGCTGAGACTGGAGAGTCACTGTAGGTCTGAGGGCAGTTTAGAATATTCAGGGCCAGCCTGAACTACATAATGAGACACTGTTCGTAATATCAACAACAACAATAAAAAATCTAGTTTGGTGATTCTTAAATAACTTACTTTTCTATTCCCACTTTTATTTTTTGGAGACAGGATCTTGTTCAGACTGGCCTTGAACTCACAGAAATCCTCCCATTTTAGCTTCCCTGGGGCTGGGATGAGAGGCATGCACCACCATGCCCAGCCTCTATTCTCATTTTAAAATGCTGCTGTTCCCATGGTCTCTTTTTCAGTCTTTTAATTATACCATGATGTTTACAGACTTTGTAAAATTTAATATTTTTTCTTGTGAACTCCTTCAACTCAAAATCCCTGTCTCATCTGGGTCGCTCTGCCGTCCAGCACCACGGGGATATGTATTGGGAACTTGGCCAACGACATGGGATGATTTGCCCAGTGTTACAGAGCGAGCACACGAGAGGCCTAGAACTCAGGTCTGTATCTTACCATCATAGTCAGGAGGACATAGCCCTACATGGATTTTTATAATCTAGTCAGAAAGGAAGCACAGGTCTGCAGAACATTAACTGCAAGAAAGTAGTCCCTGGGAGTGTAGCTCAGGGGCGGAGCATCAGCAAGCTGAGTAAGTTCTCGGTGGGAGGAACGGGGATGCAAAGGGCTCCCCACAGGGCGGGCACCTCCACGCAGCTCCAGAGGCAAGTGTAAGAGATGCGGGAGCTGTCAGGCGGGCCCTCCTGAGCTCCTGTCAGACGTGGAGTGTGTGAACCGGGGGAGGAGCGAGCTGCCCACCTGAGCTGCTGAAAGCCCAGCGTCCCAAGCGCCCAATCAGAATGGTGGCTTCTGACAGTCAGCGGACAGCGGATTAGTGGTTTAGTGTCTATTCTTGAAATCTCAGTTTTAGAAAATTACTCCCCTTACCATCTGAATTTAGTAAATTAAATCCCATCAGTAGGCTTAGAATTTGCTTGGTCCTGAAGTAAACTCCAGCCGGGCATGATGGCACACACCTGTAATCGCAGCACATGGGAGGCTGAGGCAGGAGGATCGCAGTGAGTTCAAGACCAGCCTGGGCTACAGAGTGAGTTCCAGGTCAGTGTCAACTACATAGTGAGACCCTGTCTCAAAAAAATAAAAATAAAAATAAAATTTAAAAATAAAGTAAACTCCAACCCTTATGGGAATTGTGTGCAAAATGCCCTGATAGAAGTTAATCTCTAAGGGCCGGGGATTTAGCTCAGTGGTTCCGCCGCCACCTGCCTCACAAGCACAAGGACCTGAGTTCAACCCCCGGTACCAAAAAAAAGAAGTTAATCTCTGAATGTCCCTTTTTTCAGTTGTTATCCTACACAGACACCTTCATGGGGGTTTTTCTTGCCTTTGGCGTTTCTCAGTTATGACAAACCCTACAAATGTGTTTTTCTAAGACATGTCCTCCTGCATGGGATACAAACTACACTTGTGGTGCCTTTGTGTAAACTTATTTATATTTGTAGCTTAGGGATGCAAATGTTGGTATGTCCCTGGGCATGTGGTTGGCACTCGGTGAATGCTGCGAATGGCATTTATGTTGGCAGAATCTCAGGGGCCCCGTGACCGGTGCACAGTTCATGGCTTTGGTTCACGATCCGAGCCTCAGGCGTAGAAGTGTAGCGTGAGCTTCTCCCTAGGTCAAAGCCTCAGTTCTGAGAACATCTCCTCCTCAGCCTGCAGGCCGCGAACCCGGCCTGGCAGTAAGCACAGAGAGCAGTGCTCCTTGTTTGTCTTATTTAATTCCTGATTCCACATCCTCTGTGTGCACCCTGTGTCACACAGGTCCTTTACATTTCAGCACATAGCACCCTCGCATTCTCTCCTTATCGTCACTGTCTTTCTCTAGACCTGACTAAAGGGAAGGATTATAATAACAGTTACACCTTCAGGTCGACTTTTCAGCATGTCTGAAGTTTGTGTTCCCCTCTGAAAGCAGAGCCTGAGATCAGGAACTGGCTTCAATCACTTTATTTGGAGGATGATCCCAGAGAGCAGAAATGAGGGCCTGGAGAGCAGGCAGGGAAGAGAAGCCGGTACAGGCTGCACTGCTGCATGGGCCCCACAGGGACTCAGGAAATGAGCAGCTTCAAGTTTCCCACTCCAGCCTGGAACTGGGGTAGCCCTTGGGGCGGGGCTGTCCAGGCTCCTTCTCCCTGCAGCGCTTTTCCCTCACAGCCAGGTCGCCGCTGGATGCTGAGAAGCCGCGGGGCCCGGGGGCTCGCGCTGGCCCTGCCTGCAGGTGGCGGAGGATGTGCTCTCCGGCTCTGTTGGCTCACGGTGCCCTTCCTGTACGCAACAGAAGCTCAGCGTTTCTGACCACGGATAAGAGCTTCTGAATATATTTGTGTTTAATGTCTTTTTCACACAAATCATTGGCTTGAAAGTCTAGAGAAATCCTATGCAAAGTAAATGTGATCGCCTGCATTTTAGCCCTGTTTTTATCACCTCTGCCACACAGATGAACCTGAGTTACGCAAGTTGGGCAGCTTGCTGAGGTGGCGTGGTGTAGGTAGTAAGGGAGAGAGTGCCTGACCGAGAGCTTGTCATTCTCACAGATTGTACCCTCCGGCTCCTCCACCAGCGCCATGGTTACGTAACCAGTGCTTGCTGGCACTTGTAATCCAGTCTAGATTCTCTTGCTCAAAGAATCTCAAATTTATAAAAGAAAAATCTAAAATTAGTAACTCAGGAAAGGAATTTCAAGCAGGAAAAAACCAGTACTAAGTCCCCTAAGTCATTCTGGTAGATGGCTTTGGCATTTAGTGGACACTGCAGAATAGCAGCAGTGTGGGAAGTAACGGTAATTATCGTGAAAGTCGCTTGAGCACTTGTTACTGGGTCCTGGGTTCCATGACATTTGTGTATTACAGACACGTCCTCGACGTGATAGTCTCTTGACATGGGTACTGCTGTCACTGTATTAAAAATGAAAACTGAAGCCAGGCATGATGGTGCATGCTCGTAATCGCAGCACCCGGGAGGCCAAGGCAGGAGGCTCATCATGAGTTCGAGGCCAGCCTGGGCCACATGGTGAGACCCTGTCTCAAAGAAAAAAGAAAACTGGAGAGAGAGGCAGAGGAAGGAGAGAGAGAGAATAGTGGGTGATACAGACTCACATGGAACTCGGGGTTCTGAACTGGCTCCAGACCAGGGGGCCATGAGTAACCAGGGACTTCACACCTCAGTGATACAAGTGGAATTTAGGCTCCTGAGCTTCAAATGGCAGGCAAGCAGCACGAACAGGCTCTCCTGGGGAGATCTTCTCATCTTCCTTCTCACAGTAGTACGTGGCGCTGAGAATCAGTTATGACAGAGCAGTTTGCAGTGAATCAGTTGCCATGGGCGCTCCTGACTGCTCTTTGAAAGGTTTTGACATGGGTACAGGCTTGAGGGCCGGGGATTTAGCTCAGTGTTTCTGCCGCCTGCCTCATAAGCTCAAGGTCCTGAGTTTGATCCCCGGTACCAAGAAAAAAAAAATTCTCGAGTAAAATAGCCAGGTGTTGGCAAGAAACGCTTTGGCGATCTGTTCCCCATGCCACCCTTGTCACTCACTGTCCACCTGGGAGCCTTGGAGGTGGGGTTGAGGCAGGAGTGGGCCTTGGGCCAAGTGGTGCCATGGGCTTAGGAAGCTTCTTGTGCCTCTTCGCACCTGAGATGTCGGTGGAGTCGCTGTCAACCTCTGTCCTGTGTATCTCTGGAAAGCACGCATCCCAGTGCCCTGGGTAGTTGTGTGCAGGTGTCTCTCGCCCTCTCGAAGCCTCCACAGCCCACTGTAAATGTTCAGCCCTTGTGATCCACACAGATTGGAAGACGGTTAGAAGCAAGTTTCACTAAAGCAGACCAGTTTTCCTATTCATTCAAGTAAAAAGTTCACTGAAGCCAAAAGACTAATATTTACATAATATAGATGAGATAAAAGTCTTTAATCCATTATCACTTTGCCTTTTAAAATTTAATTCATATAAAACTTGCTTAATAATAGACTCCCTAAATTATCCACATAATGTAGAGATAATATAATTTGCAGTACTTTATCTCTTTGGTTCTTCTATTTTAATTCAATATAATTCACTTTAAAACCTATTTAAGGAACTCTTTTAAATTCAAAAAGCAATTATTCCAAAGGCCAAGTTTTAGAACTCATTTTAATTTTTTACAAGTGTGGTCCTTGAATAATTCTTCATCGCCTAACTTCTTTATTTTTAAAGTAGGTGTAAGCTAGTTGCAGAATACAAATTAAATAACTCCATAAAGAACCTGCAGGCGGAGCATGGTGGGGTGCACATGGGATCCTGGCCTGCGCATTCAAGAGCAGCCTGGGCAGCTAAGCCGTGCCCACCCCAGAGGGAGCACTCAGCAGGGGCACGGAGAATGGCTGGGACGTGACCTCTACATCTGCTTTTCTAAAAAAAACTGTGAGGGCCGGGGATTTAGCTCATTGTTTCCACCACCTGCCTCGTAAGCGCAAGGTCCTGAGTTCAATCCCCTGTACCAAAAATAAATTAAAAAGTGTGTGTGCGCGCACCTGTGTGACAGGGGCACTAACCCTAAGGGTGACCCGCCCTGAGTGCCCCAGACTCCTTGCTGTTGTCAGAGTGTCACCTCACAGCACCGCTTCATTCAGAGCAGCACCCAGCAAGAATTCCCTGGCTTAGCCAGGTTCTGAGAGCACAGTTCCTATGTCACTTACAGGCGTTCATCGGTGATTTTACACTTGCCAACGCCATGCTAAATTGTGATGATAAAATAGCGAGTGATACAGCTCCTGCCCTTAGTCTAGCAGTTCTCTACCCTGCTGTCGCTCTCTGGAGTGTCCGAGACCCCTCACGCCCACAGCATGGCATCCCTGAAGCAGGCGAGGCCACGGTGAGTTTTACAGTGCCTGCATGTTACAGGCTGAGCATCAGAACTTCTCTGTGACTTCGTGGTTTGCATGTGATTTGTTTGTCCAGAAGAGCAGGTCACAGGTACATAGTCTTTTGTTGAATCTATGAGTAGGATTCAGTGAAGGGTTCATATAGTTAACAAAACTAATTTGCTTTTATTACATTAAAAAGCAGATTGAGAGGGGCCAAGGATTTAGCTCAGTGGCACTGCACCTACCTTGCAAGAGGAAGGTCCTGAGTTTGATCCCCAGTACCACCACCCCCCAAAAAAGCAAATTGAGTTTATTCTATAGAAAATTAATTCAAGCTTCTAGTGTTATTGAAAATCTAATACACGAAAACACAAAGTATGTACTATTTTTATTCATGAGAAGCTTTTGTTTTTGTTTTTTGAGACAGGCTCTCACTGTGCAGTTCAGAATGCCCTTGAACTCACTGTGTAGCCCAGGCAGCCTCAACCTCTCAGCAATCCTCCTGTCTCAGCCTCCCAAGTGCTGGGATTACAGGCCTGTGCCACCACACCAGGCCTGTTCGCAGGAAACTTATTCAGGGAATGAGGATTATGTTTGTACCTCTTCCCGTCTTAAATGAGATCAGCCGTGTTTAGGTTGTATGGTCGTGGACTCTCTTCCTCACTTTAGGAAATTAACCTTCAGGAAAGATTGACTGTATTGCCAAGAATAAATTAAACTGTTTCCTAAAAATAATGCTCTGTGTACAGTAGAAGTGATTCAGATTATTTGATGACATCAAAAAATAATAGGTAAGTTTTGTTTTTAGAAATTTGAATACAATAGCAACACAGTATAAATACATAGATTATACAGTAAATTTTTATTGAAGAAAAGGAAAAAGGGGCTGGGGAATTTGGCTCAGAGGTTCCACCGCCTGCCTCGCAAGTGCAAGGGCCCAAGTTCAATCCCTTGTACAAAAAAAAAGAAAAGGAAAAAGACCGTAAAAGACCATAAGTTATAAACATGTCTTGCACAGTCTCAGCTGTGCAGCTCTGAGAATGAGAGCCGAGCCGTGGTGCAGCCCTCAGCCCCTGACTGACACTGTGCTTGCAGGAGCTGGAGCGCGCGTGGCGAGGCTGCGACAAGCTGGAGCACGACGTGACGGTCGTCAGGGCCCAGGTGCAGGAGCGGCTGGAGCGCCTCGGCGAGGTCCAGGTACGAGGATGCCTCTCAGGCCTGGGCTGCCCGCTGCAGTTGCCTGCGTGTGGCTGGCTCTCCGGATGGGGTCTGCACACCCGCCGTGGTGCACAAAGGTCCCGGTGTTCTGGTTGAGACGCTCTTTATTCTGCTGGGCACTGGCGTGTTCTGTACCGCCTGCCTGTCTCAGCTGTTTGCCTTCCATACGGCCACGTGTGTTACTTGGTAATGGGTTGTTGGGTTAGATGACTTTTTTGATGCTTTTTTTTTTTTGGTTTTATGAGACAGGGTCTCACTATGTAGTTGAGACTGACCTGGAACTCACTATGTAGCCCAGGCTGGTCTTGAAAGATCTTGATCTCGATCAAGAGATCCTCCTGCCTCAGCCTCCTGAGTGCTGGGATTACAGGAGTGCGCCACCACATCCGGCTCTGATGCTTTTTTAAAAATTATTTTTAAAAATAAAAATAAAGTTATTTTAAGCCAGGCGTGGTAGTGAATGCCTGTAATTGCAGCACTCAGGAGGCTAAAGCAGCAGGATCACAGGGAGTTCAAGGCCAGCCTGGGCTACATTGTGAGACCCTGTCTCAAAAAAAAAATCAGATACTGAATACACCAGTAAACATCATAGTTATCTCTGCTAAAATACAAGATAGGCACACTTTTCTCTAAAAGGCCAGACAGGAAGTACTTTAGGCATTGCAAACAAACAGCTCGGTTACATGCCGTATTATTTGGTGGTGTTAGCTTTGTATAGCCCCTTAAAAATGCACAGTTCCTCAAGGCTCAGTAGTCCCAGCCTATAACCAACACTCCGGAGGCTGAGGCACAGGAATCGTGTGTTTGAGGCCAGCTGTGGCTACGACACAGCAAGTTCATGGACCAACCTGAACTACTACACACGTAGTAAGACCCTATCTCAAAAAACAAAGCAGGTGTAAAATTCACTCCGAGCTCACAGGCCCACAAAAAGACACATGCCTGATTTAACCTAATAAAATGTAGCCATGAAAACCCAGTAACTATATGGGACAGACACCTAAATAAATGAAAGATGTTACTGTTAGCTTTACCGTGGTGGAAATTCTTCTCACTGACGTCATTCCGTCCCACAGATTTCTACAGAATCTTCTAAGGACACGTTTTTGAATGGCTCTGGTATCTGAAAAGTACATTAAAGACCCCAGATAGAGTATTTTTAAAAAATAAAGAACTAGAAAGCACACGCACTATGAATGGTAGCATTGTACAGGCAACCTTAGACCCGCTACCTAATCTGTTTTCCCAACTATAAAGTGAAAATAGTCCTGGGTTACATTGTTAGGGTTAAATATATTGATATTTTTGAGAAACTTAGAATCAGGCAGGTAAACTTTGCATAGTCAATGGTTTTAAAGTAACAAGCAAATATAATGCAAAACCTTAGGGTTACACACAGGGCAGGGCAGAGGACAGCTCACACCTTGGACAGCACAGCTGGACCGGAGGGCTGCAGTACTGGTCCTGTCTTAGTGCTGGACCGAGCTAAACTGCGGCTGTATCACAGGCCTCGCCACTGTGCTAAAGATGGTGACAGGAAATTGCTGGCGGGAGGTGAACTGAAACAGGACCAGGCACTTACTGTGCACAAAGCGGAAGGGAAGGAAGGTGGGGGTGTGGCTTTATCAAAGTTAAAGATTTCAGTCCCTTCTCGGCCTTTTGGCTAAGATCCAGTGCATAGTTAAAGATTTCTTCTCACTGAAGACAGCATGGAGGTAGAAGATGAAGCTGGGCATGGTAATTTAGGCCTGCAGTCTCACTCCTTGAGAGACCGAGGCAGGAGTATGACAAGTATGAGACCGGCCATAGCAACTTCACCAGAACCTGTCTCAAAACAGTTTTTTTTCTTTGAGCTGAGGTTTTATTATGTAGCCGAGGTAGGCCTTGAACTCATGAAGACCTGCCTCAGCCTCCCAAGTGCTAGGATAACAAGCATGCACCACCATCAGAATAAAATATAGAAGGGCTGGGTGTGGTGCTGCACACCTGTAATCCCAGCACTGGGGAGGCTGAGGCAGGAGGATCGCTGTGAGTTCGAGACCAGCCTAGACTACACAGTGAGTTCCAGGTCAGTCTCGACTACACAGTGAGACCCTGTCATAAACCACCCCCCAAAAAATAATAATAATAACAAGATAAAATTTAGAGGGCTGACTATGTAGTTCAGTGGCAAAGCATGTACCGAGCCTTTCGTCCAATCCCCAGGACCACCCCAACCAAACAAGCTGTTGCCATACTAGAAACAGTTATCTTTCACTTCTGAAATTCAAAGAATACGTACTGAAATTCAATGATTATGTACTATCTAGATTTTGAGGGCCAGGGATTTAGCCCAGTGGTGCCACTGCCTGCCTCCAAAGTGCAAGGACTTGAGTTCGATCTCCAGTACCCTCCCCGCAAAAAAAGATTTTGGAAAGGGTGGTGTGTAATTCATGCTGGCCTTAAACTCTATGCGGCCTAGGCCAGCTTCAAACCCGTGGTGACACTTCTGCCTCAGCCTCCCGAGTACTGGGATCACAGGCCTATGCCACCACGCCCAGCTTTCTCAGCATTCTTAAAACAATCCACTGCTGTTCTGGGGGGGGGGGTTCTGAGACAGTCTCACTGTGTAGTTGAGACTGCCCTGGAACTCACTATGTAGCCCAGGCTGATATCAAGGTCACAGCGATCCTCCTGCCTCGGCCTCCCTCCCGGGTGCTGGGATTACAGGTGTGTGCCACCACACCCAACTTTAAAGTAATAATTAGTGGAACATTTTCTTAACTGGTAAAACTTGGGTTTGGACTCCTCCCTGTACTGACCCGAGCGTTTTCCCCACAGAGCGAGTCGGCGGGCATCGAGCGTGCGCAGCTGCAGAAGGAGCTCTGGCGCATCCAGGATGTGGTCGAGGGGCTCAGCAAGCACAAGCAGCTGCGAGGCATGGCCGAGCCAGGCGAGTGAACCGCGCAGTCCGAATCGTGTCAGAACGACGCGCATAAGGGTTTCCTTCGCTAGTTTAATGAGCTTTGGTATGGGAGAACAGGCATTCTGCAGCATTAGGTGTACAGTAAAGCAACAGCTCTGCCACCGCGCCCGTACAAAACTAAATGCACTGAGCGCGTGGGCTGTGTCCCCCGGAGTTCCCTTCTCCCACTACCCTTCCGCCATTGGCTTTCCCAGCCCCGCGTGCTTCCTGCTACCATGGCCCGCTGGGGTTCCCGTGGAAATGGGGGCACAGTCTCCACTCTGATGGAGCCACCCTGCTGGCCTCCTGAAAGTTAGTCACCTACACCTGTGTGTTTCATGTTTGAGAAACCCCCTTCCCCTTACACTGTGTTTCAACTAAACATTTCAACGTGTATTTTTAAAATGTAATTGTTTTCAAACTTTGAAATTATTAATAATGAATTGAAAACTGAAGGCTTCCTTTAAACTATGTGAAATGAAGGCCGGGCGTGGTGGTGCACACCTGTAATCCCAGCACTCGGGAGGCTGAGGCAGGCAGATCGCTGTTAGTTTGAGACCAGCCTGGGCGACATAGTGAGTTCCAGGTCAGTCTTAATCTACCTAGTGAGACATTGTCTCAAAAAAAAAAAAAAGTGAAATGAAATTATTTCTGTAGATTTAGAAAGATGGGTATATAGCTTAAGTAGTCACAGTTTCTAATTCTTTCCAACAGGAGCAGCAGGAGCAAAACCTTTCCCAACAGTTAAGTACAAAAATGAGGTAAGTTTGGATCAATTTTCTAGCTACAAACTATTTTAAATGCGTAACACATGAATTTGAAGTAATTAAGTCTTCTTTGTTCTTGTATGAAAAATGCTTTTTAAATATTTTTTAATCTTAAAATTTGATTGGTATTAATAACTCGGTGCTCATAACATAGTTTTTCTTTCATTAATGCAAAAGAAAAATTGAAACACTACTTTTCCATCTGTTAGAACTTTAACATCGTCATACTTTTTAAAGTAATTTGAATATTCATAATGATTTCTACTTTGTACAATTTGTAGGATGATTGATAGCTAAGTTGGTTCTTTGTTGTGCATGGCATAAAGAAATTACCACTATAAAGAGATACTGTCAACCTAGTTGAAAGAACCTGTGGTCTGGAACTTTGTAAAAAAGCCCAAGAAAATGTTTCTTTTTTCCTTCTCTTAAAATTGCAGGAAAAAAAAGAACTGCAAAAGCCTTACAATACGTTTTAGAAAGACAAAAATTGGTTCTTCTTTTTGTCATGGTTACTTTCAAAAATATAAATTGAAATTAATAGTTCTGTTTCTATGCATCAAAAAATGGCTGAAAATAAGACTTTTAAAAACTAATTCTTCTGGGCTGGGGATTTAGCTCAGCGGTTCTGCCGCCTGCCTTGCAAGCGCAAGGACCCAAGTTCGATCCCCATGTACCGAAAAAAAAAAAAACAAAACTAATTCTTCTCTTTTTAAATCCAAATACAGTAGTTTGCCACAGTGACCTCTTGCAGAGTCAGCTTCAGAGTAAAGCTGGCCTACGTTTATAGGGAAAACGCACACAGCCGACGGCAAACCGAATTGCCGGCTGTGCTCAAAAACGTGAGCTTTTCGGCTTGGCAGTGTCCCTTTAGGTACTTTAAAGTGAGTGCACGTTGATGTACCATTGCAAAGAATTGCGACATGCTTAATTCAATGTGCTTATCTAAATAAGGTGACTGTTCTACAATCTTTAGGAAGAGGAAGTAGCCCCACCTCGTCCTCCACTTCCTCGGTCCTATGACTTTACAGAGCAGCCTCCCATAGTCCCCCCTCTGCCCAGTGACAGCAGCTCCTTGCTCTGTTATAGCAGGGGCCCTGTGCATCTGCCGGAAGACAAGAAGCCTCACCAAGTGCAAGGGCACCCACGAAATGGATCTCACTGTGTAAGTGGCTGCCAGGCCACAGCTGACCCGTCCAGCCTGCCGCGCGTGGGAAACGGATTCACACTCAGCTTGTTTTTATGATAACCCCGCCTGTAGCCAGTGCTTTTCTGTTTGTACATAACTTTATCGTTTGTGTTTTCCTGTTTTGGTTTTATCATTCTCGCTTTTTAATATTTTCATAATTTTAATATCATAAATTCATAGCTTTTTTCGTAAAGTGGTTGCTCTTACCCTTGTTGAAGGAGCCACATTTTAAATATATTATTTCAGACTATTAGGGGGGAATTTGATTCTCCCAATCAGAAAGAAGAGAAAAACAAAACAAATTTTACTAGGGAGTGGCACGAGGGCTGCACTAGAAGAACTGGTCAGAGGTGTTGATGTGACCACGGGGAGGTGGTAGCCACAGAAACTGAAAACAGGAGACCTGGACCCAGTTGAGGCGGTGCACACCTGTAGCCCAGCACTCAGGAAGCTGAGGCAGGACGGTCGCAAGTGCAAGGCCAGGCAGGGCAGCCTAGCAACGGCAGGAGACTGTGTCTCAAAGTAAAAATACAGGAAAGGGCTTGGGGCTGTTGCTCATCAGTGTGCAGGCCCTAGGTTCAGTCCCCGGTGCCACAACAGAAGGAAGGAAGGGAAGGCGGGAGAGGGAAAGAGAAAGAGGACAAGGGAAAAAGGAAAGGAGGTTTGGAGTTGGGTAAACAAACGTGAAGTGCGGTGAACAAGGACAGAGCAGGAGAAACAATGGATCCCAGTTTGAGAACAATAAAATGTTCTCTGACAAGAGCTCCATGCTGAGGTGAACCTCGCCGCCTTCTAAATGAGAATGCATTGGGTCTTATCATTTATTTTTCGGCCTCAGACCATGATAAAAGTGGACTCTGGGGCTGGGCTGTCGCTCTGTGATAGAGTACGTAAAGGGCCCGGGCTCAACTCCTAACACACAGACCCCAAGAAAGACTTGGTTCCTAAGAGGAACAGAAAGTTTTGCTAGTTAAAATTCTTGCCAGGCAGTGGTACACACCCAGCACCCAGGAGGCTGAGGCGGGAAGTTTGCTATGAGTTCAGGGCTAGCCTGGATTACATAGCAAGATCCTGTCTCAAAAAAAAAAAAAAAAAAAAAAAA
>NW_022900931.1:16206587-16211846 GCF_012274545.1 Fukomys damarensis
AAAAAAAAAAAAAAAAAAAAAAAAAACTTTCAAATTGCTTTTTTGTCCTTAGTGGTCACATTTGTATTAGTTGTGTTCTATCCATGGTAGCCAACTGGGGCTTTTAATTTTTAGAGCTTGACTTGAGTCTTTAGAGGTATTGAGTCTTTAAAGGTAGACATTTTAAAAGAGTATGGAGCTTTTTTTGTTAATGACATGTCTTTCTTTGAAGGGTCCAGATTATAGACTCTACAAGAGTGAGCCCGAGTTAACAACTGTGGCAGAAGTTGATGAGTCGAATGGGGAAGAAAAATCAGAACCTGTGTCGGAGATGGAAAGTCCAGCTGTTAAAGGTCAGCACTGGGCGTGCATTGTATCTCCTCTGACGTTTTCTTCTGTTTTGTTTTGAGACATTTGAGCGATACTCAGTTTAAGTGCAGACCTGGTACTACATGCACAAGTCTACAGTCTCTCTATCTGACACCTTTCGACTCACGAGGAGGGTCTGAATAAAGAAATCCTCTGCTAACAGGAAGATAACATCACCCGTAAACCACAGACATCACCCCAACCAGACACAGGGCAACACTGCCTTTTTTTTTTTTTCCTGAAACAATCTGGCCTTGAAGTAACTATGTGGCCCAGGCTGGTCTCATACTCACTCACAGCGATCCTCCTGCCTCAGCCTTCCAAGTGCTGGGATTACAGGCATGTGCTACCATGCCCAAATGTACTGCCTTTAAACACATTCATTCTTCTGGAATATTTATCCCAAGCAAGATAAAGATAGCAGATCAGGTTAGGTGTTACTGAGAAATGTTTGATGACAAGTTTTCTGAAAGTTTTCTGCTGTCTGAGGTTTTTTTCCCTTTTTATCTTTTGGTTTTTTGAGACAATCTTGCTCTGTAGTTCAGGCTGGCCTTGAACCTACTAGTGTAGTCCAAGGTGGCCTTAAACCTGTAATGATCCTCCTGCCTCAGCCTCCTGAGTGCTGGGATGACAGGCACGCACACGCACCAATGCTAATTGTTCTTCAGTGTCAAAATGAAAAGGGTAGCAGGGAGAATTCTTCTAGATTCAAAAGATTAAAAAAAAAAATGTCTGAAGGCAGGGCATGGTGGTGCACACCTGTAATCCCAGCACTTGGAAGGCTGAGGCAGGAGGATCGCTGTTAGTTCTCGACCAGCCTGGACTACATAGTGAGTTCCAGGTCAGTCTCAACTATGTAGTGAGACCCTGTCTCAAAAATCCAAAAAAAAAATGTCCAAGAGGTAGCTCAGTGATAAAAAGCCCTTGCCTAGCATGTACAAGGTGGTGGATTCAATCCCTGTAACTAGAGAAACATACAAATACAGTACAGTACTTTAAATTTTAATTGGACCATTGTTTAAAAGAAAAACTATGAGGGCCAGAGGTTTGGCTCAGTGGTTCCACTGCCTGCCTTGCAAGCACAAGGACCCAAGTTCGATCCCTGGTACCAAAGAAGAGAAAAACTGTGAAGATATTCATAGAAGTATGAAAATTTAAACATGTTCTAGACACCAGCTAATAGTGTGAGCATAGTATTGTGTGTGAATCCTGAAAAACTTAAAAGAATCTGCAATTTATTTTCGAGAGGTTCACCAAACAGCATTTGTGTATGTGTACATATTTATTTAGAGAGAAAGCAAGTATGTTGAAGAATAAAATATTTCAGAAAAATAAATGCTACATATAATGCGCTGGGCTAAATTTTATAATCTGCTAGGGGATCACAAAGTTAAGTATGGGCCGGACATGGTGGTGCACGCCTCTAATCGGAGCACTCCAGAGGCTGAGGCAGGAGGATCACTGAGTTCGAGACCAGCCTGGGCTACACAGTGAGTTCCAGGTCAGTCTCAACTACACAGTGAGACTCTGACTCAAAAACAAAACAAAACAAAGTTAAGTATGAAGAACACATGAAGTGAGGTTCACTTAGCTTTTTCATGATGGAAACCCCTGTCCCTGTGAGCTGCAGGCAGAGCCAGGCCTGCGGGTGCTCCTGGGGAGCCATTCCCCAGCGGGAGGGAGGGGCATTAAGAAGTTCTGTCACCTCGAACTCAAGGTGACAGCTCCGCAGTCTCATCAGGTCACATCTTCCTCAATGAAATGTGTTAACTTCTTCACATGTATGCATAAACGTAAATGAAGTATACATAGCCTCAGTCTGTGTCACTTGGCATGTATTATTGCACACATTCAGGGATCTTTTTTTTGGTTTTTGTTTTTTGAGACAGGGTCTTACTATGTAGTTGAGACTGACCCGGAACTCACTGTGTAGCCCAGGCTGGTGAACTCACAGCGATCCTCCTGCCTCAGCCTCCACAGTGCTGGGATCACAGGTGTGCGCCACCACGCCCAGCTTTTTTTTTTTTTTTTTTCTTTGAGACAGGGTCTCATTGTGTGTGTAGTTCAAGGACTCCTGCCTCAGCCTCCCGAGTGCTGGCTTTACAGGCATTCACCTCCACACCTGGCACCGCTTGGGTACTTCTCCCCTCAGGACCAGAGTGATTACAAATTCAGGTTAATACCAGTGTTGATATCCTCCCTCCTCCTCCAGGAAGTATCAAGTTGAGGGGGAAAAAAAGCCAGGAGCTCCATAGGCTACAAGGCTCAGAGCTGAACACATTGAGAGCCTGGCAGGGACCCCCCCCCCTCCCCCTGAGATAAAGACAGACCCTTTCACACATGTGCAGCACTTAGGAAACCGACTGAGGGCTGCTGGGACTGAGCTGTGTGACAGGACCACCACCTCCCCCTGGCTGGGGCGTGGAGGACAGGAAGAGGAAGGGACGGCCCTTGCCCCTGCACTCGCAGCCTTGGATGCACGCGGCCTTTTGGGGGAAGCTTGTTTGCACCACACAGTGACCTCTTGTCACCTGCTGCTGCACTGTCTGTGCATGCTTTATAGAGGCCATGTACATGGAGGGGATCCGCACACCTACAATCCCAGGTACTCTGCAGGACGAGGCAGGGGGATCACAAGTTCAAGGCCAACCTGGGCAATATGCCAGACCCTGTGTCATGACTTAAAAAGCAATAAAATGAAGATCAAAGTAAAGATACCGTGGTAAATCACCCAGTTCGTCTGGGCTCTGTCTTCCGTAACTGTCACACTGATTAGGGTGACCATAGAGATGGACCATGCGAGCACAGAGGACATTCTGCAGAGTTCATGTCTTTGCCCCCGCCGCCCTTTAGAGCTATCGGCACGTGTCTGTGTGTACGAAGCCCTGGGGCCTATCCTCAGTACTGCAGAAATAAGTCTGTCTGTAAACTTAGCCCTCCGTTTGTCCAGTGATGTCTCTGACTGTCTTCAGGCCTTTGGAAACAATCAGGAAGGCTGAGGGTGCAGCTCCACAGCTCAGGGCTCGTCTGCCACACACAAGGCTCTGGCTTCCATCTCCGGGGCCATGGAAATGCACAAATAAATACCACCGGAGCAGAAGAAAACCCCGTTGCGTGCATGCGTTTTGTAGAACTTACTGCTGTCTTGTTTTCAGGCTCCCACTTCCCTATTGGCATCGTCCCTCCCAGAACAAAGTCACCAACACCTGAGTCCTCAACAATAGCCTCATACGTGACCTTGAGGAAGACTAAGAAGATGCTGGACCTCAGAACGGTACTTGTGTAGATTTACAGACCTGCTTCTGTTTGCTGCTTTTCCATGACTGTGTGGCTGTTCTTTGTGTTTCATGATGCTTGGGGGTTGAGCCCAGGGCCTCCACACTGAGAATACTGCCCAGCCCTTTCCTCTTTGTCTAAGACAGACGTGTGAAGTTGTCCAGACTGGACTGCCTCAGTCTCAGAGTGCTGGGATTACAGTAAAGCTGCCGTAGTTGTGTTGTTTTGTTCTTTTGTTTCGGTACCAGAGATTGAACTCGGACTTTGCTCTCGCAAGGCAGGTGCGGCACCACTGAGCTAAATCCCCAGCCCAAACTTGGCTTTGTTTTAATGTCTTACCAGAATTCTTTTCATAGGCACTAAAGAAATCCTACTGAGCTTTTTTTGAAAAATTACTTTTAGAGGATTAATACCCAGAGGAGAGGCCCAGTCTGTACCTAATCCAGGTGTTTTCTGATGAGCTTTGATTTGGGGTCTCGGACCAGCACTTGTGGACAGCTTTTCTTTTGGGGCGGAGTATGGGGAGTTAGGCTCAACCTTCACAATAAGCACATCCCCTGCCTTTTAGTTTGTTTGTTTAAGACAGGGCCTTGCTAAATTGACTGGGCCCAGCTGTGTGTGTGTTTGTAATGCTGAGGTTTGAACCCAGACCCACATGCGTGTGAAGCAGGAAGTTTACCCCACGCTGCTCCCCAGTTCCCTTTGGGTTTTCTGAGACAGGGTCTCGCCCTGTAGCTGAGGCAGGCCTTGAACTCACTGTGTAGCCCAGGCAGCGATCCCCCTTCCTGAGCCTCCTGAGTGCTGGGATTACATGCCCAGCTTGGCCTTGAATTCGCAAACCTATGGATTGGATTCTCCATGTTTACTTTAAAGTTTATATTATACAAAATAAGCTGAAATCTTTGTTATTTTCTAACTCTTTAGTTTTTCTAAAGTGGGGCTAGGTGTGGTGGCACACACGCTGTGGAGCTGAAGCTTGCAGGGCAAGTCAGTGAAATACCAAGAGCCTGCCTCAGGCAGCATGAAAATAAAAAGGTCTGAGTATGTAGCTCGGGCAGGGTTGCTGGGTTCGATCCCAGTGAAAGAGAAATGTGAAAGAAAGAGACCCCAAATTCTATCCCCAGCACTGCGAAGAAAGAAAGAAAGAAAACAGAAGTGGAAACATGGAACGTGTTAGAAGAAAAGCATAAAAATCAGCTGTGGATAAATGCTCAAATATGACAGCCTGGTTTTTAGAAAACAAATATTTCAATCTTATTATCATCAATCATGGAATATGTGAAGGTGTCTCTCTGACTTATTTCACAGCAAATGTGTCACTAAAAACTACATTTTCATTAAATCAGAGAGCATCCGCAGCCCTTGTGCAGCTGTTGCTTTGTGTGTGTTCTGTAGACCAAGCGGAGGCCCTCTCCTCTGCCCCATGCGTCCTCCCCTGCTCTTTCCCCCACCTCCCCCCACGCAGTGAAGGCAGAATGCGGCGGCCTTCCTGAGGCCACCTTTCCACACTCAGGGCCTCCACTGTAGATTCTAAGGAGAGCCGCCCCTCCCGAGCCCCTGCGCCCATGTGCCCCTGCGCCCGTCCCTGCTCACCACGTCCCTCTGTCCGCAGGAGAGGCCGCGCAGTGCTGTGGA
>NW_022900931.1:16211882-16227163 GCF_012274545.1 Fukomys damarensis
GCGCCTGCGGGAGCGGAAGCGCGCACTCACCGTGCCAGGCCCAGGGCCCAGTGCTGCGGACCAGGGGCCCTTGCAGAACCCCTCGAGCACCAGGGAGAACCCGGCCAGGGCCCCACAGGTGCGCCTGCTTCTGATTATTCTTGGGGATCAGTCTAGCGTTCTCGGGTTTTACAGGCGCAGAGTTTGGGGACTGATGGGTGTTGCCTGCGGGAGCGGAAGCGCGCACTCACCGTGCCAGGCCCAGGGCCCAGTGCTGCGGACCAGGGGCCCTTGCAGAACCCCTCGAGCACCAGGGAGAACCCGGCCAGGGCCCCACAGGTGCGCCTGCTTCTGATTATTCTTGGGGATCAGTCTAGCGTTCTCGGGTTTTACAGGCGCAGAGTTTGGGGACTGATGGGTGTTTAAAGGCCTTCAGGGCAGTTACTTAGGATTATTTAATTCTTATAATATAGCCTAAGGCAACTTAGTAAAATGACAGTAACACTGGCCTTCAGAGACCAGAGCAAGCTGGGCGCAAACCCGTAGGCCCAGCCTGCAAGGCTGAGGCAGGAGGATCACAGGCTCCAGACCAGCCTGGACTGCAAAAATGCCAGGTGGGGGAGGGTAGGGAGCAGCCTACTAATTGGATGTCTTGTACCAGTTGCAGACTTAATCTTCTCTGAAAGCTAATGGTTCAACCTAACACCTGCTACAGAGACATATTAATAAGAGAAAAGCGTTTTCAACAAGTGTAAAATGCCATGCGAGTGACCAGAACACTCCCCACTTCCCTTCCCAATAAAACGCATACTCCTCTGTATCACAATTCAGTGTGGCCTAAGTTTTAGTAGCAGAAGGCCTCTAAATAAAAGCTCAAAGCCGGGCGTGGTGGCTCACCCTGTAATCCCAGCACTCGGGAGGCTGAGTCAGGAGGATTGCTGAGCTCAAGTCTGCTGATCCCCACCACTCAGCTTCAGCCTTGCAAAGCGTCCTCTCCCGTTTTGCCCTGTTCATCTGATGTCCTTCTTTCTGAGTGAGGCAGAGACAGCAGCTGAGGTCCACTCCATCTCTCTCCACCAGATCCAGCAGCAAGAGGCTCCCTGCCCCAGGGAGCCTCTTGCCTTCCCGTCAGCACAGTGGAAATTAATGTGACAGCAGGAGTCCAGCACAAAAGAGAGAAAGGGGGAGACGTGTGCTTTCCTGTGTTGATTTTTGTAGAGAATTTCCTGTGCCTGGAGATACAGCTTTGTCTGAACCTGCAGGGACTGTCTATAAAGCACACGCACATCCCCCCAGGAGTCTAAAATCGCTGTGTCTTTTGGGCAGGCCCGGAGGGACAATAACGTGAAGGAGCTGGACGCTGTTGGTAGAGAAAATGACATAAAGCCAAGCTGTGACACTCCCGCTGCAGAAATCGTCCGACTAAGAGAAGCTGAGCCCCAAAATATGGATTATAGCCAAGAGGTAAAGAGAAGTTTTCAGGATAGATGTCTAAGGATTAAAGCGTGCGCCTTTCAGTTATAGAAGCCATAGATCTAAAAGAAGTGATAGGTTTTCTTTAATCTTACTGATACATTAGCCACATAAAATATACATTGGTGAAAAAATTGGAGCATAATCAAAGCTAGAATAAATTATTATTAACCCAATTAAAGAATAATTCCAAGTGGGGCATTATGGTGCTCACCCGAAACCCCAGGGAGTCGAAGATGAGACAGGAGGATGGTGTTGCAAGTTTAAGGCCAACCTAGGTAACTTGGCAAGACCCTGTCTCAAACTAAAACAGGCAGGAAGACAGCTCAGAGCTCTCTTGATTTAGACCCCAGGATGGGGGAAATACAAGGAATACTGTGTACCAATAGCTGGGTCTTAAGGTGAATCATCTCTTTGGGCAAACTTTTGTAACTTTTTGTATCCTAGTAAAAAATGTTAATTTTTTTATATACTTGAATCCAGATTTATTATCATAAAATTTGAAATAGGATATAAATTGGGGGATCATAATAGTTGTTTTGAAATCATTTTGGGCTTACTGATATAAGTGGTAAAAGTGCTTTGAAAAGGAAACTTTTCTTCTTACTCTGTAGTTTAAAAGAACTGAAAGTGTTTTTTATGAGACGATTTCCACACCTGAGCCAAATGGAGTATATTCTGAAGAAGTGACGGAAAAAGAAAGTATCAACGAAAAGATACCTGAGGATGTAACATACAGGTAACAAGCGAAAGAACTGTGTTATCCTGTCACCATTGCAAGAGATACCTGAGTGAAATAAACTGAAAGAAAGAATTCTTCTGGCGCACGGTTTCTGAGCGGTCGGTCCACGGTGTCTTAGCTCCACTATGTCTGGATCAGAGTTGGTCTGAGACTCAGGTGGACAGGAAGCCAGAGAAAGGGGGAGCCAGAGAGGCAGGGAGCAGAGACTGGATGCGGCCCCAAGGTCACACCCTCCAGAAATGCCATCCAGCTATGACCTCACTGAGGTTAGGGCCCTCGAGATCCCACCGTGTCTGGACACTGCCGCCTTGAAGACCAAGCCTTTGACACGGGGGGATGTTTTAGATCCAAACCACCACAGAAATTATTCATACAACTGTGGAATTGCTTTTAGATGATGAACTTCAGGGCTGGGTGCGGTGATGCATCCCTGTAACCGCAGCACTTGGGAGGCTGAGGCAGGAGGATTATTGTGAGTTAGGGGCCAGCCAGAACTACATAGTGAGACCCTGTCTCCAAAAACTAAAACAAAAAAGATGAACTTCAGAGTCAAAACGTGTTGGAAGCTGTAGGAGCTTGAGCTGGTTATATCATCTTTCTAAACTACAGTTTCACATGTAAAAATTGGAATAGTCATACTCTATTCTGTAAATATCTTGTAAGGATTAAATAAGAAAATGCATTTATAGCACTTAAAATGTGCTTAGCCCTTAAGATACTTAGGATAATACCTCATGAAAATGATGTTAAGAGCCAAGTGTGGTAGAATATCCCTGTAATCTAGAGGCTGAGGCAGGAGAATCAATTTGAAGCAACTTTGGACTACAAACTTGGAAAGGAAGGAGAGAAAGAATCTGCTAGCCAGGCATGGGGGCACCACCAGTAATCCTAGTACTTGAGAGTCTGAGGCAGGAGGATCAAATCACCTCAAGTTCAAGGCCAGCCTGAAAACTACATAGTGAGACTCTCTCTGAAAAAAAGCAAAATATGCTGTGATTTAGTATTACTAAGAATGACTTCATTTCATCAGTGACTAGCACATTTGAAAGTTTTTGGCTGTATCTGACTTAAAGAATCTAGGAGGAATTTTTGTTTTGTTTTGTTTTTTGGTACCGGGGATCGAACTCGGGTCCTTGTGCTTGCGAGGTAGGCCACCGAACCACTGAGCTAAATCCCCGGCCCGAATTTTTGTATTAATATGCAATAGATACAGATTAAAACATAACCCCCAAAAAAAACAGTACACTAAGAGTCCATTTGCTTGCTGGGCAGAGTGGGCACACAGCTGCAATCCCAGTGCTCTGGGAAGCTGAGGTGGAAGATTGCAAAATCAGGCCAACCAGACATCTCAGCAGCCCCCAGTACAAAAAATAAAATTTTTTAGAAGTTAAAACAATGGCCATGTTGAAGTATGTTAAGGAACCCACTCTTAATTCCAAAATAGAATGTAGAGGAAAAGAATCAAGTGTTTATCTTGCTCTTCCCAAATAAGCTGTAACCAAACAGTTTGAGGGCTTTTTCTTTTCAGAAGCCTTCCGGTCAGTAAAATGTGAGAGATTTCCAAGTCATTGTTCCACTAACACTAATGAAATAATGGATTTAGGACTAGGAATGGAGCGTACTGGTCAGACTCTTCCTTCACAAGCATGAGGTGCTGGGTTCAATTCCACGTGCCACAAAACATTTAAAAAAAGAAATAATGGATTTTCACAGTACTCAGTGGCTGCTGATGCTATTAGCTGAAAATCTTCCAGGGAACAAAGTGATGAGCAGATTGCACTGCCAACCCTGAGCTCACTGATGGTTTTCTACTGCTGTATGTTTGCATCACATAATAACTGCATTCATTGTGTGTTGCTACGGACATCTCGCCTCTTCATCACTCACTTCCCTTCCGCACCGAGCATCTCTTTCTGTCTCCGCCAAGTCTTTCCTGTTTCCTGACATCTTCAGTTTTGCTCCTTCAATTATGTGTATTTTGGCTTTCTCCTATCAGAGAAACTGATCATTTGCGACATCACAGAAAGAAACAGTCCATGAACACGACAGTGCCTGAACCCAACTAGTGAAGTGTAACCCGGCACCTGCTGAACCCAAATGACCAAGACTCATTGTCTTGGCTGGGCGTGGTGGTGCACACCTGTAATCTCAGCCCTCCGGAGGCTGATGCAGGAGGATGACTGCAAGTTCGAGGCCAGCCTGGGCTACACAGTGAGTTCAAGGCCAGCCTCCGGACTACACAGCGAGACCCTGTCTAAAAATGAAACAAACCAAAAAAATCCACAGTGTGGAAAACTATATAGGATAGATAAACAAGGCTCTTTCACTGATAAATCCCAAAGAGGAAAAGAGGTATAGTTTGTTTTAAAGTAGGCTTTAAGTGACTTCTCATAGCCTGGTATGATGTGTGCCTAGCACTTCGGAGGCCGAGGCAGGAAGATCACTGCAACTTCAAGGCCAGCTAGGGCTACACAGTAAGACAAAAAAGACAGACTTGTCAGGCAACACAGTGAATGGGCCTTGATGGTTGGGTTGGGTTTGGTTTGGTTTGATTTTTGGTCTTTTTGAGACAGGGACTCGCTGGCCTCAAACTCATGGTGTGATCCTCCTGCATCATCCTCAGGAGTGCTGGGATTACAGACGAGTGCCCACACACCCAGCTTGATGGCTTTTAGATAGCATTATGAAATAGGAAAATTGGAGCAGTGATTGGGTCTTTGCGAGCAGAAAAATCAAAACATACTAAAATATTTATGTTTTAAATATGTATAGGAGGGGAAGAGTCAATGAAAAGAATTAAGTTGTGTCATATACATGGGCCAACTCCTCATAATAAAGGTAACGTGTACTGCAAAAGCTTGCTAATACAAGTTAAAATCCCCTCGAGTGTGAGTGGGCATTGTGGTGTAAGCCCAAGCCCAGCCTAGGCTGTGCAGTGAGAGCTCATCTCAGAAACAAGAAACAGGGCTAGGGATTTAGCTCAGCGGTTCAGTGGCCTGCCTCGCAAGCGCAAGGACCTGAGTTTCATCCCTGGTACAAAAAAAGAAAAGAGGGATCCCAAGCAGAATGGTAGCCATTGGTAAATACAGGTGGTAACATCTTTTCTATGTGATTAAAAGTTTCACTTACAAAAAACTGGACCAAAAAATCCATAGTATTCTGTAGTAGCTGTTAAAGTACCAGTGTGTTTCTTTTAGCCCTGAAGGTGAGATGCAGACTCCAAATCATAAACCGGAAGGCCGTCATGAGGAATACGTGAAGGACAGCATTCACGAAGAGGAAGAAAGGGTTACTTCTCAGTCGTCGACTCCTGAGATTTCCAGAGAAAACCAAACCCCGGCAGGTAGGTACTGCACAATCAGTTTCCACCAGGCCTTTCCTCTGGACTTCTGAACTCATTCCTCCCGTGGCAATACTAAAAAGGGAGCCACCCAACTGCCTGTGTCTGCAGTGTCCGTGGGGGTGGGATCAGACATGGCGTGAAGGGCCATGTGCCAGGTTTGCTCCAGTAAGATCCTTCAAGCCCAGCACGGCTGCTAAGGGCCTTAGTGAGACCTTGTCTCAAAATTGCAAAGCCCTCGGTTCAGTTTCCAGCATGCGAAAAAATAAGTAGGATGGGTGTGTTAGGGCCTGTTAGAGGGTGTGTAGTGCCTATTAAGTCCCCCTCTGGATTGTTCTTTGCCCCACTCAGTCCTTCAAGACTGCTTCCTAGGAGCAGTGGGGTAGGACAGAGCAGTCCCCATTCCCTGCAGACACCCTGAGCACTGCCTCTTGTGCAGCTGTCACACCTTCCCCTGTGACGCCCGATCTCTGTCCTCTGCTGCGTGAGCTCGAAATGACCGCAGAGGCACTGAGCACCGACGGGGGAGGGTGGACGCCTCCAATCGAACTTCCAAGGAAAGAGGAAGAACTGCGCCGGGTCGGGCGAGCTGCCCCAGCAGTGCTGACCACGCTCTCCTGTGTTGCAGGGAAAAGTCTGCCCCCACCTCTGGAGCCGGAGCCCGGGCCTGCGCCGTCGCTCCCGCCTGCCCAGCCATCGCTCCCGCCTGCCCAGCCACCGCTCCCGGAAGGCTCGCACTTCATGTGTGTGTAGCTCCAAGTACGTGGTCGCCCCTGCTCGTGCTCATGGTGGTTTGCTATTCTAATGGCCCCTTCCCCTGGCTCAGGGTGCACTGGAGACCACAGCCTGAGGGCAGCTGGCAGAAGGTCTGGGCCCCAGTGCGCCCCTAGTGAGAGCTGGCCGCCTTGCGGGCCTTAGTTACTTTGGAGAGCAAAGACGTGTGATGCAGCCAGCTGGGTGAAGCAGTAAACTCAGATCTCTTAGAAGTTGCTGGGGTTTGTTTGTTTGTTTGTTTGTTTTTTAGTACCGGGGATTGAACTCGGGTCCTTGCACTTGTGAAGCAGGCACCAGAAGCAGTGAGCTAAATCCCCGGCTGTTGCTGCTTTTAAGTTCAGGGGGCTGTGTAAACAGGGAGGAGGGGAAGCCCTTCTTGAACAGTGTTCTTCAGTGCACGGTTCTCCACGTGAGAGTAACATTCTCAGTGCTTACTCTTGAGCCTCCCTTCCTGAGGTGTAGCTCAGTTCTGGGCAGTTGCCTACTGTCCACAAGGCCCTGGGTTCAATCCCCCTGCTATAAAAAAAGAAAAACTTGCACAGGCTGTTGCTTATTTTTATCTATCATTTCATACTTAGCAGCACTTTTTTTTTTTCCTTTAAGGAAAAACTGTGAGGTACAAAATGTAATTTCTGTTCGTTTCCTGCATTTTTTCTCACAGCGTCTACCAGGGCCTGTCTCTTTCAGTGCCTTGGGCTTACCACCAGTCTCTGCTGAACAGTTACAAACAACAGAAACACAGTGAGCAGGGTTACAACATCCCCTTGAATTTTAGATCCTGAGTAAATGAGTACAGATACAATTGTGGCTGAATCTGTCCATCAGTGTTTAGTTCTGGGATCCACTTCCATTTCCACCTTTTTGTAGCTGCTGTAATCTTCATCCCTTTTTCAGCCAGGAAGTTACGTTGTCCTGTCATAGCTGTAGCTCTTATTTGCCACCGTGTCTTCCTGGACCCTGCAGTGCCTTGTGTTCTGGGTCCCGCTGTGGCAGTGCCCGGTGCCCAGCCCCTCTCTCTGCATTTCCACCCCTAATGGACACCACTTGCTGCTGCTGCTGGTGCAGAACACCAAGCACGGGACACGTAAATGCTAGGCCCATTTGACTTCTCCCATGCAGAGCTGGTAGATGTCCTCTGCCTGTCTGAGTGAGGAGCTATACATTCAGAGCCATTCCCTTATTTTTTGGTTCAGTAAATTACAATTCATTGTACAAAGACCTTTCTTTTTTCTTTTTTCTTTTTTCTTTTTTCTTTTTGGGTACCAGGAATTGAACTCAGGGCCTCACACTTGCCAGGCAGATGCTATGCCACTGAGCTACATCCCAGGCAGCAGACCTTTCTAATAAAAAGGCTGCTCAGGGTTAAAACTCCAATACATTCCCAGATTCCTTAAATAGTGGGTTTGATTTTGTTCTTTTGTTTTTATTTCAAGAACCAGTGGCAGCTGGACAGGTGGCACACACCTGTAATTCTAGCGCTTGGGAGGCTGAGGCAGGAGGACCACTGCAAGTTTGAGGCCAGTCTCAAAGAACAAGTGGCATTTATATTGTACCGAGGCAAGTTAATGCCAAATATTTTAGCCACCACAAACAAAACTTGTGTTACTTTCTAACTTCTGCTATACCTTTCTTATCTCTTTTTTGTTTTTGCTTTTTTGGTACGGGGGATCAAACCTTGCTCTTGACAGGCAGGCGGCAGAAACACTGACCTAAATCCCCGCCCTTTTGTCTCTTTTTTTGTGGTGCTGGGGGTGGGACCCAGGGCCCCACACAAGCTGAGCAGGGCGCTGTACGTTAGTCGTAGTTACCCTCTGAGCAGCACTTCTGGCAGGACTTCGGGAAGCTCTGGAGTGCACTGCCTCATAGGCCATCCTTGTGAAGTTATGCTCATCTCTGCTTACTGTGTTGATCCTTGGATTTAGCAAATTGAGGTGCATTTTTTGTCCTGAGTTGCCCTTTAATTGCATCAGGTTTCTTTTGTGATTTACACTCATGGAAATGAAGGAAAACGGTCCACTAGTTGTCTTTTTTTAGGGTGTTCCTGGCCACGCTTGTGTTCTGTGTTGCTGCATGGCTGTCAGTTACTCTGGGACACAGTCGGTCATTGGCCTTGCAGGTGGCTGAGTAATTCCCTCTCTTACTTTACAGCTCCCCTCCCTTCTGTTGAATCCACTCACGGACCTTCAGCAGTGTAAGAAGATGTTGTACAGTATATTTTAAATCTATGAAATTCATAGTTCTGATGCTTTTGACCCCGGAGCATCGTTGTATCACGTCTGGAAAATGTTCATTCCAGAACAGCTTCAAGGCCCACGCACACGCCGTCGCCGTCAGCGTCCCTCGCCAGCTCACCGCCCGCCGCCTTGGTCCAAGCACAGGAGCAGCGCTGCTCACCGTGCAGTCGCGCTGGGGCTTTCTCAGCTGCTGGTCTCCAGATCTGAGCTTTCTTAAGTCTAGGTGAATTTATATTTCTTTTTGCTTTTCGGTACATAAAAGTTAGCTATTATTTTCAATGATGCTTGTCTTTTGTTTGTTTGTTTTCCTTCTCCCCATTTTGGCTACTGCAATGCTTTATTTCACTCTTGATTTGTAAAAATTTTATATATATATATTTAAAATGTGCCATTTTCGTACTGCTAAGTGAAGTACGTCCTGTTTTCCGCTTTCTTTCTCAGATTGCAATGTCAGCAGTAACTGCCACTTGTCAGTTTAAACACAAATGTTATTGCTTACCTTTTCTTAAAAAAAAAACAAAAGTAGGTATCTTGAAGTACTGGACTTATACTTCATTGGAATAGGTATGTACAGCAATAAGCAGGTTTTCAAATCCAGTACTTAGTTTGTGTACAAATGTAATTATGTTCATTGTGTATATATTATACAATGAGCACATGTAATGTATTAAAGGCTACTTACTATTGTTTAAATGCAAATGTTCATATCTCATTTCTTTTTTATCATGTTAAATAAATGTTGATGTTCTTAGATCACTTGTGTTAGAATATTTTTCTTCCTTCCCATGTCAAATGGAAAATCTCAGACCTGGGGGTGTAGCTCAGCGACAAAGTGCTTGCCTAGCATACGCAGGGTCCTGGGTTCAATGCCAGTACCAGAAAAAGAAAGGAAAAAAAAAAAAGTCTCAAGAGGCTGCTGGAAGAAAAAGTAGCCTGTTCGTCCTCGCATCCTAGAAACACCAGGAATGGACTCTTCCGCCTGAGCCTCCCGCGTCACAGTGGGAGAACTGGTGTCCCCGCCAGAACCGGCTCACTGGCCGAAACCCATTTCCTCTCACCCCAGTGCTGGACCGCGCGGCTCTACGGACTTCGTCCTGAGTTTATCAGCTCGTCGCCAATGGGAAAATTTAGTTTTGTGAAGTCTTCCTCCATATTTGCATTTGTTTCCAAATTCTGGAAGCAGCGCCACGGATCTGCAGCCCCGCTGCGCTTTGGTTGGACGGGGAGGGGGCCGTGTAGGGAAAGGGCTCTCCTGACGCCTGTCACAGAGAACTGCAGACCCCTCAGCCTGCGTGGGAGCCCGGAGATCCTTTCTCTCACAGCACCTTCTTTGCAGATGTTCACGCTCTTCAGAACCAATTACATTTTCTTTCCCCTCTAACCTTCTGTTTGTGCTGTACATTGTTCTGAGAGAACAAGGCAGTCTGATGCTTTTGGATTCATACGTACAGTGGCTCCAGCCACATTGGCACCCGTCGGCCTTCCCTGTTCCTCCGCGCTCCACTAAAGAGGATTTAGATTTCCTTCAGGATGCAGATGGATGTGCATTCACCTGCTGCAGGAAGAGACGTGCACATGAAATGCAAATGGACGCAGGAGGAGGGGCTGGAAACGGGTTAGAAGCGGAAGGAGGACGGCAGCATCTGTGTGCGGGCAGCGCACACGACCCTCGACCACACGCCACGCCGTCTGTTACTCCCTGTAGTCGTGCAATCCTCGCTGCAGATCTTTCTACAGGGTCGGGGCAGGGGCTGGGGGGGGTCTGTTATTCTTTGGGTTTTGTTTGGGCTTTTTGTAGGGTTTGTTTTTATGTTCAAGCACTGTGTGTGTGTGTGTGTGTGTGTGTGTGTAGTCTCATTTTTTTATTGAACACAACATTGAGTGTGGTGCTGGGGATCAAAGCCAGGCCTTCCACATGCAAGGCAAGCTCTCTGCCACAGAGCTGTGTCCCCAGCCCCAGCAGGTCTTAACTGTGGAAGGAAAATAAATGTTCCTGATTAGGATCCCTGGAATCCTATGGAGTTTGGAGAGTCAGGATGCTCGGCAACATTTCAGAAAGCAGATGGAATAGCATGAATTTATTTACCCATCCATCAGCCCCAACCCTCCCTTCTTCATGGGCGCTGTGCAAAGTGGAAGAGAAACCTCAGCTCATCGGGACTCTGCAGAGGACCCAGCCCACCTCACTAGCCACGTTCATACTGGAGAGACAGAAAACTGCGAGTCTGGGGCCATGGGGAGGGCACATGGGCTGCAGCAACATCCCCTCGGCCGGGAGAATCCTGAGGTGGCCACAGGGCTGCTCCAGAGTTGCTGGTGCTTAGCATCCTGTTGGGTTGGTAACTTTCACGGCATTCAAGTCCTGCACACTTGCTGGCTGCAGTTCACGGAGAGTTGACAGAAGGGCAGCCTGGTGTGGTGGCACTCACCTGTGATCCCAGCACTCAAGAGGCTGAGGCAGGAGGATGGCAAATTCAAGCCCAGCCTGGGCAACTGAACAACTTAGTGAGACCCTGTCTCCAAATAGAAGCTGGAGGTGCAGCTCAACACACAGGCCTTGGATTCAACCCCCAGCACCTCAAAAACAAATAATTAAAAAGCTGCATCTGATGTCACCCACCTGTAGTCCCAGCTACGCAGGTGGCATGGCAGCTAAGGGTGATCATTAGGAACTGGTGAAGTAACTTAGCAAGACGAGAGCTGACAGTCATGCTGCTACGGTTAGTGTCCTGCAGTCAACAAGTAACTGTAAACAAGTGATTTCCGGACTCATTTTGCTTACATGCAGCCGAAGTGGGGAGGGTGGTTATAGTTTGCTTTTTCTACAGTACTGAGTGCTGAGCTGTATCCCCAGCTCTTCATTTTTCTTCTTCGGAGACAGGTGCTCCCTAAAGGCAGACCCTGAACTTGTATCCTCCTGCCTCACCCCTCTGAGCTGTAGGGGCTTGCAAAGTGTGCACCATCAAAGCCACCTAACAGAAGTACTCATCAGAATCATTTACACCATAAGTGGAAAAAATGCAGTTCCTAGCATACTGCAAATACTGATTTTTTTAAATATATGTTCTTTTAGTGAGTAAAGTGTGTATAAATTAATAAAATTACAAATACTTTTTTGAGACAAGGTCTCAGTAGGTTAGCCCAGGCTGCCTCAGCTTTTTTTTTTGTTTTGTTTTGGTTGGTTTGTTTGTTTGTTTGTTTGTTTTTTTGGTTTTTTGAGACAGGGTCTCACTATGTAGTTGAGACTTCCCTGGAACTCACTATGTAGCCCAGGCTGGTCTCAAACTCACAGCAATCCTCCTGCCTCAGCCTCCCGCGTGGTGGGATTACAGGCATGTGCCACCACCACGCCTGGCTTTGCCTCAGCCTCTTGAATGCTAGGACTACAGGAGTGCGCCACCATATCTGGCATGAAAGTTACAAATACCTTAATGGCAGAGTCTGGGGTGACACTGCCTCCCCTTCCCTCCCTTCCCCTGCAGTGCTGTACTTCCTTTGAGCACTGCCTGCTTAGTTCTTTTGCCTATTTATTTATTTATTTCGGTACCAGGGATCCAACTCAACTTCGCGCTTGCCAGGCTAGTCCTGTGCCACTGAGCTAAATCCCCGGCCCTTTCTGCCCTTTTATTGATTGGGTTATTTGATTGTTTTTAATATTTTTTTAGTTATGTATATATTCTACATATTAATCCTCTGCTGAAAGAGTAGCTGGCAAAGCTGTTTTCCCATTGTGCGGGCTGTCTCTTCACCCCATTGGTTGTTTGCTTGCTGTGCACAAACTTTGATTTGATGTCCCAGAAGTGATTCTTGCTAGTATTTCCTATTTTATTGGAGTCCTCTTCAAGAAGTCTGCCTGTGCCTATGGCTTCAATTGTTTCCCCAAGTTTTCTTTTAGCAGCTTCAAAGTTTTAGTTCTTCTACCTAAGTCTCTGATCCACTGTGAATTGATTTTTGTACAGGATGAGAGATAGGAGTGCAGGTTCAGTCTTCTGCAAGGGAATATACAGTTTTCCCAGCACTATTTGTCAAAGACTGCCTTAAGTCACTTTCTTGTCACTGAGACACAAAACCCGACACCCACAATTTAATCTCTTTGGGCTGGAGTATCTGTCCGTGGCTGGCTGGTTCCAAGGCAGAAACAGCTTAGCAGAGGGGCGTGGCTGAAGGAAAGCTGCTCAAGTGGCAGAGAGAAGCCAGAAACAGAAGGGAGACCGACCCTTCCAGGTCACGCCCTGAGTGCCCTGCTTTTCCCACCCAGGCCCCAGCTCCTAACAGCATCCCCATGAGTGCATGGGGATCTTGGGGAACATCTGCCCTTGGCCCCCAAAAAAGCATGCATCTCATTGCTTCTCAGCCTTTTGGCTAAGATCAAGTATAGAACCATGCATCTTGTTATGCAACATTCAGTGGTGCAGGTTAAACATTTCCATGCTGGAAGGAAAGAACCATGGTATAGAAAAGAATGAGACCAAAGCAAGACCAAAACACAGCAGGGAAAACTAAATCCTGTAGCTCATGTCCAGCACAGTAGTGGGTGGTAGTAAGCTGGGAGATCCAGAGGCCTGGGCAGCCCCACCCTTCTGACCTTGCCAGCTGCAGCCCACATGGCCTCTCTCCTGGGCAGGCTCCACTCAGCCTGTGATGCCCTCAGCAGCTGATCCGTACATTTGGCTTCTGCAACTTCTTGAGGTCTCCACTGCACCCTCAGCTTCCCTCCCACAGTTTTACGCTTTCTTGGGGACACACCACCTGGAATCTAGGTGGAAGCTTCCAAGACCCCACGACTCTTGCATTCTGCATGCCTCAAAAAGTTCCACATGGATGATGCCAAGGTCTGTTGCCATCTTGAGCAGTAGCTGGGCCCTCTTAAATCCAGCTGCAGAGGCCTCTGGATGGCTGGACTCAGGAAACACTCCCCTAGATGGCTCTGAATGAGCAGGACATGCTTGGATTCTCTTCTTAAAGCAAGGTCATTCAGTGGAGTTCACCATTTTACATCCTTGAGCCCATAAAGGGTAGGGTTGTAGGCTTCTGGCCAATTCCTGAAATGTCTTCAAGTGTCTTTATTCTTGTCCCAAAGCAAAGTACTTGGCTACAGTGGTGCTGATCTCAGCAATCACACCTGCTTTGATCCCAACTTTGCATGTAGTTTCTTTTGGACCAAAAGTTAAGATTTTCAAATTTTTTGGCTGTGCCTTTTACCCCCCATGATCTCTATAAATCTGAATTAAAGCAGCAAGAAATACCCATGCCACAGCCTGAATGTTGGGCTACCTTGACATTTCCTGTACCATTTAATTAGTCCACCAACCTTAATCTCACTCTTCTGCAAATCTCAGAAAGTAAGGAAAACTGAGACATATTTTCTGCCACACTAAAACCTCCTGAGCTTGGTCTTTACCGTCTGCATTCTTAGCAGCAATCTGATCTGAGTGCCAACAAGAACCTCTTACCAAACTCTATTTACACAGTTCTACAGCTTCTCTAACCTGCATTTCCAAACCTTTTCAAATTCCTCCTGCAAACCAGTTGTGAAGGCTTCCAAACTAAATGGTCAGGAACAGCCATTTCCCTGGCACTGGTTTTCTTTATTAGTTTCCCAGAGCTCGTGGTTTAGTCCCTAGTCATTTGGCTCTAAGCATGGTGGAAGGTGTGGTAGAGCAAAGGTGCTCACCGGTGGCATCCAGGGAGCAGACAGTGAGAAGGAAAGAGCTGGGGACAAGAATGCCCCTTTCAAGTTACACCCCTTGTGACCTGAGATTTTTGAGGTACATTTGAGGTTTGAACCATAACAGGCTTCTAGGTGTAGGATCCCATTGATGTAAAAATGTAACTCCCAACCTGTTAGAAGTCAGATGTACTGAATTTGTGTCCCCCAAAATGGAAGAATAAATTCTAAAGAACAAGGGAGGTTAAAGGTGGGAAATGTAAGCTGGGCATGGTGCTGCAGGCCTGTAACCCCAGTACTCTGGAGGCTCAGACAGGAGGATCATCATGAGTTCCAGGCCAGTCAGAGCTACATAGTGAGTTCAAGGTCAGCCTGAACTACAGAGCAAGACCCTGTCTCCAAAAAAAAAATAGTAAAGGTATATTGAGAGATAGTTCCTGAGAGACAAGGAGGGGTCCCCAGTTGGTGGTTGGACCTTTGTCAGGTAATGATGTATACTGGAAAATCACAAATATGGGTACAATGTGGGTCAAATTATAATCTTACCAGTAAGATCACAATATTGATAATATTGATCCAATAGGAAAGCAGGGCACGTCGCAGGGGTACGTAGCTGACATCATTAATCTTGGTTTATCAATGACTTTTTTCCTTTGTGGGGTGGGGTGGTTGAGACAGATCTTACTCTGTAGTCCAGACTGGTCTTGAACTCACTACATAGCCTTGAATTTGTGGCAATCCTCCAGCCTCAGCCTCTTGAGTGCTGCAGTTATACACATGTGCTACTACACCTGGCCTATCTATGACTTCTAAAACAGGAACATTTTGGGAAGGGATGGGTCCAGGCATTCTGGTCGCCCACCAGGTGTCTGATTCATTTGTGGATTTAGTGGACTGGGTAGTACTTACTACAGATCTGCTCATCTCTTAGGGAAGGATGTAAGTCCAGCCACTGTGACTTTATCTGGAGGCCTGGGCTTCTTCAGGTGCACCTCCAGTCACAGTTCTGACATCTTTCCTCTTCGCTTCCTGGAGAGCCCAGTTCCTCTCAAACTTTATGCATATATATAT
>NW_022900931.1:16227645-16237117 GCF_012274545.1 Fukomys damarensis
TTAAGACAGGGTCTCACTATGTAGTTGAGATTGACCTGGAACTCACTATGTAGCCCAGGCTGGTCTCGAACTCACAGCAATCCTGCCTCAGCCTCCCAAGTGCTGGGATTACAGGCGTGCACCACCACACCTGGCTATGGATAGTTTCACTTTTTATTATTTCCCTTTTATTTCCTCCTCTTGTCTAATTGCACTGGCTACAATTTCAAGAACTACTTGATTATTGGATAGGAGGACATCCTTATCCCTTTCCTGAATTCAGAGGAAATGGTTTTGATTTAGATCACAGATGGCCCCCAAACTTACATGTTTGGAAGCTGGCTGAGTCATGGGGTCACTGTGCTCTCCACAGAGTCATCCATTGCAAAGTCATGGCTGGTGTGCTTGGTAGGTGAAGCCTTGGAAGAGGTAGGTCACTGGGGGTGTGGCCTAGAGGGGTGTATCCCCCTAGTGGGATTCTCCTTCCTCCTTTCTTAAAGTTTTCAAAATTTGATTTTACTTTTTTTGAGACTATCAAGCTGGCCTCGTCCTCACTATGTAACCCTGCTGGCTTCGGCCTCAGTCTCCCCAGTAGGGATCACAGACCGCCCCTGGGAAGAGCCTTATTTTTTTAACCAAACCAAGTGCAGTGTAGGCCCAGGTATTCAGGAGGCTGAGGCAGGAGAATCACATGAGCCTAGGAGTCTAAGCACCTGGGGAACATAATGAGACCTAAGGGGGAGGCTGGAGGTGCAGCCCAGTGGTAGAGTGCTTACCTAGTCCCTGAGTTCAATCCCAGGCACCACACACATACACAAAAATTACTAGCCCTGGACAATTATATTACTTAAAAATAAAAAGACCTGTTAAAAACTAAGCACAGTTGTCCACCGCTATAACTACAGCTCTCGGAAGGCTGAGGCAGATCTCAAATGCAGTTCCACCTGGGGAATAGAGTGAGAAGCGGACTACATGGCGAAGAAAAACAAGAACAAAGTGGGGTTAAGGCGGGTGTGTGAGTGGTGACAACTGACGGCCAGGAGATAAGGGCTTTGTGGGCGACACTTGGGCTTAGAGAGACAGCCATTTGAGGAGGTCGTGGCCGTCCGGAGTCGTGAGCACGGATTGCGAGTTCAGAGCTCACGTGTATGTGCGGGCCCCGGGGCGGGACTGGGAAGGCGCTGTCAGTGTCAGCGCAGCTTCCTCCACACCGCTTCCGCTTCTCCCGCTTCCTTCTTCCTTCCGCTTCTCCCGTTTATCTCTCTGGTGGCGGCCGTAGATCCCTACCTGAGCGCGAGGCAAGGAAGTGCAGAGGCTGCCGTGGGCCTCGCCCATTGGAGGAGCCGGTGTCAGCGGGTACTAAGGAGCAGGAAGCTCAGTCCACAGAAATCCACGATCTCCAGAGCTGTCCTTCCCACCCTCAGCTGATCAAGACGGAAGGTAAGTATCTCAAGAACAGACTGCTCACTTCCGGGTGAGGAAGTGTAGGACCAGATAAAATTGAAAGATTGCATAAGGATATTTTACCAGAGTCCTGAAAAGGCCTATGGAGTCTTGCTCTTTGCTGCTCCGCAAATGTCTTCACTTTCACAATACGCCTTGCGCATGAGCCGTCTGAGTGCCCAAATCTTGAGTGAGGTTGCCAGGCCGACTGACTCCAAATCCATGAAAATGGTGAAACTTTTCAGTGAGCAGCCCATGGCTAAGAGGAAGGAGACCTATGACTGGTATCCAAACCATAACACGTATTTCACACTCATGGGCACACTCTGTTTTCTTGGCCTCTACAGAGATGAGCATCAGGATTTTAAGGATGAACAAAGGCCTCTAAAGAAGCTTCGTGGAAAGGGGAAACCACGGAAAGGAGAAGGAAAAAGAGCAGCAAAAAGGAAATAGTGTTAGCCGTGAAAACAGAAAATTTCTTCCTGGGTGACTAAGAAGAATGCATTTACTGCCTTTCCACATATAAAAGGAATTGTCATGTTCCTCAGTGAGGGTCATTTGGAACACAGTCATCCCATGTGGAAATCTAATCCAGTTAAATTGTGCCTGCTTTCTTGAATACATTCTAATACTGCAAAATATTTTGGCCTTGAATTTGTAATCTGAGGTTTATCTAATTCTCTAATGGGATGAATACATAATTTATTGTTTAATGAGTTGTGTGGGGTGGGTATGGGATACTGGGGGAGTGGAGAAGAAACCTCATTAAATAAATGGCCCACAAAAAAAAAAGAAGAACAGACTCCTCAAAAACTCATGAAGAAAAAAAAAGAAAAACTCATGAAGAAAATGGCTCTGAAGGGAGGCAGATGGGCAAGGCCAAAGGGAGGATCACAGGTTAGGATGCCAAGCCAAAAGTTATTTATGGGAGCCGGGGATGTAGCTCAGTGATGCTGCCAACTACCTCGCATGCACAAGATCCTGAATTCAATCCCCCATACTACAAAAAAAAAAAAAAAAATGTGGCTGGGTGTGGTGGCACCTGTCTGTAATCCCAGTACTCTGGGAGGCTGAGACAGGGGGTTACAAAGGTTTAGTCCAGTCTGGGCAATGTAGTGACTTAGCAAGAGCTTATCTCAAAACTAAAAATTACAAAAACGGCTGGAGACGTAGCTCAGAAAGTCCTGGATTCAGTCCCCAGTAATACAGAAGTTGTGGCTGGGTATGGCAGCACACACTTGTAATCAGTCTCAAGTACTCAGGAGGCTGAGGCAGGAATGAGTTCAAGTCCAGCCTGGACTACATAGCAAGACTGACTGTCTCAGAAAACAACAAAGAAGTAAAAAAAGCAATACTCAGCCCTCAGATTCCTACAGCTAAAGGCAAGTGGAGTCACACACATACTTTGTGAAAAGAAAGTATAAGCTATCATCCATTTATCGCATTTTACATAAATTAAAAATATGCAAAAGTAGTCTGGCATGGTGGCACACACCTGTAATTCCAGCTACTCAGGAGGCTGAGCCAAGGGATTGTCAGTTTGAGCTCAGCCTGAGCAATTTAGCAAGTTAGTAAAATCCTGTCTCAAAATAAAAAATAAAGAGGGCTGAAAGCTGAGGACAGTGGTACATGCCTGTAATCCCAGCACTCGGTTGGGGCCAGGGCTTTAGTTCAGTGGTTCTTCCACCTGCCTTGCAAGCACAAGGACCTGAGTTCGATCCCCGGTACCAAAAAAAAAAAATCCCAGCACTCGGTAGACAGAGTGTCACCACAAAGAGTTCCATGCCAGCCTGAGCTGCATAGACAGCAAGACCCTGTCTCAAAAAATGACAAAAAAAGGGCTGTGGATTTAGCTCAGTGGTTCCACCACCTGCATCCCAAGTAAAAAGACCCAAGTTCGATCCCTGGTACCAAAAAAAAAAAAAAGAAAATAGAAGGGGAAAAATGGAAACAACACTTTTGTATATAAGGAAGGGAAGAGTGGGGTGAGAAAAAAAAGCAAGATATATCATGCACAGGTATAAATTCAGTATGATGAATGTTATATGTATCTAAAATGAATGTTTCACATAGAGTGCCTCTGGGTTTCAGTATGTGGAGGGGAAATTGCAAAAATAAAAGTAAAGAGAGCAGAAATCTAGTACTAAGCTAAGGGTCGAAGCACAAGGACTGGGGCATGAGGTAAAGCAGGATCCAGCAGGGGAGTTCCCCTAGCAGCTGCTGAGATCCACTTGTACAATGTATCTGTTCTCAGACATCAGGAAACCCTGTTTTTCTTTTTGACCCTTTAATTCTCCCCACCCAGCTGCCAGGCCCCAGGGCTTTCACAAGCTACATCCCAGGCCTGTTTGTACTCTTGTAGACAGCACGTGGATCATTCTCCAAAACAGACCACACACTCACTCGTAGAAAACATGGTTAAGTAAATGCAAAGAAACAAATTATCCCATGCTTATTATCAGGCTATAGTGCAATGAAATTGGAAATCAGTGGCGAAAGAAATCACAAAAACTTCATAAACACATGGAAATTAGGGCCAGGGATTGAGCTCAGTGCTTTTGCCGCCTGCCTCACAAATGCAAGGTCCGGAGTTCAATCCCTAGTACCAAAACAAAACAAAACATGGGAATTAAATAATACCCTTCTGAACAACCAATGGGTCTGAGATATAATTAAAGAAGAAAGCAGACAGTTTCTACAATGAAACGATAATGCCAGTACCACATACCAGAACTTACAGGACTCAAAGAAAGCAATACTATGAAAAATTTATAGTACTGAATTCCCATAACAGAAAAACAGGGTGAGTTCAAATAAACAACCTAATGTTGATCAACAAGTCAAAACCAAAGGGAGGAAATTATAGACATCAGAGACAGGGCTTCACTAAGACCCGAAATTGCCTACACTGGGCTTGAATTTGGGGCCCTCCTGCCTCATCCTCCCAAAATGCTGGGGTTACAGGTACATGTACCACACCCAGCATCATCAGTATAGTGAGTAATGATCGTATCAACTTAGTCAGCAAATCATCACCTTAGACTTTCAACATGTTTTTAGAGGGAGAACCTTTTAAGTCAGCATTTCTCATTACACTAAGATGTTACCAACCATATTCATCTCTCTAAGCTGCAGCAGGCAGAACATCCTGCTCCTTTCCAACTGCAACTTAGTACCCATCCAGCACCTTTCCACATCGCTCCTCCCTGGCCTCTGCTAACTGCTTTTCTACTCAGAACTTGAATGAGATCTGCTATTTCATTTTATTTACTTTTTTAGGTTTTGTGAGACAGTGTCTCTATGTCCAGGCTAGCCTTGAACTAACTGTGTAGCCCAGCCTGGCCTCAAATTCCTGGCGATCCTCCTGCCTCAGCCTCCCAAGTACTGGGATTACAGGTGCCTGCCACCAGGCCCAGCACCAGCTCTTGTCTTGAGACAGGATCTTGCTAAATCATCCTGACTGGACTTGAACTTCTGACTCTCCTGCCTCAGCCTCCAGAGTATCTGGGACACAGGCATGTGCTACCAGGCCTGGCTCGTCTCCCTTTGAATCGAGTTCTGTCTTCTCACTGTCCGGGTCCCTGTCTCTGGGCCAGGGCCAGAAGAATCGCTGAGAGGCGAAGTAGCACTTTGGTCCTTCCCGCTTCTGCACCTGGCTGGCTGTCCAGAGACTGGAGACACTGTGTCACACAGTGAAACGCAAAGCTGACTCCCACGACGCATGGATACAGCTCATGCTACTGCCGCACCGTGCTTTGTTTTTTGTAGCCCTGGGCTGGCATGGGGCCTGGGGCCTGGCTCAGCTACACCGCATCCCTCAGCTGCATGAAGTAGAATTCAGTAGTAAACAAGGCTTCCAGGGCAGCTTCCCATGCACTCAGCAGTTTGTGCTGTGCACCTGCTCAGCGCTCCTGCTGCCCTGGCAGAGATGAGGCCTGGGCTTGGGTTGAAGGTGATAACAACAGAGTCCCTTGGGGTGGGGGTCGCACAGGAAGAGTCTGGGATGCAGGGGAGTGGGGAGTTTCCCCAAGGAGGACACTGGAGAAGAGGTCTGAAGAGTGAGGAGACTGAGCTAACAGCAGGAGGGAGTCAGCCCTGTTGTCCCAGCACTCTGGGAGGCTGAGGCAGGACTCAGCTTAATGATTTAGCACAACCCTGTCTCACAGTAAAAACATTTTTGAAGGGCTAGAGATGTGGCTCCCTTGGGTTCCATCCCTCAGTATCCACAAAAATAGCATTTTTTAAAACTGGAGGAGGGGGGCAAGGATTTAGCTCAGTGGTTCCACTGCCAGCCTCTCAAGTGCAAGGTCCTGAGGTCAATCCCTGATACAAAAAAAAAAAAAAAAAAAACCTGGAGGAGAGAGGGCTTAGTAACGCTTTGGTGGTAGAAGGAACCTGAAATCGGACAGAGGGTTTTAAAGAGGAGATTGGAGTGAGCGGCTTTGCCTTTCCAGGAGGGAACCATGGTCTCTGTATCCTTGAAGGATGGACAGATACCGCTGCACCCAGGAGAGAAGGATGAGAACACACTGCAGGGTAGAAAGGCAGAAAGGTAAGGGTTGTGGGAGGGGCGGTGGGAGCTGCTCAGTGCGATTTCCTCTGCCGAAGCATGAAAATATCAGAGAAAACACGAGAACACGAACACAGACACACAGATGCCACAGAGAGGTGGAGAGATGAAGAACAAAATAAGGGCTGGGTGGGGTGCTAAAGCAGGACTCAGAAAAACAAGTCCTTCCCAGCCTTGGGCAACTCCTTGTTCTGGTGCAGATAACAGGAACAGCTGTGTCCCATACACAAAGTTCATGACTCTCTGTTCTCATAGGAAGCAGAAGACACTGTCTTCTTTCAAGGCAAAGTTACAAACCTGTCTGCCCCTATCCTATTCCAGTAACCCACTTGCTACCTCATGAGAAAAAGCACCCCCTTGGACAAAATGTATAAAAGCTGGAACTTCTCTTTGTTCAGTGCTCAGCCATTTTGGACAGAGCCTGCTGAGCCAATGTATACACCTTAAATAAATCCTCCTGACTCCCATTTGGTCTCTTCTGTCTCTTAAAATTCTGCAAAAGCCCTGGCTGCCTGAAATCCCCACACTGCGGAGGCTGAGGCAGGAAGGTCTCTGTGAGTTCAAGGCCAGCCTGGACTACATAATGAGACCTTAGTTTCAGAAAAACCAAAAAATAACAACAAAAATCACCAAAGTAATCACATCTGTTGAACATACCTCTTCTAGCCAGCTCTTTCTGGCAGGGGGATGATGCAGGTATCTAGGGTATCAGCTGCCTGAGCAACTGCAGGGTGATTATGACTTTCCATCTGCGTTCTACATGACTTATTTCTAAATCTTTCACAAAAGCCCCATTAGTCTCAACAAAACATAAATTCTGTTTATCTGACCCTACCTAAGTACAGCCAATTTATAAACTGCTCACTTTTACACTGACTCATACACAAGCCATTACCTTTTCTGGGGCTGGGATGTATGTAACTCAGGTAGAGGCCTTACCTAGCATGCCGGACCTTGGGTTCCATCACTAGCCCATAAAATAAAGATAACTCCCTTTTCTGTACATCGGTAACAGTTACATGACTGTCTTGGGAAGGAGGCACCATTATTTTCGTCCTTTTTTTGTTCTTGGTTTTAGAGACAGGGTCTCCATACGTAGCCCAGGCTGGCCTTGAACTTATGATGATCCTCCTGCCTCAGCCTCCCAAGTGCTGGGATTTTGGGTATGCACCACCATGCCTAGCTGTTTTCGTCATTTTCCAGATGAGGAAAGTGAAGTACAGAGAATTCAGGACTTGCCATGGTTTCACAATTGGTGAACCAGGATTCAAAACCAGACTGAGCTAGCAGGATGGGAAGCTGCATGCTGCGTCCTGGGGAACACGGACTAAAGCAGCCACCTTGGGAGGAGTACAGCTCCAAAGCAAGTTCAGCAGCACCCAGTGCCTCTGCCCCAGGCAGACACCCAGAGAGCTAAGAACAAGGGCTCGAGCAGAGTTGCACACAGATTTCACAGCAAGCCCAAAGGCACCCATGATGCCCGATGGACAGCTGTGTGGGGCCACGAGACAGGACACCACTCAGTGGGGACACAAAGGGAAGGATGCAAAACACTGAGCATGGAGGAGCCTTGAGCCACTGCCAGTCACAAGGGGCCAAATACGAAAGGCTGTGCAGCCCAGCTACCCTCTGACTCCAGTCCTCCTGCCCAGCCTCTCGAGTGCTGGGATTGCAGGCTTGCGTGGCTTTGGGGACAGTTTTTATCCAAATCATGGCAGCTGTGAATGTACCTAATGCTACTTTATGATCATTAAAATGGGAGCTGGGTGTGGTAGTGACACAGGGGGAATAGGCGTGACTCCCAAACCTGCTAGGTACTAGAAACATGCATTTGTGTTCTCTAAAATAAAAGAATGAATTCTAGGAACAATGGAGGTTAAGTGTAGTAAGACTGTATTGAGAGAAAGATAGCTTCTATCTAAGAGACAGAAGGAGGACCTGAAAGTGGGTTACACGCCCACCCTGCTCCTCAAAGGTGTTTTATGTGACAAAACCATGAGATGAGGTGGGTCCACAGTGGGACAAAACTATAGTCAACCAGTACGGTTACAAGTCCAGTCCCTTAGGTAGTTTTGGTCCAAAGGGAAATGAGCAGGTGGACATGAGGTGGGACAGAACTATGTTCAACCAGTAAGATTATAACAAGTACAATCACTTAGGTGATATTGATAAAATGGGGATCCAATGGGGAAGCAAGTCCCAAGGAAAGAAGGAACAAGGATTTTCAAGGTTTCCATTAGGGATGGGTCAAGGACCTTTCCTGGAAGGGATGGGTTAAGGTCTTGGCCCTCTGCCCCGGTGACTGATGCCTATTTAGAATATCAGTCATCACCATTCATCCCTAGGGGAAGTACGTGGGTGTATAGTTTCTCTTTTTATAATACTAACCAGTGACTCTGCATCGGTTGTTTTTCAATGCTGAGGGCTCAGCTTTGTCTTAACTGCCTTATAATCATTTCTAACAAATGTATCTGCAATAGAAATACACCCCAGAACCCCAGCGCTCAGGATATTGCAGAATTCCAAGGGACAAGAGAGACCAAATGGGGGTCAGGAGGATTAAGATGAACACTAGCTCAACAGACTTGTGTCCCAAGGCTGAATGATAAGGAAAGTCCCAGGGGTTTGGTTTTGTTTCTGTTTTTGGTGTGTGTGTGGGGGGGGTCTGACTCATGACCTTGCACTTGAGAGGTAGGCAGTAGCACCAGTGAGCTAAATCCCCAACCCAGTTCCAGTTTTTTATATATTTATTCAAAGGGGGTGGTCTTTCTAGTGACACAGTGAGTTTACAAGAACAGAACAAGGGCAGACAATTTAGTAATTTAGCCTTGTAAGAACACAATGTATTTGTTTACATACATATTGTTTACAGACCATATCGTTCCACAGGGGCTACAAGACTTCATGTACAGGATGGCTTGACCTTATCAGTACCAGGGGGAGGTCAGTAGTTACAAGAGGGGGAAAATGACACCTGGGGAGCCACTAGACTGCGTTTAGCTAGAATTAATTTTTTTTTTTTTAATTCTGCTTTAGGGAGGCTGAGGCAAGAAGTCTACCATGAGTTTGAGGGCAGCCTGGGCTACGTAGTGAGACCCTGTCTCAAAAAAGATGAAAAAAAATTTTTAAATAAAATTGTTAGGGCTGAGGATTTAGCTCAGTGGATCCAGTACCTGCCTCGCAAGCACAAAGACCCGAGTTTGATCCCCAGTATCAAAAATATTTTTCATTTTTTGGTGCCTGCCTCGCAAGCGCAAGGACCATGGTACCGAGGATCAAACTCAGGTCCTTGTGCTTGCGAGGCAGGTACTGGATCCACTGACCTAAATCCCCAGCCCTAAATAAAATTGTTAAAATGGAAAATTTTACACATATTTTACTGCAGTTGAAAACAAAAGATCTTGCTGTGCATGGTGGTGCATGTCTGTAATTCCAGCACTTGGGAAGCTCAGACAGGAGGATTGCCACAAATTCAAGACC
>NW_022900931.1:16237212-16268914 GCF_012274545.1 Fukomys damarensis
TATATATATATACATATATGTATATGAGCCGGAGATTTAGCTCAGTGGTACATCACCTGCCTTGAAAGCACAAGGTACTGAGCTGAATCCCCGGTACCAAAAACAAACAAACAAAAAATAAATGTATATTGATCCAGTGGGGAAGCAGGTCACATAGCAAGTGTACATGGACAGAACAAGGGCCTTGCCTGAAAGGGATGGGTCAGGAGGTCTAGGTCCCCTCAGGTGTGGATCCTTACCCTTTACCTGGGGAGGTGTGTAGGTGTGGTCATCCCATCTGCATCTTGAGGCCTGGCCTTCAAGGAATGTGCCTACGCCTCCAGCCACAGTTGTGATGTGTGCTCATCTTCTGCATGACCTTCTCCCGGGGGCCCAACCCCTTCAGAGCCTGTAATACTTCTACCTAATGGGGCTGGCTGTAATACCACCCAAACAGGCTTTTTTTTGGTGGGGAGGTTTGGTACCAGAGATTGAACTCAGGTCCTTGTGCTTGTGAGGCAGGCACCGAACCACTGAGCTAAATCCCCTGCCCACAACGGGCTGTTTTTAACTTAGTTTTTGTTTTGTTTTGTTTTTGAGACAGGCTTTCACTATGCCCTTTAGTGAGACCTTGTTTCTTTTTTTTGGTACCGGGGATCAAAAGAGACCTTGTTTCAAAAGTAAAAAAATAAGGGAATGGAGATTTAGCTGTGTGGCACTGTTCCTGCCTCGTAAGCTCAAAGTCCTGAGTTTGATCCCCAGTACCCCCAAAAAAGTAAAAAACAAGCCAGCCGTGGTAGCACATGCCTGGAATCACTGAATTTGGGAGGCTGAGGCAGGAGGATGGCCACAAGTTCGAGGCCAGCCTTTGACTGCATAGAGCGTTTAAAACTAGCCTGGAATACATAGCCAGACCTTGTCTCAAAAACAAAACAACAAAGGTAGAAAATAAAAAAGGACTGGGGATATAGTTCAGAAGTACAGAGCTTGCTTGGTGGCATATTTGAGCCCCTAGTACTGGAAAAACAACACAGCTTTCAAGTAGTAGTGTTTTTGTTTTTATAGTTTTTTTGGTTTTTTTGATACTGGGGTTCGAACTTGGGACCTTGTACTTATGAGGCAGGCAGCAGGACCACTGAGCTAAATCCCGGCCCAATAGTTTGTTTTTGATACAGGAAATAATACCAGAGATGAAATATGAAATATTGTATCTCCCAACCTGTTAGCTGTCTGATATGCTGAGCTCTTGTTCTCTAAAAACAGATTCTAGAGGGCCAGGGATTTAGCTCAGCAGTTCTGTGGCCTGCCTCGCAAGCGCAAGGACCCAAGTTCAATCCCCAGTACCAAAAAAATAAATAAATAAATAAAAATAGATTCTAGGAGCAAAGGAGGTTAAAGGTAGGAAGATGTGTATTGACAGGAAGTTCTTAAGGGTCAGGAGGGGACCCAAGTGGGTAGCGGGACCCCACTTAACAGGGGAGTTTTTTGGTGTTTTTTGCAGAACCGGGGATCAAACTCAGGGCCTTGTGCTTGCCAGGCAGTCGCTGGCACCACTGAACTAAATCTCCAGCCCTACAGAGGAGTATTATAGGGTGAAACCCTTGTGGGTATAATGGGGCCACAGACATGAACATCCAGTAAGGTTACAAGTACAGTGGCTTAGGTAACGGGTCCGATTGAGAAACGAGTCACATAACAATTGTGGATGGAAAGAAAGTACAGGATTCTCCTGGAAAGTGGTGGGTCCCGAGGTCTCTGCTCACTCTCTGGGGTGGCTGATGTCTATCTGCTGTCTATCTGGACTTCACTATGCTCAGTGTTTGCTATCTGAGGAAGTATGCAGGTCTGGTTATCTTGTCTTTATCCTTAGGCTGGGTCTCCAACCATTATATCTCCAGCCACAGCTGTGGTATGGGTCACCTTTGTCCTGACCCTCGGGAGGGCCTATCTGACCTCCCATAATATTTCTACCCAACCCCTCTGTCTGTCATGTTTTGTTTTGAGACAGGGTCTCCCTGTGCAGGTGAGGCTGGCCTTGAAATTGCGGGGAGACTTCTGCCTCAGTCTCCCGAGTCCTGGGATTAGAAGCGGGGGGCCACCATGCTGACTCGAGTGGTGATTTTTTGTTTACTTTTTGAGACAGGTCTTGCTATGCAGTCCCTGAACTCATGCTCGCTGGCGTTGAGTGCTGGATTGTCTTGCTGAAGAGCTGGGATCACAAGTGAGCACCCCATGCTCGCCCAGCTTTCCACTAGCGATTTCTAATTAGTCTATTTAATTTTGCAATACCAAGCACATTTTTTTTCCTGTATCACTTAATCTACTTGCATTAGTATTACCCTGGCTGGTGGCTGCAGAATCATATTAGCTCAATTATAGAACTTTGCATTATATGAGGCATAACTATTTCCCTTGGGTCTTAATTTAATAAGGTTTGAGTCAACTTTCTGCCTCCGACATTTGTGCTTTGATAAAACCTCCATCGCAGGCATGGCACGATTCTCCACACCACCCTTGGAATGCTACAGCAAGGGAAAACCATGTCCTCTCTGAAAGGGTTGAAACTTCAGAAAGGTATTGTTTTAAAAAATTCCCTGGAAAATGGCTTCCACATTCCCAAGGCTGGGGAAGGAAAACTCTGAAATCATTTTGAAGGGATTTGTTCTGCACAAGAGTTGGCTCACTTCCACGTGGCTGCCAGGTTCGCCAGCGTGAGGAGAGACAATTTTCCTCTCACCCTCGTACTTCTCGCTGTCAACTCCGCTCTTACGGAAATGGAAATCCCATTTGGTGATCCGGCTCTGCAGATGGATTTAATGTATGCACCATTTGACCTAGTCAGCCAGACCAGGCTTCAGAGGCAGCTTTTTTCATTATCCTGTTGTGGGCTTTGTCTAGAAATCACTGAGTTGCAGAAAATGGGTTTAGCAAGTATTGCACCTAAGTTTGGGGTTTTACCTAATTGCCTTGGGACCGCAGTCCCAGTTTCTCCTGAAATCATTATCTGACTTCTCTTTCAAAGCAAACTCTCGGAATCATTGCCTCATTTCATCTTGTACAATAATCTACGCTTGTCTCAGACGCACTGGTTGCTAAAGGGACTCGATTCCAGCCAACAGCATGCACGTGTGTGTGTCTGTGTGTGTCTGTGTTAGTCACAAATGTGCGTGAGCAGAAAACAGGCCCCCGCAGAGCTCCGGAGGGAGATCAGCCCCTCTCTGATCCTAAAACAGCCCGCGTCCTAACTCCTATCCTAACCCTGCGTGACTGAGCCTTTGTTCTCAGGCCACACTTACTGCAAAGCGTAAGTGCATTCATTTCCCCGATTTTGCAGAGCCCGTGGGACTTAGTGTCTGCATTCCCCCACGCACACGTGCGCCACCCTGCAACCCCCACAGACACTGCAGCTGCGCTGGGACACCATCTGGGCTCCCTCCCGCCCCTTCCTCCACTCTGGAGAGCTGGGCCTCCCCGTGAAATCCAGGGGCTGCCAGCCAAATGGTGTGGATGGAAGGGATTCAGCTATTTGAGACAGACCCTGTGTTGTGTCTGGTCTTTCGGACATGCTTTCGTGGGCCAGGAAAGCCAATTCCACCCAGGGCCCCTCACTCACCTGCAAACCTCTCTGCTGCTTTTGGGGCTTTTTACCCTCCTTCCCTGACTAAGAGATTTCTGTGGTCTCTGCCAGGGACTCTGCAAATCCTGGCACTTAGTAGGTGTTCAGTAAATATTTGATAGAATAAAAACGCCAGGTCACCCCCAGGATCAGAAACAAAATATCTAAGAATTCTGGATTCTGGGGTTTGCTAGGCATGGTGGCTCAGCCTGTGATCCTAGCATTCTGAGAGGCTGAGGCGGGAAGATTGCAAGTTCAAGCCCAGCTGGGCAGTTTAGGGACCCTGACTCAAAAAAGGGTGGGCATGGGCTGGGGATTTGGCTCAGTGGTTCCACTGCCTGCCTCGAAAGCACAAGGGCCTGGGTTCAATCCCTGGTACCAAAAAAAAAGTCAAAAAAAGGGTGCATAAATAAGAACCAAGATATATCGAGTACAGGTACAAATTCCCAATAATGAATGTGATCATAATGTATACCTACAATGGACCAATAAACCTAATGAATTTTTTTAAAAGGGCGGGGGAGACTGAGGATGTAGCTCAGTGCAAAGACCCAGGTTCAATCCCCAGTACTGGGGTGCAGGAGAACTCTGGGAAAGTGAAGACAGCTACAAGGAGAAGTGGATTCCTGTCTGTGATTCACTAACCCTGTAAATAGCGAGGTTTGAGGAGAAAGAAGGCTCATCATACTTCATAAGTGCCAAAATAAATACTTTGTTTTGTAACTTTGGTTTGTTAAACTTCATTTCTATGTCAAAACCAGAGAAATTGATGCTGAGGGCCACTGTTAAATTCTCTGGATGCTTGTGGGGTGGTTGACAGGAAGTGAAGTACCCATTTACTGCAGGATAAACTGAAGAACAAATGCTATTAGCAAACGATTCAAAATTCATTAAAGTGGGTTAGCAGGGACATGGGGAGGTTAGAGCACAGAATAAGAATGTGTACGCCCTGGGTCCGACCCCCAGCATCAAAAAAAAAGACAATTCATTGTTGCTCATTATTAGTTTGAGTATGAACACTACTCTTTGGTATTATACAATATTTTTCAAAAGTTAATCAAAGGGGAGGCTAGCTGGGCGTCGTGGTGCACATCTGTCATCCCAGCACTCAGGAGGCCGAAGCAGGAGAATCACCGTGAGTTAAAGGCCAGCCTGAGCTACATAGTGAGTTCAAGGCCAGCCTGAACTAGTGAGACCCAGTCCCCCCCCAAAAAAAAAGGCGGGGTGTGGAGGATTGGACTGTAGGACAGGGACTGTAGGATGGGGACGCCTTGGTCAAAACAGCAGGAGCGCTGATCGCTGCACCAAATGAGCGCGGGAGGGGCAAGAGGCAGAGGGGAAATCTCACCTTCCACTTTCAGTTCTGACCGCCTACCAGGTCTGGGAGCCCCAGGACTTTCTAGCCAGCTGTCTTTCACATCTCTAAAAGGGGAATTTAGGAGTTTCCCTCATAGGATTGGGAGGGTTAGATCCCTTAATCCTTACAAAGTTCTCGCACTGTGCCTGGCGGGAGTGAGGACTCCAGTAGCAGAGCAGATGCGAGCTCCCCCCATCGCTGCTGGGCTCCCTGTGGGAGAAGCGGCTCAGCCCTGGCCGGAAACTGGTGTTTAATGAGTGTAGGAGCCTGACTGAACCAGAGCGACTCCATGTTGACCAGCAAACGACCTAGAGACTGTCGCTCCCCCCATCCCTTATAGGATAACTAATGATTAATTGTGAATTGTTAGGTGGCTGTTTTGGAGTAGCTGGGAAACTAGGTGGAAACTGTAGTGAACACAGAGACCCAACGCAGGTCACGCCACTCCTTGCATGCCTGTAGTCTGAATGTTCTGAACTTTATGATGATCTAGGTTGTAAATGGAACAATGAATAATCACTCTGCTGATCATTAGTACGTGACGACCACTAGCTCAGATCAACTGACTCTTTGCCTTTGTCCTCTTCCTGTAAGTTTTAAGTGTAAACCCCCCTTCAGCCCTATATAAAATGGCCTCTGTTTCTGAGCTAGCCGCCTCTCTGAGCTACTTGGCTTGGGGAGTGCCGTCTGGCCAGACTAATAAAGGTCTATTTGCCAACTTGCCTGGTGTGTTCCTTCCTGGGTGACTCTCGCTGTCCGACAAGCTCCTGGAGCCTCGCTGAGCTTCTGAGCCCAGCATCGTGGAAGCCTCTTGGCTGTTCACGCTCCAGGAGTAAAAGTGAGACTTAAATCTTACAATGAGCACCAACTACACTACGGGAAGACGGTGCTCCCTGTGTGTTACCTCACTGACTCCCCGGGAAAACTCACCATTCAGCCAGACAAGGAAGGTGGAGCCCGAGTTCCCTGGCTCACGCTGCGGAGTTTGTGTCTGTTCCAAAGCTGGTCTTCCTCGCACTTCACTCACCAGTAAATAATCAAACAAACAAAATTATTCTGAAGACGGGCCGTTCCTGCCATGAGGACAGCCAGCCTGCCTCTCTCTGGGGCTTTGGCCAAGAACACTGGGGCTGCGGGGCCCCACCCCAAAACTCCCACCCCAAAACTCCCTCTGCACTCATGGCTTTTACCAAAAAAGAAACCTCTTCCACTGTTTGAACTTGCCAAAAAGAACCTGCAATTTGCGCCTGCCCAGACTGGTTCAGGTTAGAATTGTTTAGTTTTATTTTATTATTTACTTATTTATTTTTTGGGACGGAGGTCGAACTCAGGACCTTGGGCTTGTGAAGCAGGCCGCAGCACTACTGAGCTAAATCCGTGGCCCTGAACTTCTTTTTAAATATTGGGTATTGAACCAGGCTCCTCTCGATGATAGGCCAGCTCTACCACTGAGTTACATTCCCAGCCTCTTGAACTTCCTGCTATTATAAATAACCTGTTACATAGTTAGCTATGCTTTCCAAATAGCAATGCCCCTTACTTCCTCTTGAGTGAAACTGATTAACTACTAGGCAGCTCTTCTAAACACCGTGGTCAAGCAACGTTTCCTTCTTTTTCTGTTGTTGTTTTTTTGAGACAGGGTCACACTATGTAGCCCAGGCTAGACTCAGTCTCCTAGTGATCCTCCTGCCTCCGCCTCCCAAGTGCTGGGATCACAGGTGTGTGCCACCCCAGCCAGCAACTTTCCTTTTTTAAAATGTTAAACATAAAATAGATATTCACAAATACCATTATATCCTTGAAGACTTATTCTCTATGTGGTCTTTAGGAGTTGCTGGTCATGCCAGTACACCACGTCTGTAATCCCAGCACTCGGGAGGCCAAGGCAGGAGGGTTGAAAGTTGGAGACCAGCCTAGGCTACATAGCGAATTCAAGACTAGTTTGACTGCATGACCCTGTCACAGATACAAACAAACAACCTCCCTGGGGCCTTTTCTGTAAGTGTAACAGAATTTAAAGAAAAACAAGCCCTTCCCAGTTTTGGGCAACTCCTTGTTCTGGTGCAGATAACAGGAACAGCTGTGTCCCATACACAAAGTTCATGACTCTCTGTTCTCATAGGATGCAGAAGACACTGTCTTCTTTCAAGGCAAAGTTACAAACCTGTCTGCCCCTATCCTATTCCAGTAACCCACTTGCTACCTCATGAGAAAAAGCACCCCCTTGGACAAAATGTATAAAAGCTGGAACTTCTCTTTGTTCAGTGCTCAGCCATTTTGGACAGAGCCTGCCGAGCCAGTGCATGCATTGGGTAAGTCCTCCCGACTCCTTTTGATCTCTCCTGTCGCTTGGGGTTCTGCAGCGGAAGGGCATTCATCCTGTTCACAGGGCCCCTCCCTGGTGACCCACTCACCTGCCAGAGACCCTGCCTGTCACGCCAAACTTGGGGATTCCGTTTCAGTATGTGAATGTTTGGAGGGACAAATACTCAGGCCTAGCAGATGCGTGTTTTGGTTTCCCAATGGAACATTTTCTTTGCTGTGAAGTAGCAGTCAGGGCTGTGGTGAGCAATTGTTCACGCTGTCGGATCATCTCCAGATACCAATACCGTCAGGTATTTAAATAAGCTGGTCATAACCTCTATCGAAAATAAAATTATCTACTGCAAATGACTACATGAAGTCCTAGTTTACCATTGGGATCCAGCAAAGCTCTCACCTAGTGCATGAGGCCCTGAGTTTGATCCCTAGAATGGAAAAAAAAAAAAAGTTTTCTTTCTTTTTTCAGTGCTGGGGATCAAATCCAGCACTACTCCATCCCTAAGCTACAGTCTCAGTCCTAAATTGCCCAGGATGATCTTGTCCTTCTCCTGCCTCCACCTCCCAGGTAGCTGGAATTACAGGTGTGCACCATCATGCCCGGCTTTTTATTTCCCTTTCTACCCAACTTGGTATTCTTTTGTCCTCGGTCGATAGTCCTGCTTACACCTTCAGCTTATTTTGATATGAGAAATATAAGGCCAGGTGTGGTGGCACATGCCTGTGGTCCCAGCACTCAGGCTGAGGCAAGAGGGTCACCTTGAGTTTGAGAAGCCAGACTGGGCTACATAGTGAGTTCAAGGCCAGCCTGAAACTTTTATCTAGAACCTGTCTTTAAAAAACAATAAGCATGGGCCAGGGATTTAGCTCAGCGGTTTGGTGGCCTGCCTTGCAAGTGCAAGGACCCGAGTTCAATCCCCGGTACCCCCACCAAAAAAACCAAAACACAACAACAATAACAAAAAAAAAACCACTGTAATCCCAGCACTCAGGGAGTCTGAGGCATGAGGATCACTGTGAGTTTGAGACCAGCCTGGGCTACATAGGGAGTTCCAGGTCAGTCTCAACTACATAGTGAGACCCTGTCTCAAAAAACCAAAACAAACAAACAGAAACTAACAACAACAAACAAAACTCCCAACCTGCTAGATGTTGAATGAGCTGAGTTCTTTGGAAGAATGAATTTCAAAGGACAATGGAAGTTAAAGGTTTATTGAGAGACTTACTGAGAAGTTGTCTTAAAAAAAAAAAAAATGCTGGGGTTCAGTCCCCAGTACTGCAATGACTCAGTCAGTCAGCCCATACTCAGATGATAAGAGTAAAGTGGGCATTGCCCTGCAGGGTGGATGCAAAGCATTCAAAGGCCATGGGTACCTCAGGGCCCTTGATAGGCCTGCTGTAGTCACCCCCTGATGGGAGGTCCTGGGGCTTGAGGAAAGTGCCCAGGCACCGGGTGGGCACTTGGGGAACTCAGCCAGGGCAAGGCATCTTCCTTGGCATAAGGGTAAGCATTTAAAAATGGTGTGGGATTCTATGCTTGCTGCCAGTTGTTACAAGGCCCCTGTTCCAGTGCTTTTTAAAATGCTTCCTTCCACACCGTGAATGCACTTGTGTGTGAATGTCGTGGCGGGCAGAGTCCTCATCGGAGTCACCCTGTGAGGAACCCGCACTCCAGGGTGGTTAGTTAGAGTCTGAAGTGCCTTCATCAGGAATCCACACTCCCCAAGTGGCTATTTACGCATCTCAAGGATCGTCATTGAAATTTACCCCAGAAGGTTCATTAATTAGCATAAAGGATGTTAGGACTGCATTTTCACTGAAATGAATGGTGCTCTGGATATATGTATTGGCTGGGAATATTTCACGACCCTACCATTCTTGTGTGACTGAGACATAAGAACAGCAGAACAGAGTAGAAATTTCACAAGAGCAAGGCTATTTATTGGCTTTGTCCGTAGCTACTAGGTGAGCAAAAAACAGTCAATGTTTAAATTAAAATTTTTATTACAGAGCTGGGATGTAGCTCAGTGACGCCTCGCCTGCCTCAGAAGCACAAGGTCCTGAGTTCGATCCCTATACCAACAAACAAGATAAAATTGATTACATAAAAAACATTTTCATTAGTCCCCCTCAAAATGCTCGCTCTTCCTTGAACACACTTACCCCACCCTTCTTGCCAATTTCTGAAGCAGTTCTGGAAACCCTCTTTCACGAGCGTCTGTAGTGACACTGTCCTGGCTGTTGCAATGTCCTGAATTGATTCGAAGCATTTACTTTTTATGGTCATGTCCCACAGTACCAGATCCAGGGAAGCGGTGGAGGAGGACACACTACTGAGGATCGAACCCAGACCCTTGTGCTTGCAAGGCAGGCGCCAGACCCACTGAGCTAAATCCCCGGCCCAACACTGATATTTTCATGAGTCTCTTTTATTTTGGATGGCACTTGGCCCCAGGACTCCCCATGTCTGTAATCATACCTCATAAAGATACTCGCAAAAGAACGCTTTCAGAAGTGCTTCAGAAAGTGGTGAGTACGGTTCAAGTGAGGGAGAGCATCTTTAGTGGGACTGGTGGCAGTGTATCTGCTGTAAGAAATGTTTCATTTTGAGATTCAGTGCCTGGTATCCCTCCCCCTGAGGTTTAGCTGCTATTTGGTCCTGTGTTGTTTCCTTCTCTGCCAACAAAGGTCATTTTCTGCAGGCTCAGCTGGGACTGGAAGAGAGTTGGCTATGCCTGCAGCCCCCACTTATACTTCTCTGTTTTCTGGCGTTTTTTTTATCTTTTTGTGCCCTTGCTAATAAAACTGTAAACATTTGGAAGACTCTGGATCACATTTTGTGCTATCGTCTACTGCATGATGTCAAAGTTGTCATCTTTAATTTCTGTATGGGATTATGGACGGGAAACCACACCTGAGTGCTACTAATATTTACTTTTAAACAGTGACTGTTGGGGCGGGGATTTAGCTCAGTGGTGCCGCTTGCCGGCCTCGCAAGTGTAAATTCCCCAGTTTGAAAAAAAAAGTGACTGTTGCCGAAGGACCAGACTGGCTGAGGACAATTTACAATATAAAGCTTATATTGTTGCTTTTTAAAAAGGAGGATAGAAGGGTAGAGCGGGGCATGGTGAGGTACACTTGTGATACCTTCACTCAACAAGCTGAGGCAGGAAGATTGTCACCGTTTTGAGGCTCATCTGGGCTACATAGTGCACTGCCAGTATCAGGCAAGACTGTCTAAAAAAAAAAAAAGTGGTCGTGTGTGTGTGTGTGTGTGTGTGTGTGTAAAACCTCGGCGTCTAAATAAGAAATGTATTTCTGTTGGCTGTGGTGGTGCATGCTTGTGATCCCAGCACTTGGGAGGCTGAGGCAGGAGGATCATAATAGTTTGAGGTAACCTGGGGTACAAGGCAAGACTGTCTCAAAAAAACAAGATAGAGGGCCGGGGATTTAGCTCAATGGTTCCACCGCCTGTCTCCCGAGCACAAGGACCTGAGTTTGACCAACCAAGGAAACAAACAAACACCCCCCTCAATCATGATGTGGTTGTGTCTTGGTTGGCTGGGGAAACCTGGCCTCGCCTGACCCCTCCTTCTTTCCAGCTCAAAGACCCTGTCAACTTTTTTGTTTTTTTTAGTACCAGGGATGGAACTTGTGCTTGCAAGGCAGGCGGTGGAACCACTGAGCTAAACCCTCAGCATGAAGACCCTGTCGTCTTATTCTTATGCATTTTCTTTCACCTCCAGGTCACTGGGGCATCACTGTGGCCCTGTTTTAAATCTGACTCACGTTGGCAGCATTAACGTGAGAAACTGAGGAGAACCCTACACGGGTTGTGCGCGGTGGAAGTAACAGGGATGCCTCTGCGGGACCATTTAGAAGGTCCTGGCCTGTAGTGCGGCGGGGGTCCGGGCTGTCGCTGGGACTGAGGCCGGGCTGGGGGTGTCCGGGCGCTGGAGTGGCGGGGCCGGGGGAGATCCTTGCTGGAGGCCGAGGCTGCTATGTAGAGCGTACCCAGCGTCAGGGAGAGGAGAAGCGGGCTGGGGACGAGTTGGGGCAGCGCGGGGCAGCGCCCTGGGCTGTGAAAGTGAAAGCCGGGCTGGGGCGGAGGAGTCGCGCAGAACCGCGCAGCACGGGCATCACGGTCCTCCGCAGCCAGCACAGCGATCCCCAGAGCTGGCTGGCGGGGGCCCCCGACGCTGCAGACCCCGGGAAGACTAAAGGAGCGAAACCCCAGCTATTGTTGCTAATTGCGCCCCATTACCGCTGTGGTTGAGGAGTCTGAATGCGATTCTTACGCAATGTTGTGTTTCCACACACTTTGTAATTAGGGGTCGAATTACAGTCTCCAAACCGGAAGGAAGGAGTCCTACAGCAGCGGACTCTTGATTTGTGAAGGACCAGCAATTTTTTTGTTGTCTTGTTTATTTGTGTTTGTTTTGGTGCTGAGACTCAAGCCAGGGCCTCTAAAAAGCGAGGCAAGTGCTCTCCCCTGGAGCCCCATCCCCCAACCCTGTATTTCTTTCAATTTCCAGATTGATGCGTTAGTAAAATGTAGTAGTGGGGTGTGGCGGTGCACATCTCTAATCCCAGCTTTCTGAGAGGCTGAGGCAGGAGGATCAAAAGTTCTAACACAGCCTGGGTGACTTAGTGACTTAGGGAGCTACTGTCTCCGAATTTAAAAACATAAATAAAACAAGGGCTGGGGCTGGAGCTCAGTGCAAAGGCTCTGGGTTCAGTTATCAGTACCAGAAAAAGGAAAATACCATAAAAGTGAATTATGAGAAAAACAAACCACTGATGACATAAAATACCGTTTTTCTTATCGGATTAGTAACCTCATGCATGTCATGGAAGTCTCTAGGCTAGGGCTGGGATAGAGTGTAAAGGGTAGTTTGTCTACTACGCTTCAGGTCCTGGGTTCGAATCCCCAGAACCAAAACAAACAAAAAGTTCTAAAAGTTAATTTCACTCATGTATAGTGGCACACACCTGTAATCCCTGATCTCAGGAGGCTGAGGCAGGAGGATCACTGAGTTCAAGGCTGGACTGGACCGCATAGTGGGACCTTATCTAAGAACAAGACGAAGTTAACGGCAGTACTTGGGCAGCCCAGCCACAGGCTGCTGTGGGGCTCCGTGTGTGACCCTCGCCTCGAAGTGGAAGTGCTGCTCCCACCACACCGCAGTGTGATGACAAGGATGACGTGGCATCACAGGACAGGGCCTGAGACAGGCTGGGCGGTGAGGCCACAGCCACACCAGGAGGGGGTTTGAGGGGGCGCTGGCCTGCCGTGGGGCCTGGGGCCGCAGGCGGGTGCAGGGCCTTTGTGTCCTGTTCTCACAATTGCACAGCATTCGCAGTACGCTAAGGCCTGTGATGGAAAACGAGATTGTTCTCTAAAAAGTCAGTTCTGAGGTAGCTCCCTGGGGTCTTTAGGTGTAAAGTCAAGGCCAGCCTGAACTACACATAGTGAGATCTTGGTTTTGTTTTTTTGTTTGTTTGTTTGTTTGGGTTTTTTGAGACAGGGTCTCACTATGTAGTTGAGGCTGACCTGGAACTCCCTGTGTAGCCCAGGCTGGTCTCGAGCTCCACTGCCTCAGCCTCCCAGAGTGCTGGGATTACAGGTGCGCACCACCACAGCGTATCCCGGCCCCGCCTCCCCCCCCCTTTTTTTTTTTTTTTTTTGGTACCGGATCCTTGTGCTTGAGACGCAGGCCGCCGAACCGCTGAGCTAAATCCCCGGCCCTATCCCAGCCCTTTTAACAGTTGTTTACTTTTTTATTTTTGGTGCCGGGGATCAAACTTGGGTCCTTGTGCTTGCGAGGCAGTTGGCAGGACCACTAAGCTAAATACCAGGCCCACGACTTGCTTATTTTTGAAACTTGTGATCCCTTTGCTTGGCCCTCAAAGGGAGCCAGGATTACAAGTGTGGTGTCTTTTAGCTTTCTAGCTGTGACTTCTGCTGGTTAACTACTGTGTCACGATTAAACTATTTTTTTCTTACATATTTGTCAGGAGCAATTCTACGTGGAATTTTGGGGGAAAATCGTTTGACATTTAAATTATGGTTAGGCCTAGTTTTCCTGCCTACAGGCTGCCTGTGGCATGTCAAGAGGTAGCTCCATTTTTGCCTCTGGTCACAGCTAAGACCTCAGGGGTCCCTGGTGCTGTGACACTCCAGGGCAGGATTGCATCAGCTGAAGACTTGCTGGTTCCTAGCAAAAGCTGTGAGTAGTAGGAGAAAAATTTCACCTCGGGTGGGACAAATTCCTAGCAGTTTGGCTCCTCCCACCTGCTGTTGTAACAATGCTCTCCCTACAGCCCTCATCAGCATAAGAACCCGAGGACTAGGATCCTCATCAGCATAAGAACCGCGGGGACCCCGGATCTCGCTGCTCCCTAGTCGCCAACGCTCCCGTGGGTCGTTGGGCGCCCTCAGTGATCAGGGCCCGCGCAGCGTCTGTCTTTGCCTGCTGGGCACTGACCTCCCGCCCCTCACGTACTTTCAAATTCCGCAAGTCTCCATCTTCCCTTTTCTTTAGCCCCCTTTCTAGGCAATAGGGGGACTGATCGCCCTTTCACAGCTGCCCCTCCACAGAGCTTGTCCACTGTCAGGATCCAGCCCCGAGGAGGTTGTTGTGTGGACCACAGCCTGTCCCCGCCCCGCACTTCACCCGGTCCGCTCAGCAGGAAGGGAGCCCTGGCCGCCGTGCTGAGCTGCGGGCTCCGCACACCCGTCCATGCCATCTGCCAGGGCGCCCATGCACCTCTCCGGGGCGCAGTGTCGGCGGTGCATTCCTTGCAGTGCAGGTGTGTGCAGGTATTTGTGAATTATCCTGCGAGTTTTGAAGTTTTCCCCTGAGGCGGCAGCCTTCCTTGTAACAGACGCTCGCAAGACTGAAGCAGAAGCCACGACTGGAGTGTTCGCGGCGAATGAAGCTTTCTGCGACGCGTGGGATCACAGATGCTGTGCATTTCTGGTTGTTGTTTTGAGGCAGGATCCTTGCTCTGTAGTTTAGACTGGCCTAGAAAACTACTTAGCCCAGGTTTGTGTGGAGCTCTCTGTGATCCTTCTGCCTCGGCCTCCTGAGTACTGGGATTACAGGCGTGCAACAGCTCGCCTGGCCTCTTTGTTTCTTCTTTTGGTGGTGCTTGGGTTCTGACTCAACACCTTGTGACCGCCAGGCAAACTGAGTGTGCCTGCCACTGAGCGACACCGTGGGCAGAAGGTGTTCTGAAGCAATCAGCTGTCCACGGCCCCTCGGGCAGTCTGCCTTCCAGTCCGGCTGGCTGAACGTGTGCCCTGCCCTGGAAGGTGAGGGGGCTCCTCTCTCGGCTCCCTCAGCCCCACTGCTCCTCCCCAGTTTCAGGGAACACAGGCGCTGCTTTTCCGCTGCTGAATGCAAAGCTTCCCAGGACACCAAAGTCCTTGGTGAGGGAGAACTGGCTATGTCCATGGGAGCTGAAGAACTTTTTAGACAAGGGCTCACTGTACAGTTCAGGCTGGCTTCGAACTCACCATGCAGCCCGGGCTGGCCCGGAAAACTCGACACCATCCTTCTGCCTCAGCCTCCTGACCGCTGGGATTACAGGCGGCTGCCACCCCACCTGGTTTGAAGCACCAAATTAGAGTTGTCAGATAAAAGTTTTTTCTCTGATTGATCTTCATGTAATTTTTCTGCTCATAATTTGGACTGAGCTCGAGGGAGTGGGTAACAGAAACACTCACTATTCACTCTCATCTGCTAATTTCTGAAAACACACTTTCTCAGCGCTTGGATTGGTGGACTGGGAATGGAATGATACTCATCCACTGATACCCTAGTGGGGAAAAATCAAATTTTACTTTTGGGTTTTTTTTTTTTTTGTGTGTGTGTTTTTTTTGAAACAGGGTCTCACTATGTAGTTGAGACTGACCTGGAAGTTACTATGTAGCCCAGGCTGGTCTCGAACTCACAGCAATCCTCCTGCCTCAGCCTCTCGAGTGTTGGGATTACAGGTGTGTGTCACCATGCCCGGCTTTGGGTTCATTATTTATCTACAAATATTCAAAATACATCTACTTTGCTCAGATAAAAATGAGACTTCTAAGAGATCTGGCTTCATGAGAAACATAAAAAAACCACCCACAAATTTACATATGTATACACTTTAAATTTTTTGTGGTACTGGGGACTGAACTTGGAATGCCGAGCTACATCCCCAGCTTTTAAAAATTATTAATATTTGCAATATCGGTGATGGAGCCCAGGGGCCCTTGGCCCACGGAGCTGCATCCCCATAAGTTTTTTTATTTTTGAGACAGTCTCCGGTCTCCCTAAATTGTCCAGGCTGGCCCCAAATCTGCATCCCCCCCCCAACCTCCAGTGTTCTAAGCATGTAGAGACACGTCTTTATTACAGAGAAATGTGAGACAATGATCAAGAAAAAAGTTCAAATATAAAATGAATTATTAGGATAAAATTGGGAAAGGCAAATAGAACGTAGATTTATATTCCTAAGGAAGGCTCCAAAAGATTAAAAGAAAAAGTGGAAATTATCCAAGTGTTATAAAAAACTGGAAAGCCAGGTGTGGTTGTGCATGTCTGTAATCCCAGCAGGCAGGAAGCTGAGGCAGGAGGGTCTTGGCGAGTTTGTGGTCAATTTGAACTACAAAGTGAGGTCCTGTCTTGCCCTAGCCCCAGTGGCTATTAGGTTAGGGTCTATTCTCACACACCTTTGCCACCATCCCTGGCGGCTAATTCCTACGGTATTTAAACTACACTGGCTACACTTAAATGCGACATGAAATACCCTTGATAAACTGGAAAAACGCAGTTGTACCTTTAAACTGTACAAGGGCGTACACAGAGTTACCGAATCTTTATGGCGCTCATGAACTAAAAAGTTTGAAGACTTGAACCAAAGAGAGGTTTGCTCCCAGTTTGTATCCCACTATCCCTTGGGATAATAAAACAGGACAGACCTGTAGGCCTTTGTTGTGCACACAGACTTCATTATCTTGCGTGGTTAACTTTTTTTGGTGCAGGGATTAATTGAACCGAGGGTCTTCACACTGAACTACCGTCCCACCTCATTTATAATTTTTATTTATTCATTATTTGGAGACTGGCTCTTGCTGAGTGTCTCAATTCTCCAGGCTGGGCTTGAACTCGCTCGCAGTCGTCCTGCCTCAGCCTCCCAGAGCGCTCGGATCACAGGAACGCACGACAACGCCTGGCTTTATTTTTCATATTCTCAGCCACGCCTCGTGGACGAAGGTCTCACAAGGCCAAGAATTTGTGACCCGGGGACGGTTAGCTCCGGCGCCAGCTCGGGACAGTCCCCGCGCGGGCCCAGCGCCCCTGGCGCAGCCGGAGAGGGCCTCGGTGTACACCTCGGTGCGCGAGGCTAGCTTCCTCCGACCGTGTGCGCGAACACTTGTCAGAGCTGTAATTGACAAGTGTTTTCCAATATGGCTGGTCTCGCCCGGATTTAACCCAACTTCCTTGTGTAGGGAGGAGACCCCAAACTATCACTTTTCTCGACTGGAAAGAAAGGGTATTGTTTTGTATTTCATCATTACTTTCTAAAAACCCTCATTCGTAGACAGTGATGCAGTCTTTATCGTGATTTTTAATCATCTATATTGTGATCAAATTTGGGACAAAGTTTAAAGCACGTTAAAAATCGTGGAAAAGAACAGCGAGTAGAATGTCTTAAAAAATCGCAGAATGAAATACTTGTAATCCCTACTAAAATACAGTTACGAAGGTAGAACATTACGTGGCTTAAAGTCTTTTATTACATAGTTGTGTTTCAGCGTGAGGGTCACGGTTTTAGTTGGTAATGCTTTAAGTCATCTATCAGGGAGGCCCCTAAAGGAATTAGCGCTTTTCTGTAAAGCTTGTTACAGTAATGTGAGACTGACGAAAATGCACTCCGTGTTTAATAGGACACTTAAATTGTAGTAGTTGTGATATATTTCAGTGGTTAATAGCGTTACTTCTGATCTCTTTGGAAAACTTCGTATTTCTAGTTGCTTTTTAAGGTAGATTTTATTTTAGAATCACTCATGCATTTTTTAAAGTATATTAGGTTTTATTTTGACCATCCTTTGATGAGCAGAATTAAGTTGATGAGTTCGATATAAGCTTTTGATTTCAATTTTGATTTAAAAGTTCTAAAGTTCTAGGAATTATGATTAACTGATATGAACGAGCACTTTATAGTTAATGCTACAAGGAGTACAAAGGCTTATTTTGAAAATCTAACAAATTCTTTTTGACATTTATTTTTATGCCTAGTTAAAATATGTATCATTAATAGGGGTTAAATAAACTGTTCAAACATTAAAACAATTGCTGAACAGTATAGGCACGGGTAGGAGAATGTCTTTCAGAAAATTTAAAGTTGATATGAACTGCACAGTAAAACATGTGTTATATATCATTTAACTGTATCCTGCATTGATGACACTACATATTTGAAAGTTGACTTTAGTTTATATTCACCGTGTGCCAGGTTTTTTTGTTTAGTGTACATACACACTCGCCTGGCACAACACAGTTCTCATCTATCCATGTCATTCTCAGAGCTATACTTCAAGGTATAGGTAGTATTTTGACTTCCATTTAGCAGATGAAAAAGCAAGTTGAGTGGTTTATTCAAAACAGTAGAGCTGGGTGCAGTGGTGCAAGCCTGGAATCCCACCTATTTTGGAGGCTGAGATAGGATTGCATGTTGGAGGCCAGCCTGGCAACCTAGCCCCCCCCCCCAGAAAAGAAAAAAAAAAAAGGATTAGGCATGCAGCTAAGCGGTAGAGCGCTTGCCTGTATTTTAGGAAGACAGTTCAAACCCGGTAGAAACAAAACTGGTAAGTATGGCATGAAAATGGTAGAACTGGTTCTGAACAAAAGTTCTGGAGTCCTGTATTTCCACTTCACAAAGTTAGAATATATTATTGTAAAAAACAAGTGGTATGTGTTAGAGTTTTGTTTAAACTAACATGTTTGTTACAACCTTTCAGGAGACAAAGAATTACTGGTTAGTATTTCAGCAAGTGGAGTTTTGGTTTCATTTGACATACATTAGGTAATCATTTGAATAACATACATCAGAGGAAGGAGTAAGGTACTGGTGTCACAAGTCCGAAAAAGGGCTTAAACTTAATACCCGAGTATGCTTGTTTTTCTGTGCTTAAAACATTACCATAAACATTAAATAAAACATTAAAAATATTACAATATTTTTACCATTTCAGGTTAGAGTTATCACTCATATGCGAAGCCATGAATGAAACCAGCTTGTGATCTTGATAATCTAAAATGTCTCCTTGTCAATATTGATGTTTTTATTCTTTCAAGAGTTTCTTTTTTTTTTTTTTTTTTTTTGGTGGTTTTGGTTTTTTTTTTTTTTTTTTTTTTTTTGATGGTATTGGGGCTTTCTTAATTCTGGGCATTTCCACCCTCAGCCCTTTGAGACAGGGTCTAAGTTGCCTAAGGTGTCCTTCAGCTTGTGATTCTGTCACCTCCCAAGTACCTGGGATAATAGGACTGAGTCTGGTTTAGGACTATTTTGTATTGAGAAAGGATCCATCATTCTTTTTTTTGCTTTTTGGTACTGGTATCGAACTCAGGTCCTTGAGCTTGTGAGGCAGGCGACAGAACCACTGAGCTAAATCCTTGGTCCAGGATCCATCATTCTTAAATTATCTTTTAGATTACACCAGTCTGGTTTTCATAGTCTGAGTTCATGGTAGAAAGTCTTTTTTTTTTTTCTTTCGGTTTATTGAGACAGGGTCTCACTATGTAGTTGAGACTTACCTGGAACTCACTATGTAGTCCAGGCTGGTCTCGAACTCATAGCGATCCTCCTGCCTCAGCCTCCCAAGTGCTGGGATTACAGGCTTGCGCCACCACGCCCGGCCTCATATTTTTTTCTTTTCCATTATTACCTTTCCCCTACCCTTTCCACTTTCCCTACACCTTTAGCCCTTTTCTGAAGAAACAATTTTAATGTTGATATATAATTGTACTTTTACTTTCATAATGAAGATAGGATATATATATACACACACATATATATATATATATACATATATATGTACATACACACACACATGCACACATACATGTATATAAATAGAATTTTTTGTTTGTTTTCTGAGACTGGGTCTTACTATGTAGTTCAGACTGGCCGAACTCAATGGATAGCCCAGGGTGGCCTCAAACTAGTGGTGATCCTCTTCCTCAGTCTCCTGAGTGCTGGCATAATAGGTGTGTGCATGATGGCCAGCTAAGATGGAATCTTTTTGGGGGGAATATTTAGCTATATGGTACCTAAAAACTATCGTCTTTTACTTTGAACTTAAGTACCTTTTTTTGTGTGTGCTGGGGATCAAACTCAGGACCTTGTGCTTGCGAGACAGGCGGTGGAACCACTGAGGTAAATCCCTGGCCTAAATTTAAGTACTTCTAATAAGATTACCATGTTTTACATTGATTTGAGGTTAACTTTTAAATTTTTTATATTTATACATCATTTCATCTTAATTTCCATTTTCTAATATATCTATCATAGAAAAGTGTAATAGTTTAAGAACTATTTGTTGAATCAATGTTATCCCAATAGTAATCAAGTATCACTGATATACACACACACAGGTATCAGTGTATCAATGCTGGAAAATTTTGCCTGGATGTTCTGGTGCACACCTGTAATCCTGGTGCTCAGGAGCCTGAAGCAGGAGGATCACCATGAGTTTCAGGCCAGCCTGAAATGCGTAGTGAGACCCTGTCTCAAAACAACCGAAAACAAACACACAAAAAATCCCAATTATTTCAGTTTACAAAGTATTACAAGCTATTGAATTGGATTGCAGAGTAAAGTACTACCCTTGACTTTCGGGGGAGGATACTGGGGATCGAACTTGAGCCCTTGTGCTTGTGAGGCAGGTGGTAGAACTACTGAGCCAAGTCCCCGGCTCACCCTTGATTTCTTATAGATATGTTGATAGTAGCCTCTATTTTGTGGTTGTCTTTATTTTTTGTCTTTTTTTTTTCTATTAGGTCTTTTTCCCCTTCCAGTTAGATTATAAACCATGGTTTACTTTGAAAATGCTAAGATCCCTTTCAGCTACTTTTACCAGCCTTTCTGGGTAAATCTAGGGATCAGGTCGAAAGCATCCATGTGATCACGGGGGTTGGTAGGAGAGGTGGACAGCATTGGAGTTACTGGTCAGCATGGGCGTTGGCCTTTACCATTTTGTGGGTCAGAGTCTGAAATCCAGCCTTGTCACTTGCAGGTTTTGAGTATAACTTGCTTTAACATTAGGAAAACTGGCTTATAGCTCACTGTCCCAGTAGCATGAGGAGGAAGAGCTTTTTCTAGTACAGTATGGAGCCTAAACTTTGGTTTTTTGAGACAGGGTCTCACTATGTAGTTGAGACTGACCTGGAACTCAGTATGTAGCCCAGGCTGGTGTCAAACTCACAGTGATCCTCCTGCCTCAGCCTTCCAAGTGGTGGGATTACAGGCGTGTGCCACCACGCTCAGCTGGAGCCTAAACTTGTAAACTACCGCACAACATGTTGGGGTCATCATTGAGATTTGCTAAGGACTATATGATTGCGGCAGTACAGTGCTTTCGCATACAGTAATTCTCCTGTGTGGTGCTAGAGCTAGAGCTATCCTGCTGGGTACACCTTTCCACTCTATCGCAAGCTACCTGTAGTCTGTCCAGAATCCTTTTCTTGCTACTCTTCGATTTTGATCAAATTTAGGTAAAAGAACTTCTAATGGGTCTCGGTATTCATTGGTAACATATTTGTAACTCTTGAAGTAGCTTTGCTTTGTGCTAATAATAAAATAAGGACGTTCAAAAAATCTACAGATTGTAGATCTGTGAGGCTCTAAGGAGCCATTTTACTTTTAACTCACATCAGGACCATATTGTTGGGTCAGGTAGGGAACCCTGTATGCAAGCTAGGTTGCCAGATACCGTATTACTACGTGCAGGACTTGTTCTGTGTGGTGGCAGAAGGGGAGAGTGCTTCCCATTCCATCCATTCTGCATGTTATTGCTGAACTTCATTCCGTTGAGCAGAAAACTTCATACCTCACCTGTTACTTTGGTTATTCGTTGCTGGATAACAGATTTCCCCAAAATTTAGCAACTGAAAGGCTCAGGCTCTCGGGGAGAGGTTGCAGTGGAGATGTTGGTGGCACTGCAGTAGAACAGGAAGGCCTTTCAGGGCAGCTCCCATCTTCATGAGGTGTTTGTTGTCCTCACCCTTGATCACCCCTCTCCCCAGCCACCTCTCTCCCCAGCCAGTGACTGAGAAAGCAGGAAGAAGCCATGCTGCTCTTTGATGACCCAGATAGACTTCATAGCTATGGCCAGCAGACAAGCTTTTCCTGATTTTGTAGTTTCTCATGCATTTAATTGCTTCAAATTTTTGTTGATTGACAATCCTTTACAACCCACCCCAATGCCACAGTGGGTGTTTTCCTGGTCTTCTTTAAACTTGCCTTTTTTTTGGTACAAGGGATGGAACTTAGGACCTTGCACTTATGAAGCAGGCACAGTGCCACAGAGGCCACCCTTTTTGAGATGGGGTCTTACTGTGTAGTTCTGTCTGGCCTCGAACTGGCGACCCTTCTGCCCCAAGAAACCTGGTCAAGGAGCCAAGTGTGTTGTCTAATTCCAGTACTCTGAAAAGTTGGGCAGGAGGATTCCAAGTTTGAGCTCAGTCGGGGCAAGTTAGTGTCTTAAGGAGTACCTTCCCTCACTCCCTTTCTTTTTTTCTTTGATCCTGGGGTTCAAACTCAAGACCTCACTCTTCTGGTGCCGCTGAACTAAACCCCTGGCCATTTTTTTTTTTTAAACCAGGGGTCAGACTCGGGTCCTTGAGTTTGAGGCAGGTGGCCATTTTGGGGGGGTGATTTGAGACAGTGTCTTGAACTCACTACTATGTAGCCTAGCCTGGCCTTGAACTTGGAGCAATCCTTCTATCTCAGCCTCCCAAATGCTAGCATTACAGCCATGCCCAGCAGGAAACCCTTTCTTAAAATTAAACAACAACAACAAAAAAGATGACTACAATTTTAGCTCAGTGTGAAGACCTTAGGTTCAATCCCCCATACCTCTCTCCACTCCCCATAAAAGCTAGGAAGCATTCTACTGCTGAGCTGTATCTCCACTCTTTAAAGTCTGATGTGCTGGGCATGGTGGTGCTCTCTTGCAGTCCCAGCTCTCTGGAGGCTGAGGAAGGAGGATCACCATGAGTCTGGGCTACATAGTGAGTTCAAAGTCAGCCTCAACTACAAAGTGAGACCCTGTCTCCAAAACTGGTACCCTTGAACCAGTTTTCTTTAACATGTGTTCTGTGGTGGACTTAGCATGTTCTTGCTAGTTTGAACACTTGGGAAGCTGAGGTCCATGCTTGACTGTCCCATCGGGTAGGTGGCTTGACCACTGGTAATACAAACATCTGATCACTTTTACTGATCTTTTTATTTAATAAAATAAAAAGCTGCCCAGTGGGGCTGTCATGCATGTCCCACTGAAGTTCAAGCCACTTGGCATTGAGACCTGTGAGTCACCCCCCCACCCTCTGCATATGTTAAAAGGCTTACATGTACCCTGGCTCTCTTAGTAAGTTTCCCAGTGTGAGCTTGAACTCTTTTTTTTTTTAAATGTTTCGGTACAGAGGATCGAACTGGGGACCTTGCGCTTGTGAGGCAGGCCGCAGGTGGTGGAATCACTGAGCTAAATCCCGGGCCCCTTGGCTTGAACTCTTCCTGCCTCGGCCCCCCAGAGTACTGGGTTTCAGGTCTAGGTATTCTAAATATGTAGGTAAAGCTAGTTTTTCATTGTCAGCAGAAACTTTGGAGTAATTTTTTTTTTTTTTTCTTGGCACAGGGGATCAAACTCAGTCTTGCGCTTGTGAAGCAGGCACTGTGCCACTGAGCTAAAGCCCCAGCCCAGGAATACGTTTTCTTTTTCATTTGAGACAGTTTCAAAAAAACTGGCTTTGAGTTTATGGCCATGCTCCTGCTTTGGCCTCTTGACTGCTGAGATTATAGGAATGTGCCATCACATCTGGCCACCGGATGTACTATTTTTAAGATTAAAGATGAGGTTTTATTTCATCTTCTTTTTTTAAAGGGCTGTACTGGGGATTGAGCCTAGGAAGCATTAAACTACACCTTCAGCCCTTTTCACTTATTTCTGATGCAGGGTCTCAATAAGTTGCCCCAGCTGGCCTAGCCTTTTGGGATTCTTCTGCCTCAGCCTGAGCTAGGATTACAGGTGTGCACCACTATGTCTGGGTTTTCTATGCTTGAGAGGGGCTGCATGTTTAGGGATCTTACTGTGTTGCTCAGGCTTGGGCTCAAGCCACCCCCGCCCCAGCCCAGGTCATCCCTCCTCACGTGTAGGCGCTGTTGATGTCAGAGCTCAGCTGTTGGTTGAAGTAAATTCGATGTGGAAGTACCTGCGGTGCATATTTCTCTTGTCGCTGCTACTAGTGTGGCCACATGAGGCAAAAAGAGAACTGTGCCTGCTATGAAGTGCCTCGTGGAAGTGGATCTGTAAAGTATTTGTCTTTCTGAGACTGCTGGTTTTCACTTAGTGCACTATCATCTTCTCTGCTGTAGCGCACATCAGAATTTCTTGGTTGGGGCCGGGTAGCGCTCTGTATGTGTACTTTAATGTTTATCCATTCATCCCTCGATGGGCACCTGGGTTGCTTCTGTTCTTTTCTCTGTGATGCTTGGGATGGACTCAGGGACCTTCATACTGAGCCACATTCTCTGCCCGCCCCCCACCCTGTGTACTGTAGTTCAGGCTGGCCCGGAACATGGGTGATCCTGCTCTGACCTCCCAGAGTGCTGAGATTAAGGCACCTGCCACTGCACTAGACTATGTTTGTAGAGTCAGGATTTTACTAAGTTACTGAGGTTAGCCTGAAGTTGTGATCCTCCTGCACCAGCCAACCAAGTAGTTTGGTTATAGGTCTGCCCTATCAGCAGGCAGAGAAAACTTTTATTGCCATTTTTTTATCCTTAATTTCAGTACTTTTTAAAGTTCCTGACTTTTTTTTTCTCATTTTTATTTTCCTAGAAAGAAGTGTTATCAGAGAAAACATTGAGCTCTTAAAAGGGTCTCAATATTTTTCAGAAAAACATTTACTTGTTCATTGGTAATTTATAAAATTTCTGGGCTGGGGATTTAGCTCAGTGGTTCCACCACCTGCCTCACAAGTGTAAGGTCCCAGGTTTGATCCCTGTCCCTCACCCACCCCCCCAAAAAAATTCTGTCATTACTTTTTTTTTTTTTAATTTGGTTCCAGGGATTGAACTTGGACCCTTGTCCTTGCAAGGCAGGCAGCAGAACCACTGAGTCAAATCCCCAGCCCCTCTGTCATTACTTTTTATAAAGTAGTATTTTAAGGTCATCTTGGAAATTAGTCATTTGACGGTTTCTTTTGAAGTATTGAGCACTGATGTATTTGTTTTTCTAAGAAACATATTCTGAAATCATCCAGTAAAATCATTTTTCTTGTAGTTCTGGGATTGAATACAGGGCCTTAGACATACCTGGCAAGTGCTATGCCCCTGAGCCTACTACCTTCTCCCCTAGTAAGATAAGGTCTTCCTGTCTTTACCCTGAGCTCGCTCTTGTGCTCTGTGCACTTGTTTACTTGACTACTCTGAGCATTGTTTGAGTTGATTCTTTTTTGTTGTTTATGTGTTTTGGTACAGGGGATCAAATGCCAGTCCTTGCACTTGGAAGGCACGTAGCCTTGAGCTGATTCTTGTATTGAGTATATTAGATAAAATTGTCTTTATTTGTTGTTGTTTTATAAAAATTAATGAAAAAATATGAAGTTTTGGTCATCCTGTATTTAAATAATTGGACTGGTAAGTGGTTAAATTTTTCAATCTGGCCTCGAATTAATCATCTTCCTGCCTCAGGGTCTGGAGTAGCGGGAGTAACAGGTGTGTGCTACTCTGCCTGGCTGAAAAAATCATGTTTATAATTTAATACTGACTTAAAAACCTTCAGGTAGCCTGGTGTGTGGTGCACATCTGTAATCTCAGCACTCAAGAGGCTGAGGCAGGAAGATTACTGCCTGTTTGAGCCCAGCCTTGCACAGTGAGTTGAAGGCTGGAGCCTCGACTAGACTAGACCCTGTCTCATCGAAAGAGCCGACAGAAACCTTCAAGTAAACATGATTGCTCCATTATAAAATGGGTGTTGTCTTGCATTGCAGGTTTGATTTTTTTGTGGTTCTGGGAGTTTCTTGGACTGGAGTTAGAGGTGTGTCACCACTCCTGGCTTTCTAGCAGAGTTTTAATTTTTGGTACAGGTTGCGGGGTGTCAAACTCTGGACCTTGGGCTTGCGAGGCAGGTGGCAGCACCACTGAGCTAATAAATTCCTGGCCCTCTAGCAGATTTTTTAAAAGATTTTTTTATACACATTTTTTTTTCTCTTGATCTTTTAAAGTAAAAGATCACTCTTTATTGTGTAAATGAAGTAGGATGTTTTACTATTAGTCTTTTTGAATGTAATTGCTGATGTGTTAAACTATTTGAAAAATATAGGTGAGTAATCTTCTAAAGAGCTGTAGAACTGAGATCAGAAGTAGAGGGAACAAAACCTGTGCCGTGCGCAGTGGGGAGAAAAGCACGCAGCCTGCTTGTTTTCCACAGCCTGAGTTTCATCATTGTTGCAGAAACTCCCTTTTGGCCAATTTAGTGAGTGATGCTGGGTCTTGGGGAGAAAAGCCTTTCATCTTTATCTAGAAAAATAATTATGAAACTATAGAGTAGTTGTTCCTGATTAGAAGTATCCATTTTCGTAAAGTATAGCTTATAGTATGTAACATAATGATAGCAATAGTGGTAATAATCTTGTTTTTTGCTAAGGATTTCTGTTGTCCTTCTAATTAATTTTTTATGATTATCTTATTGCGACAGCCATATATTTCATTTATTTTAACAATCTTACATTCATCCCTAAAAGTTATGAACACCTGCGTGTAATGGTGCACGCCTGTAATCCCAGCCCTCTGGGAGGCTGAGGCAGAAGGATCAGAAGTTTAAGCCCAACCTGGGTTTGATCCCTAGTACTGCAGAAAGCAAGAGTTTGCTCTAAAAGAGTCTTAGATTTGATTCACAGTACAGATTAATCCGATCATAAAGGAGCAGAATTCTTCCACCTTAGGTGAGTAGCAGGCCTGGGGAGATTTTATGTATAACACACAGTGAAATAGGCACTTTTCTGTTTTTCTGAGTTTAGGGACCTAAAAGTTTATAGCCTCACAGCAGTTTAGTCCTAGGGCTGGGGATTTGACTCAGTAGTTCCGCTGCCTGCCTTGCAAGTGCAAGGGTCTGAGTTTGATCCCTGGTACCAAGAAACAAACAAGGACAACATCAAAAAGCAAGTCCAGGTGGCTTTACAGAAATCTCATGTGTCCTAAACATCTTCAATTCAGTTCAAGACCAGTTCTTACTAACTCTTCTCCATCTTTGATAAATAAAGTGCTTACCACTCTGTGCCTAGAATGAGTATTGGAGTTGGCTCTTTCTTTCCACCCCCTCTCTGTCCTCTGGCACATAAAGCTATAGCCCCAGTCCTTTTTAGTTTTTATTTTGAGACAGGGTCTTACTGAGCTACCCAGGCTGGCCCTGGATCTTTGATCCTTCCGCCTCAGCCTCCCAAGCAGCTGGGATTATAGGGCAGAGCCCCCAGGCCTGCCTCCAATTAAAGTTTACATTGACTTCTTGAGGCTATTTGTTTCGGGTGGGCTTAATTTTTTTGTTTGTTTTTGAGACAGGGTCTCACTATGTAGTTGAGACTGATCTGGAACTCACTATGTAGCCCAGGCTGGTCTCAAACTCATAGTGGTCCTCCTGCCTCAGCCTCCCGATCTGCTGGGATTATAGGCGTGCACCTCCACACCCGGCATTGTTTTGTTGTGCTTAATTTTTTATGAATGTAATTAATTTACAGGAACTAAATTTAATGGTTATCATATTAGTAACTCTGCCCAAATGAGTCAAATTATATATAGTAGTTTGTGTGTGTGTGTGTGTGTGTGTGTGTGTGTGTGTGTGTATGCGCACGTTAAGGGTGTACAAGACCAAAGGAACTTTTTGTTTGAGACAAGGTCTCACTTTGCAGTGCAGGCTGGCCTGGAACTCACTGTGTAGCCCAGACGCTCAGGCCCTGGGATTGCAGGCCTGCGTCTCCATGCCTAGCCTAGCCCCAAAGGAACTTTTGTTTTGTCGTGTCGGAGTGGTTGAAAGAGAGCATCAGTCATTTTGGTATGTATTATAGGCTGTATTTATTTGAAATAGTTTCCTAAATCAGTAATGTTAGGTTTTTCCTTTGAATATGTAGCAGTGTGGCAGTTAAGTTCTTGGCATAACTGCTTTGTACTTGCTTGATTTGAGGTCACACGCGTCACATAATTTCTGTGTCTGCACGTTATCTGAACACTAACAGCACTTAGGATCACTGTACACACGAGCGAGTTAATACTCTACAGCGTTGTCACACTATTGGGGCAGACAGCCCTGATGTTCAGTAGTTAGAGCAGCATTTCTTTTGCTTATGCATCTGCAGTCTGGCAGAGTTCGCCACTTGCAGTGTGGTGAGGGCTGGGCGCTGGATTTGTTAGAAAGCTCACTGACTGGCCTGGTGCCACATGCCTAGTGCCTGTGCTGGGAAGACTCAGGCAGCTGTGGACAGGAACAGTGGGGTTTCTCTGGCCCCTCTGTAGCTCTTTGATCCTCACAGGCTCCCTTCAGCATGGTGGCTTTAGGGGAGTCACATTACTTACTGGGTAGCTCAGGAGAGAGCCTTGCTAAAGCTTTTGCCCTTCATGATTGTGGAAGTCTGGCATTACCACTTTTTTATTTTTTGAGACAGGGTCTCATTTTGTATAGTGCAGGCTGGCCTCCCCAGTGATCCTCCTGCCTCAGCCTCCCCAGTGCTGGAATCATAGGCCCAAGCCACCACATCTGGCATTATCAGTTTTTCAGTAATCTCAGGTGAGCCCGGTATGGTGTCGCAGCCCTGTAATCCCAGCATTTGGGAGGCTGAGGCAGGAAGATCACCACATGTTCAAAGCCAGCCTGAGCTACATAGTGAGTTAAGTTCCAGCCTAAACTGCATAGAGACCCAGTTTCAAACACAAACATAAAAACAAAAACCCAAAAAATAATCTCAGGCCTGCTCAGATTCAAGGGGTGGTAATGTAGATATCATCTGTTGATGCCACATTGTAGGAAGAAGATGGATGGCGTAGGCTGGTATGGGCATCTTTGGAAAACACAACTTGACACAGACACTTAGAGCAATGCAGGACATACAGTATATCAGCAAGTGTTAAGTGATTATGAGAAGTAGAAAGTCAGGTTTGCATTGGCTCTGTAAGATAAATTATAATGTTACACTCCCCCCTTTTGGATGCTGGGAGTTGAACTCAGGACCTTGCACTTGCCAGGCAGGAGAGGTGCTGCTGAGCGACGCCCTGGCCCCCATTATCCCCTTCTTATTAAGAGAAATTTGTATGTGAGGACTAGGCACACTTTGTTGTTTTCTTATGGTATCCATTTCTGTCACCTGTTCAGGTTTTGCTCTGAATCCATTTGTTGAGACTACAATAAGTAGCAGGGCACATAATTATAACCCATTCTAACAGAGGACGAATGGGGTGGATGATTCAGGGTAGAGTGTTCGCTCTTTAAATTGTCTAGTATCAGGTAAACAACTTCCCTTATCAAGGTATAAAGGAGTCTCACATGCTTTGGATTGTTTTGAGTTTTTCTTTAATTTCAAGTATGGGAAAGTACAAGGTACTATTTTAGTAATTAGTGGTAGTTTTATTATAGATGAGTGGAACATCACCTGTTAGCCAAATAGTAATTTACCTTGTTAAATTAGGGACCCTATATATAGTTCTGATGTTGTTTATAATTTTAATAGATAAGCTTGGAAAAATTACATACAGGCTCTTTCTGCATATGTGGCAGTAGGCATTGAATCCAGGGCCTTTGTATTAAACTACATCCCCAGCCCAATTTTTTAAAGTATGTGTGCTGTCGAAGTGAGCACCCCAGCCCATTTTTTATTTTTTTAAAGTTTGAGGCTGTGTCTTTTTTTTGTGGTACTGGGGATCGAACTCAGGTCCTTGCACTTGTGAGGGAGGAGCGGAACCACTGAGCTAAATCCCCAGCCCTAGGCCATGTCTCTTGAGTTGCACAAGCTGAGTTTAAACTTGCCCCCTCCTGCCTCAACACTGCAGAGTGCTGGATTGATTACTGGCATACACCACCAAGCCTAGCCCTGTAATATGTTTTTGGTTGGTTTTGTTTGTTTGTTTGTTTTTGAGACAGGGTCTCACTATGTAGTTGAGACTGACCTGGAACTCACTGTGTAGCCCAGGATGGTCTCGATCTCAGTGATCCTCCTGTCTCAGCCTCCCGAGTGCTGGGATTACCGGTGTGCACCACCACACCCGGCCAGTAATGTTTTTAATGAAAAGTAGGTTCCAATTTAAAAAAATCAAAAAGGGTATTGCTTTGCATTTGATGTCCTTAATACCTGGCTTAATAGGAGACAGATTCTCGAATCTTCTGTTGTTCAGTCTCTTGAAATGAATTTTTTTGACTAAACTATATAAAGAAAACTCCCAGCTACTTGGGTGGCTGAGGCAGGAAGATTGCAAGTTGGAGGCTAGTCTGGGCAGTTTTTCCTATCCCTGTTTTAGAATAAAAAAAATAAAAGGTCTAGGGATGTGGCTCCACTTGAAGCTCTGAGTTCACTCTCCAGTACTATAGAATCAAAAAAAGAAAAATATCTGGAGTTACAAATGTTTAGGGGAAAGAGAAAGGATTGAATTTTGTTTTATTGTGTTTTGTTTTGAGACAGGGTCTCACTATGCAGTCCAGGCAGGCTGACTTTGAATTTTCAGTGGTCCTCCTGCCCCACACAGCCTCTAGAGTGCTGGGATCTGGGATTGTAGGTGATACCACCATGCCTGGCCCTAAGGTTGATTCATTGGTCAAGGAAGGGTCTTACTCTGTAGACTTGTGCTTTTTTTGGTGGGGGTGGGTGTAGACGAGGATACCAGGGATCAAACTCAACTAGGGTCCTTGTGCGTGTGAGGCAGGTGCCAGAACCACTGAGTTTAAATCCCTGTAAATCCCTGGCCCCTGTAGACTTGCTGTTTATGTTTAGTCCCAAGGGGACTTGAACTGTCAATCTTCCTGCCTTAGTTTCCCCTGCTACCTTAGCCTCCTGAGTGCCCATATTATAGGCATGTACCAGCATGCCTAGTTCAGAGGAGGAGGTTTCTTCTTTTTCTTTTGATACTGGGGATCGAACTCAGGACCTTGCGCTTGCAAGGCAGGCTCAGTGCCATGGAGCTAAATCCTTGGCCCAAGGGGAGGAGTATTTTCATAGCACACTCCTCCTGCCCTTTTGGTGTTAGAGGTTGAATCCAGGGCCTTCACCTTAAGCTACAGCTTTAGGCCTCCCCTTCCCAAACCCTTTGGTTTTTTGAGACAGGGTCTCACCATGTAGTTCAGGCTGGCCTTGAATGTGCTGTGTCCCAGGATGGCCTCAAACTTGTGGCATCCTCTTGCTTTAGCCTCCTGAGCGCTAGGATCACAGGCATGCACCAAATAGCCAGGTAACACCCCTGCAGCCCTTTGGAGTCAGCGTCTTGCTGCTGAATTGACCAGGCTGGGCTCAAATTGCAGTCCTGCCTCAGCTTCCCACAGGGCTGGGATCCTAGGTGTGTACCACCACACCCAGCTCATTACTTTTTTTGGGTGGGGTTGATGTTGAGTATTAAACCCAGGACTTTGCAGGCTAAAGCCTGTGCTGCACTTCTGAGTTGTGTTCCTAGCTCCGCAAGTAGCCCCCCCCATAATTAGTCTAAGATCAGTGAATTTTGCCGACTTAGCTCTGATCACATGGTCTTGCCCTGTGGCATCATCATCATCACCCAAGCGTGTGGGGTGGGGTGGGGTGGGGGTGGCCTCCTCTGTCCTGTGCCTCATCATTCAGCAGCTGACCTTTGTTTTCTCAGTGCTGGTGACCCTAACTAACTACATGCTCATGGTCATTAGGCAGGTGCTTGCCTGAAAAGAATTGGAGTTATCAAAGATGATGCTGTGGGCCGGGGATTTAGCTCATTGGTTCTGGTGACTGCCCCGCAAGCACAAGGACCTGAGTTCGATCTCCGATACCCCCCCAAAAAACAAAACAAAGATGGTGCTGTTCTTGGATATCATGAGTTGGCCTGTGGATCTCCAAAAATCCCATTTTTATGAAGTCACATAGTTTGAGTAGTATCTTGTGTGCCAGATAGCTTCCTAACAAGGCCCGTGGGAAAGGGACATTTTTTTTTTTTTTTTTTTTTTT
>NW_022900931.1:16269024-16276843 GCF_012274545.1 Fukomys damarensis
TTTTTTTTTTTTTTTAACTTTTTGATGTGTACTGTTATGGGTTCTGTGTCAGGCTTGTCTGTAGCTGTCCGTTTGTACATCTGTAGGTGTCCTTTCTTTACTGTTCTTAGTGTGGTCAGTTTCTATTGGCTGATAATTTGAAGGCAAGAGATCTTAGGTCATGAGTGTCCAACCTTTTGGCTTGCCTGGCTGCATCTAGTATACAGTTAATAAACTTCTGTCTCCACAGGTACACACAGTTTTAAGTGGTTGAAAATTATAATTGGGTCTCACTGGATTTTACTTGCCAAGTTACAAAATCTGATGTGCCCTGCCCCTGCCCACCCCCACCCCACCTCTTGCTGACTGTGCTGTACAAACCTGCCTTGAGTTCCCTGTCCCTCTTCGGCCTCCAGAGTACAGGCGGTGCTGCCATGCCTGGCCTGCAGGGCTTTGGTTGGGTGCAGAGGAGGCACTGCGAACTGCCCCTACCCTACTGTTCTGCTTTTTGCAGCGCCACACAGTGGAGCCATGAGATATTGCTGAAAATCGGATGACAGTGTCCAGGAGTTTCTACGGGTTTTTGTTTGTTTGTTTTTTTGGTACTTGGGATCAAACTTGGGCCCTTGTGCTCATAAGGCAGGTGGCAGAACCATTGAGCTAAATCCCCAGCCCATAAGGATTTTCTATTCTTGTGGTTCTGCACATTTTACTAGCTCCCCGGGGCTCCCCATGAGTTGGACATGCCTGTTTGCATCATTGCTGCTCAAATGTCACAGCAGTGTTCTCAGCAGCTGGGTACTTGTTAAAAATGCTCTAGCCCAGGGCCCACCCACACCTGCTCATTCAGTGTGTGCTTCACAAGATCCCAAGTCGATACATTAAAATACAAGAGAAGGGCTGGGGATTTAGCTCAGTGGTTCCGCCGCCTGCCTTGCAAGCACAAGGACCCGAGTTTGATTCCCCATACCAAAAAAACCAAAAAAATCTCAACATAAAATACAAGAGAAACTGCCTTAGTTATCAAAACTTTCTGTGCAGTGTGAATGGTCTGCCCAGTACCAGGCTGCTTAAGTGTTCACATTTCACAGAATCCGCTAAGTTCATTGAAAAGAATTAACTGAGTGAAAATGGTCCTAGAAGCACGGGAAGGCCGGGTGGATTGTCTCTGTGCCCATCATGTTGATTAAACAAGGCACCATCTTGAAATCTGCATCCAGCTCAAGGTCTTGTCAGAACCAGAAGTGACCTGGGATGCCCCAGAGGTGGCATGAGACTCCGGAGGCTGCAGTGGGGAGGACTGCAAATATGAGGCCAGACTAGGCTGCAGGGAGAGTGTAGCAGGAGACTACTTCGGAAAAGGAGAGAAAAGAAAAACAAAACGAAGTTACCTGCAGTTTGCCTCCTGTTCCCTCGGTTGCATCAGGGTGGTTGCCTTCATTAGTTTTAAGGCGTAGAAAGAACCACTGTTGCATCATTGGCCTGGGGCCCAAAGGGACCCTAGAGACTCAGGATTGGCTCCTTGGTAAAAGTTGGAGGGCCCTGAAGCAGGACGCAAGTTGGCCCCTAGGCCGGAGGAGGCTGTCAGGTCCCAGGCATGCGGGCTGTCTTGGGTGTTCTGCAGTGCGGCTCCTCCTCTTCAACTCTGTTCCCAGTCTGCAGCTGAGTCCCTGTGTAACTAACACTCAGGCTGTGCTCCCTAGCTGAGCTCCCTGATGCCCGGTCAGGTGTAGCCACAGTTACGTGGGCTTTTTTGGTAAGGTTCCCCTTCTGTGTCAGTACAGGGATGTTAAACACCATGTGGATAGATTGTGTATTGATGGTTGTCTATCCTGTGTGTGAGTCTCTTTTGATCTTACTTTATCCAGTTTTTTAAAAGACTGGTTTTGTTTGCAACTAATTTTGGAATTTTTAATAAAAGTAGTGTGGATATGTGGTTTAAATGGTAGACATAGTAAAAAACGTTTCCTACTTGTGGTAGCTGTGTGCAGATCGGAACATTACTTCCCGTACTTCTGTGTGTGCCTGTGTTACCCAGCTACACTGGGACCTGGAGTTTGGAGATTGTTCCACAACAGTTCATTGGTTGGTGTTTATTTCTTTTCCTGAGGTTGCTTATAATTTGGGCATGATTGTGCACTCGAAAAGATTAATATTTGCCTTTGGAGTGAAATTGGTGTGGCTTCTGTAACTACTATATGTGCTTCACAGCTGAACATTTTAACTATGTAAAGTAGATGATAGGAAGCGTTTGAGACTTCAGGGCCTTATGAAACTTGAGATTTCTAGGCTTTAAATAAAAATTTGTATTTTATCATAAAAAATCCCCCAGACCTACAATTTACTTGTGCAGCAACAATTTATGAATATCCATATATTGCAGAGCAGTTTCATATTTAAGGCTTTTGTAGTGATTACAGTTTCAGAGTGAAGCTTTAGGAGTTGAAATTTAGAATCTGTATTGTCTACATAGTTGTCCTAATGAATTTAAGAACTGTACTAGATTGTCCTTTCAAGGGAAATTTAAGACTTTTTTTTCGTATCTGAAGCACCCTACTAAAACAATTTTTGCTAACTTTAAAAAGTAAGCCCACCTTACATTAGATGCAAATCATCATAAAAGTTAACAAGCTCCCAGGCATGGTGGCTTGCGTCTGTAATCCTGGTACTTGGGGAGGCAGAGGCAGGAGGATTGTTGTGAGTTTGAGACCAGCCTGAACTACAAAGTGAGACCCTGTCTCAAAAACAAACAAAAAAACAAGCTAACAAAATTTGTGTTGTAATTTTCTTAGGTGTGAATGAATAGGATTGCATTGGTATATAGGTGAATGTCCTTATTCCTGCAGAGTGGGTGTTGAAGTAATTGTAGCCAAAGTATTTTGATCTTTGCAACTTTCAGATGATTCAGAAAAATAGATTACATGTGTAGCAAGTAGGGCAGAACATTAAGATTTACATGCCCCCACCATGTCTTTGAAATTTTCTAAAGTAAGAAGTTGGGATAGATGTATCCCTTAAAAGTTAACATAAAGCTGGGTGCTGTGCCGTGTGCTATAGTCCTAGCACTCAGGAGCCTGAGGTGGAAGAACAGAGCACTTGAGCCTAGGCGCTAGAGGCCAGCCTGGGTGACAAAATTTTTTAAAATATGACTTAGGCCTGGGGATTTAGCTCAGTGGTTCCCCTGCCCTCCTCGCAAACGTAAGGACCGGAGTTTGATCCCGGTACCAAAACACACACACACACACATAAAATTTAACTATGCCCCCCCCCCGGTTTTTGTTTTTCTCTTTTCTTCACACCTTTTTTATTTGTATTTTATTTTTTTCCCAGATATCCATCAACTTTATTAATACCAGAATTTGAATTGCACGGTTTTGTGCTCATCAGAGATCTTGAATTGTTTGGTCAAAGCAACCTGGAAGTATTTTTATTTTTGTTTCGAGACGGGGTACAAATTACCCAGACCAGCCTCACACTTAAAATTCTCCTGCCTCAGCCTCTGGAGTAGCTGGGATTATAGGTGTATGCAACTATGTTTGGCTTAGCGACTGATATTTTTAATTTCAAACAGAGGCATAGTTTCAATGAACTTAGTCTGAAAGCATTCTCTTTGACTTTTGTGTCATTGAGGCTGCTTTCATGTAGTTTATTATTTATTTATTTTATTCTTTGGTTAATGGGGATCGAACTCAGGACCTTGCACTTGGGAGGCAGGTGGCGGCTTCACTGAGCTAAATCCCTGGCCCTCGCTTTCATGTTTTATCTGTTGGGAAGATACTGAAAAAGATATTTTAAAAAAAGACAAAATATGTGTTACTTAAAATGTGAAGTTTTGGGCTGGGGATTTAGCTCAGTGGTGCTCTCACCTCCCTCACAAGCATAAGGTCCCTGAGTTCGATCCCTGGTTCCCCCCCAAAAAAAAATCGCAGGTATAAAGATGTTAAGTTTTGAGTATTTTGATCACTCTTAATCATGAATTTGCAATACTTTGAAAATGCCATTTTTAACAGTCTTTTTGTGGAAAAGGGATTAAACAATTTGATTGAGGCTTGCTTGGGCCACATGGTGAGGGCCCCCCCCCCTGCTATGTTTTCTGGCACACACCTATAATCACAGCATTTAGGAAGGCTGAGGCAGGAGCATTGTAAATTCAAGTCCCATATTTTGTATATATATATATATATATATATATATTTGTACTGGGGATTGAACTTGGGTCGTTGCGCTTGAAAGGCAGGCGATGGCACCACTGAGCTAAATCCCTGGCCCTTCAAGTCCCATTTGAGTAATTTAGTGAAACCCTGTTTCAATTTTTTTTGGTACTGGGGATCAAACTTGGGTCCTTACACTTGCGAGGTAGGTGGCAGAACCACTGAGCTAAATCCCTGGACCCCTGTCTCAGTATTAATAAAGACAGGTCAAATAGTTCAGTGGTTGAACAACTTTGGGGTTCAATTACAAGTGCATCCCCCCAAAAAAGAAAAAATCCTGGGAATAGTGATGCATGCTTGTAATCCCAGCTACTTGAGGCCTAGGCAGGAAGATTGTATGTTCATCGCCAGCCTGGGCAATTTAGCAACATCCTGCTAGTCCTGAGGAAAGGATGAAGGCCAGAAAATGCTTTCTTGGACTTTGGTAAAATCAGAGACTTAGTGTACCCAGGTATTGATCTGGTGGGCCCTTGCACATAATAGATAAATACTTTAGTACTGAGCTGCACCTCTAATCCTTGGCCGTTTTTTGTTATTTTTTTTTCTTCTGGCCTTTTGAAGGGAAAAGTAGTGCAAACTTTTTTTGAGATGGAAAGAGATTAGATGAAGTAGCAATTCTGTCCTCAGATTAATAGAAGAAAAGATTTGAGGTCATCAAGTGATTTGCAGAACTGTGAAGATAATGCTTTGATTCTGAATTATTTATGGCTGGAAGGTGTTACCTTCCTGTGCTGCTTAGAACCATGAGATTAGATGTGATATACTGTGGGGAGGTGCCTGTGGGGTTTGTTTTCTGTAGGTTGTACAATTGGGCAATGGGCAGTTGTATCTGCCAGAAGTTGCTTAAATTATCCCATATCTGGTTTCCAGGTACTGTTGTATTTCTGCTTTGGTTTGCACTGTATTGCCAACTAAATAATTTCCAACTTTTGCAGTATTGCTGTTTTCCAATAGAGTATATGGTTAGTATGCTTTATTTGTGTAGAGCAGGATGTCATGGTAATCTTAACTAAATATTTCTTAGATCATATTCATGTTAGTGAATTTCTAGGAATAACACAGCCTTTTTTCTTCTTTTGTAGCATAAGCAGTACTATAATGGATGTAGACAGCACAATTTCCAGTGGGCGTTCAACTCCAGCCATGATGAATGGACAAGGAAGCACTACTTCTTCAAGCAAAAATATTGCCTATAATTGTTGTTGGGACCAGTGCCAGGCTTGCTTCAACTCTAGCCCAGATCTGGCAGATCACATCCGTTCCATACATGTAGATGGTCAGCGAGGAGGGGTTGGTTTTGTCATTTCTTTTTTTTTAATTCCCTGTTTTCATTAATTTATTTCTAATTGCAAGTTAGGCCTTTTCCCCCTCTGAAAGTAATTTGGAATTATTTTTACATTAGGGTTACATAGGTTTTTCAAATGATTTTTTTCTTTTAATTTATTCTGTATCCGTTTGATAGAATTAAGCGAAATAGGATATGTTATGTTGGATTTTGTTTGCTTTTAGATGTTATTTTGAAGAAATTGGGTTTTTAAAAATATAATTGAATACAGTATATTATAAGGTTGTAATATTTTGAATTGAAAACATACAGCATTAAGGCTTGTCCTGGGTGTACCTCATCAGAAGAGAATTGGTTATCCCAGATCATGAAATCAGCTAGAGACTACTGGTACAGGGTTAGTATATGCAATCCTATGAGTCGACAGCCTGAACTCAGTATTTGTGAGAGAGAATTGATCATGTTTCCCAGGTCTTGTCAGAGTTTATTTAGGTAAACAGTTCTGATTAATCAGTATCGACCTATACCCTTAAAGGAGTACATTTAATTTTGTTCATGTAATTTCACATAATAGGTAGTGAATAAAGAGCTCAGCAAATTAGGTGAGTCAAAGTGTAACGTACCAAGGTATTAATTTATAGTTATCCTCAACTTCATGTGGGTTTGTCTTGAGTAGTTACCATGCTGAGAACAGTTTCCAGACGCTGTTACTGTATTAGGCGATGTGTCACCAGCCTGCCATCACTTTTGAGGTATGCTGCTGCTAAAATGGTTAAAATCGTCACAGTGTGACTGAGTGGGTGGCTGAACTGCTTCCAAGGTTGTATCGATATTTTAGATTATAGTATTGATCTTTTTTAAAACATGAAACTGGGGTTGGGGCTATAGCATGCATGAGGGCCCTGGCTTCGAGCCCTAGCACCACAAAATAAAGCAAAAAACATGTAACTATGTAAGTAAGCATCTTAAACATTTCAATCAGTGGTATCACTTTTACAGTTTCTCTGCAAATATTCATCCCTGTTGCAATATATGATAGTATATCAGCTGTCTTGCTTACTCAGGCTTGAGAAGTAAACATTTGTGTTCTTACTGAGTTCAGTATGTTTGAGTAACCAGTCAAAAAAAATTTGTTTTGAGACAAAATCTCATTATGTAGTTAGGCTGACCTTGAACTCAACCGTGTAGCCCAGGCTGGCCTCAAATTCGTGGTCTTCTGCCTCATCTTCCTGATTGCTGGCATTATAGGTTTGTACCAACATGCATGGCTAACCAGTCAATGAACTGTGTTCCTAAAACCCTGTTCAGTGCTCCGCACTCCCCAAGCTATTTCATGTGAAGTGTCTTACCAAGTTGGTTTTCTGGCTGTTGCAGATCTGGCTCCTGTGAGCCGGTGCTTGAACTCTCTTAGTACATGCCACTCTTGAACCATGGCATATGCTTTTTTTCACTTAATTTAGCAACTTTCTTGTCACTTGGCTTAATTACTAAATATAGGATCATGAGTTATGTAGAAAGCTTACTGGGTGTCTCTTAGTAGGTATGGGAGAATTTCACATTTCTAAGTCTTGGCTCCTACAAATTGAGTTGGCACAGAGTTTTAGGAGAATGTTTTTGCAGATTTGTAGGAAAAAATGCAGTTACATGGTGTTTTCTGAATTAGATTTACAACATAACCACTGCAGTTACACAGACCTTAGTGATGTTACAGGACCAGTCATGAGATCCTGGTATTTGTCATAAGTTTGTGTGTGTGTGTGTGTGTGTGTGTGTGTGTGTGTGTAAGCACCCATGCATGCCCATACGATATGTGTTGGGGGATTAACTGGAGATTAAATCCAGGGAGCACTGAGCTGTACCCTCTTTTTATCTTGAGACAAAGTCCTACTAAATTGTCCAGTCCGGCCTCGAATTTGGAATCCTCTTGCCTCAGCCTCTAGAGTAGCTGGAATTATAAGCGTGGGCCACTGTGCCTGGTTCATAAATATAATCTTGTTGAAATGAGAATCCATTGTCATTTCTTGAGACCTTTACTTTTTTTTTTTTTTTGAGACAGGGTCTCACTATGTAGTTGAGACTGACCTGGAACTATGTAGCCCAGGCTGGTCTCAAACTCAAAGTGATCCTCCTACCTCAGCCTCCCTAGTGCTGGGATTACAGGTGTGCACCACCACGCCCGCCTGAGGCCTTTATTAAAAATTTTTACCTTAGTACAAATGGTAAGATTCTTTAGCTAGCTGGGTGTGGTGGTGCACTTGGGAGGCTGAGGAAGGAGTATTCCCAAGAGTTCAAGGCCAGCCTGGGCTATATAGTTCAGGGCCAGCCTGAAATACAAAGGGAGACA
>NW_022900931.1:16277055-16316711 GCF_012274545.1 Fukomys damarensis
AAAAAAAAAAAAAAAAAAAAAAAAAAACCAAAAAAGACTCCCTAGCTAATTTGAAGACATGCTTTTCGGTCAGAGAAAAGAGTCCTGATCTTTTAGAGGGTGGTAATTGCTATACTGTGTTAATATAAAGATTCAAAGAAATGTAAAAAGTGTGCACGCCAATTTTTTCTGTGTACCCATCACTGGTAGTTAGGCTATATCTAGTGAATTTTTTTGAGACCAGGTCTTGCATGTACATAGTTCAGGCTGGCCTTGAACTCACTATGTAGCCCCAGCTGGTCTCAGACTCTGATCCTCTTGCCTCACCCTCCTGAGTTCTAGGTTTATAGGCTTCCACCACCATGCCTGCCTAGATAGGCTGTATTTTCTTTCTTTTTTGGCACCAGGGATCGAACTGGGGTCCCTGTGCTTGGGAGGCTGGCGGCGGCACCACTGAGTTAAATCCCCGCTCCGTAGGCTGTATTTTCTGAACACTAAAAAATGAGTGAAAATTTGATACCTGGTACTATAAAAGACACAAGAAATCTTGATCTGATTCTGTTCTTTGAGGTAGTGTTTTACTGTTTTGTTTTATTTTATTTTTTATTTTTTGGACTAGGGATCGAACTCGGGACCTTGGACTTGCGAGGCAAGCAGTGGGACCACTAAGCTAAATCCCCAGCCCTTTGAGGTTGTGTTTTAAATAGTTGTGGTTGGAGGAGCATTGGTAATTTTTTTAATTGTTTTGAGATTCCTTCTTTGAAGACAGCTTTTACAAAGGTTTTTTTCCCTAGTACTAGAGATTGAGCATCGATCCTTCACATTGAGCTACATCCTTTGCCCTTTTAAAAGAATTCTTTTTAGTTTTTTGAGACAGAGTCTCACTGTGTAGTTCAAACTGGCCTTGTACTCAGTATGTAGCCCAGGTTGGCCTTGAACTCACGGTAGTCCTCCTGCCTCAGCCTCCCGAGTGCTGGGATTATAAGTGTGTGTCACTATGCCTGGCTTCTTTTTAACAATTTTAGTGTTTTTTGTTTGTTTTTGTAGTGCTAGGGATTGAACATAGGGCCTTGTATATGCTAGGCAAGCATTTTACCACTAAAGTGTGTCCTCAGCCAAAAAATGGTTTAGTTTTGAGAAAGGGCCTCTCCAAGTTGCCCAGGCTAGGCTTGAACTTGTGATCTTAACTGCCTCAGCCTCCCAGAGTACTGGGATTACAGGTGTGTACACCGAACATAGCTAGTTCTAAGAACATACACATCATGTGCAGCCGTGTGCAGAACTTCATTAGCATATGTGCTGCCGAAGCAAGTGCATGTGCAGAACTTTTTTAATCATCACCTCAGGTTGCTGTCTGTACCTATTAAACAAATTCTTGTCTTCTCCCACCTGCCCTGGTAACTACTGTTTACTATCTCTGAAATAATGTTATTCTCCTCAAATCATATAAGTGGAAAACACCTGAACTTGAAGGTCTAATTATTACTATGTTGTTATTATTATAAGATTTTTTTTCTTTCCATCCTGAGTATAGAAAACAGATGAAAAAAATGATAACTTTAGTAGTTTTTGTATTTCTTACTTTTGTTGTTGCTATCAGGAATTGAACTCGGGACGTTGCACTTGTGAGGCAGGCAGCAGAACCACTGATCTAAATCCCCTGGCCCTGTTTTTCTAATTATTAAAAGGTTACAACTTTATTGGAGCAGTAGGTCATCAACAAGATCTGAATACTGTATTCCTGTTTAATCTCTCCATGTAATCTTCACCCTGGGAAAAACAAAACCATCCACCCGGAATCTTTTTACATTGCTGTATCCATGTGCACTTGTATTATATTTGGAGGCAGAAGTCAAGCGCAGTTTCGATTTTCCTGACCTTGTTGTTTATCAAAAGTGGGTGAAGGGGCCGCGGATTTAGCTCAGCAGTTCCGCTGCCTGCCTTGAAAGTGCAAGGACCCAAGTTCAGTCCCCCTTACCGAAAACAAAACAAAGGTGGGCGGATCCTGGAGTCTCTATTAAAAAGTAACCATTGAAGCATCACCTTTTGCATGTCCTTTAAACATTTTTATGAGACTTTCTACAGATACGAAGCATCTGCAGGCTGAGTCGGGCTCACGCGTCTCTGCCCAGACTGGGCACCTGTGTGCCTTTGCCAAACGGTGTCCTAGGAGGCGGGGACTGATGATGTGGTCAGTGTAAGAGTCCTGGGTACAGGGAGGGGCAAGTGGGAGGATCGAATTTTTGCTACTAGCCTGGCTAGCCTAGCAAGAACCTCTCTGAAAGTAAAACTGCTGGGTTATGTAGCTCAGTGGTGGAGAGCTTAGCTCTGCTGGAGGCCCTGGGTTCAGTCCCTAGGAACACAGAATAACATGGAAATTATTCAGCCTATTAAGTGGAACAGAATTGTGTTCTTGGTTCTGTACTTTTTTTTTTTGGTACCAGGGATTGAACTCAGGACCTTGCACTTGGGAGGCAGGCAGCTGAACCACTGAGTTAAATCCCCAGCCCAATTGATTCTGTACTTCTGTGTGTTGCCAGGCTCCCAAATCTAGACTCTGAGCTGCTTTGGGAATCAAGTATCAAATCGTAGTGTTTTTTGTTTGTTTGTTGTGTTTTTGGTTTTTTAGAGACAGGGTCTCACTGTGTAGTTGAGACTTACCTGGAACTCACTGTGTAGGTCAGGCTGGTCTTGAACTCACTGCGATCCTCCTGTCTCAGCCTCCCGAGTGCTGGATTACAGACGTGCGCCACCACGCCCGGCAGTGTTTTCTTAGCATATATCTAAGTCATGGTATGTAGGGAACACCATTCATCTTTTTTTTGGTACAGGGAATTGAACTCATGACCTTGTGTTTGCAAGGCAGGCGGCAGAACCACTGAGCTAAATCCTGGCCCTAAGACCACCTTTTTTAAACATTTAAATTATTATTTTTTTAAAGTCAGGTTCTCACTGTTTAGTTGAGACTGACCTGGAACTCAGTATGTAGCCCTGGCTGGTCTTGAACTCACAGCGATCCTCCTGCCTCAGCCTCCTGAGGGCTGGGATTACAGGTGTGCACTACCATGCCTGGCTTAAACTTCTTTTTATTAGTACCTGTTTGCAGTGACAATTCATCATGGGGAGTTGGAACACAACACATCTTTGTTCACATTGGGCTGTGACTCATCTTGCCCAGTGGCTGTGGTTTGAAAGTGTTAACGGGGCCGGGAATTTAGCTCAGTGGTTCCACCGCCTGCCTTGCAAGTGCAGGAACCTGAGTTTGATCACCTGTACCAAAAAAAAAAAAAAAAAAAAGTGTTAACGTTCCGGCTGCCTGAACCATTGCTGGTCCATGCATGACTGACCACCTGGCAGCTTGTACCACTGGTCGTACTAGATCTAATCACTAGTTGATCTTTTTACTAATAAAATTTATAAAAAGTTGCCGGATGGAACAATCACATATGTACCACTGGTGGTTCAAGTTGTCAGGAATGTAGTGGGCTGTTTTTTTGTTTTTGTTTTGTTTTGTTTACACTTCTCCTTTCCCTGTTCTTCCTTCTCTTCATTTCTTTGTTCCCTTCACATTTGTGAAAGATCCATCTTTCTCTTTTTATTGTCTAACTTCTGTTTTGCTCTTTAAATTACTTGAGAAACCATGGATCTTTAAGCTTGTATGTGGGGATTTAAAGGACTCTTGTGGTTCAATATAAGGTCCATTAGTATGTCCTTCTGTCTTAATTATTTCTCACATTAAAAACAATTGCCAAGTCAGATATGGTGGCACATGCCTAAAATCTCAATACTTGGGAGGCTGAGGCAAGAAGCTTTTAGTTGGAAGCCTGCATGGACTGCATAGCGAGACCCTGTATCACAAAACAAGAGGAAGTAGAAATAAAAAAGTCTATCTGCCCCCAAACCAATTCTTATGCTATTGAACTGAAAGAAAGCCTTTACAATGAGCTACATCTTCAGCCCCCCCCGCCCCCTTAGTATCTTGGGAAATGACAAAGATGCCCCGGGTAGGCTGCAACTTGTGATACTCCTGCCTCAGTTTGATCAGGGAGGGTTTTGAACTTACTGTATCACCTGGGCTGGCCTGAAACTTGTGGTGATCCTCCTGCCTCTGCCTCCTGAGTGCTAGGATTACAGGGCTGTGCCATATGCCCAGCCTCAGCTTTTTGTGTGTGTGTGGTTTTTTGTTTTTTTGTTTTTTTTTTTTTTGGTAGTGGAGATAGAACTCAGGACCTTGCGCTCAGTTTGTTTTTTAATTGTTGAGAGCAGATTCATAGATTTTTTTTTGAAGTACATTTTATAATTTGATGCTTAAATGGTTTCTGTTTGCTTTTTTTGGAGACAAGGCCTCACTGTGTAGTTCAGGCCAGCCTTGAACTGGCTGTATAGCCCAGTCTGGCCTCACACTCATGGTGATCCTTTTACCCTGTCAGCTTTGTTAGTTCTGGGATTATAGGTCTGTGCCACTACACCCATCTTAAATGTTTTTTTTTTGTTTTTTTTTTTTTTTTGAGACTGGGTTTCACTCTGTAGTTGAGACTGACCTGGAACTCACTATGTAGCCCAGGCTGGTCTTGAACTCACAGTGGTCCTCCTGCCTCAGCCTCCTGAGTGCTGGGATTACAGGTGTGCACCACCAAAGCCCAGCTTTAAATGGTTAATTTTTAAAGTTTTAGTGTGGATTCCAGTTTTCACCCCCGTTTGATGTATGGCAGAGTCTGCCAAATTACTCAGACTGAACTAAAAGCAGTCATTTGATAGCTCTGTGGTGGAAGATGTTCAAATGTTTGTGTTAATGATGACTGTCAGTCGGTTCCCTGCTTGAGAGCCATTGTAAGTTAGCGTCAGTGTGTTGAGAATACCGACAACCCCCTCCCACCTTTTCCCCCCTTCTTTCTCTTCTCTTCTTCAGGCAGGTTCTCACTATCAGGCTGTCTTGTACTTAGTCGGTAGCCCAGGCTTGTCTCAGATTTGTGATCCTTCTGCCTCAGCCTCTCAGGTGCTAGGATTACCGATGTGCATCACCATGCCTGGCAAATGATGAATCTAAAAACAGAAAAAACAGACCTCCCCTGAAAGCAGACAGACAACTCCAATAAAAACAAACCCAGCAGATGCCAGAAAGAAATCAGGTTTCTTATTGTAGATTCTGTGTATGTTAAGTTTACTTTTATATGTATTCTTTGATATTTGTTCACAGCAGTTGCAAGAGATGTTTGGTTGAGTGGGATGGTAGAATGTAATTCGCGGACCTGAATGGACATTTTATGTTGTACAAAATGCACATATGTATGTACGCGCACACACACAATTTGCAGGTTGAATTGGAGCACTGGTCGCACACAAAACTGAATTCAGGAGCAGGCTCCCCCAGAGCTTTGTACGTGCTCAGCAGTGCTCTGTCACTGAACTACATCGCTAGCCTGGTCAGTTTGACTGTTGATTACCTGCCTGATATAGCTTAACACAGTATGTATTTGTTTATATCTTCTGTAAGAAATGACAAATATTTTATTTTACATTTTGTGTTATATTTTATTTTTTGGAAGCAAAATATTTATTGGTATGTTTTAGACATACATAATGACAACACTCATCGTTGGGAATTTGCGTCTGTGCGTGATTATCCCTCCTCTTTTCCCGTTTCCCCTTTCCCCTCCCTATATACAAAAGCTTTTCGAGCAATATTTTGTTACGATTAGATTTTTTATTGTTTTGAAACAGAGTTTCATTATGTAGCCCAGGCTGGCTTTGAACTCACTCTGTAGCCCAGGCTGGCCTCCTACTCAGAATCCCCTGGCAGCCTCCTGAGTGCTGGGATTATAGATGCGTGCTTTAGGAGATGTTTTTATTCTTTTTGTGAGGTGGTGGTGGTGTTGTAGTCTCATTGTCTCCGTGCTGGGGCTCAAACCCAGGGCCAATGCCATGCCCTACCCTGCTCTTTTTGCCCTGCTCTTCTCTACTCTTGCAGTGCGAGGATTGAACCCAGGACCTACCCCGTGCTAACACGTGCTCTGCTAAGTGAGCTACAAATTAGCCAAGTCTTTTAACAGAGGAAGTTGAAAATGTTAATTTTCTTTTTCCTTCCTTTCCTTTTTTCTTTTCTTTTAGACAGGCTGACCTTGAACTCAATATATGGACCAGGCTGGCCTCACACCTGATCCTTCTGCCTCAGCCTCCCAAGTGCTGCTATTACAGGCGTGTGCCACTATTATATTTGGCCGTTTTGCAAACTGTGACAGTAATCGGATCTAAAAAATATTGGAATACTCTTGTATGTTTACATCTCATAAAAGAATGAGCTGATTTATTTTTCTTTAGGAATATTAGGGTTTGAGGATACCATTAAATCCTCCAGGTTTGATAGCATTCTCTTTATGTAAAAATTCTTTCTTGTAATTTTATCACTGAAAGAATCTAATTACTCAGTATAATTAGGCTTCATTTATTCATTTTGGCATGTAAATGAATAATGCTTATCTGCATTGCATTTAGAAAATAAGAATTAGATGTACATAGGTTTTTTTTCAGGTTACATTGCGTTCTTTTGGAGTGCATTTTTTATTTATTTACAGAAAAATGTGATGGATGCCTCCATGCCCCTGAGGTGTGTGTATCAGTGAGCAGTGGGTGTATACTTGGGTGCCCGGCCCGCAGGCTGTGAAGGAATTGGCCAGACCTATGTCCCAGTCAGTCGCGCTTCTGTTTTCAGGAAAGCTGAGCAGTGAAGTGGTGAGATTCCCTCCTTCTTCCTCTGGAGAGCTCTGGAGACCCTAAGCCCGATGCCCCATTGCAGCAGGGCCTAGTAAGACCTACCGTACCTACTGTATCAGAGTCCCCCCATCCCCCAAGACCTCTGCATCTGCTGGCTCTGATCACGGTAGAGCTGAAGGTGCTTTGATAGTTCAGAAATATTCTCTTTTTTTTTGAGACAGGGTCTCACTATGTAGTAGAGACTGATCTGGAACTCACTATGTAGCCCAGGCTGGTCTTGAACTCACAGTGATCCTCCTGCCTCAGCCTCCCTAGTGCTGGGATTACAGGCATGCGCCACCACCCCTGGCGAGAAATATTCTTCTGATGGCTGGGTGGGGTTTGTATTTGTTGTACGTTTTTGGCAGAAAACTGATGCGGTTATTTTGAGAAGTAATCTTCAGTGTCAAACATAAACCCAATTTTTCGTTTGATTGCTTTTTCTGTGAGAGCATGTTTTCGTACTTTTCTGAAATGTTTTTGGGGTTATCACGGGTACTCATAGTATTTTTTTGATGAAAGGGAAATAGAAACTGAGATTAGATGTTCTTCTAGGATTAAATATCTGTGAAGTGAAAGAGCTAATAGAATTCAAGTAATTTACTTTTTACTTGTGTTACCCTAAGCTGACCTAAATCTCTCTATATCATGCAAGGTTTGACCGTGGACCTTTGTGTCTTAATGGCCTAATTAAAAATAATCAGTAATTAAAATAACCAAGCTGTAATTCATTTTAAACAAGTGATCTATGACAAATTATATTCTTTTTTTTTTTTTTTTTGACAAATTACACTCTTGAAATGTAATCCTTCCACAAGTTTGGATCCTACCTGATCCTGTGTTGTTTGGTTTCCAGGTTAATGTTGTTCTTCAGTTCAAGTTTAACAGATACTAGGGAAGATCAGTGAATGGGGTGTTGCCCTGCTATTGGTACATCACACATTCATCTTTTACAGTGGGAATGAATGCATTTTACGTATTGATTGATTGATTGATTTATGTTTTTTTGAGACAGGGTCTCACTGTGTAGTTTTGACTGACCTGGAACTCACTATGTAGCCCAGGCTGGTTTCAACTCACAGTGATCCTCCTGCCTCAGCCTCCTGAGTGCTGGAATTACAGGCGTGTGCCACCATGCCTGGCTATGAATGCCTTTTATATAGGATATAAAAAACTTCTTTCTGCATCTGTAAAATTCCAGGTGACCTTGGGTGTGGTAATTTACTCCTGTAATCCCAGCACTTGGGAGGCCGAGGTGGGAGGATTGCAAGTGCCAAGCCAGCCTGGGATCCATTCCATAGTGGTTCCCTACCCTTCCTCTTCCAAAGTCTCTGATTTGAGGAAAACTTTTTTCTGATTTTGACCTGTTTTTATCAAAGGATCTTTCTAATACAGGTTAGGAAGGGTTTTAGTGAATCTCTCATAGATTTTTAACCTTTTTGTGCATACAGACTGTTTTTGTGGATTTGATACTGTTCTTCTGGATGCTTACCCCCCCCCAGATATTTCACCCAAACTGTAGCTAAACATTGTTAAATTTGGTCTCTCTATACTTCCTTTCTGTAAAAATGAAGTTTTTCTAGGTTATAAGTTTCCACTTGAAGGTACTGCTTTTGATTGGTGAATTGAGACCATTTACATTGAGGATTATAATTGATATGTATTGACTTATCTTTGTCATGTTATTTTTGTTTTGGTTCCCCCTTTTTCTCCTCTGTTTAATTGCTACCCTTGCCTGTTGGATTCATTCTGTTGAGGTTCATGGAATTGTATTCCTTGTTATCTCTCTCTTGAATGTCCTTCAGAACATTTTGGATTTTTTTTTTTTTTTTTTGACAAATTACACTCTTGAAATGTAATCCTTCCACAAGTTTGGATCCTACCTGATCCTGTGTTGTTTGGTTTCCAGGTTAATGTTGTTCTTCAGTTCAAGTTTAACAGATACTAGGGAAGATCAGTGAATGGGGTGTTGCCCTGCTATTGGTACATCACACATTCATCTTTTACAGTGGGAATGAATGCATTTTACGTATTGATTGATTGATTGATTTATGTTTTTTTGAGACAGGGTCTCACTGTGTAGTTTTGACTGACCTGGAACTCACTATGTAGCCCAGGCTGGTTTCAACTCACAGTGATCCTCCTGCCTCAGCCTCCTGAGTGCTGGAATTACAGGCGTGTGCCACCATGCCTGGCTATGAATGCCTTTTATATAGGATATAAAAAACTTCTTTCTGCATCTGTAAAATTCCAGGTGACCTTGGGTGTGGTAATTTACTCCTGTAATCCCAGCACTTGGGAGGCCGAGGTGGGAGGATTGCAAGTGCCAAGCCAGCCTGGGATCCATTCCATAGTGGTTCCCTACCCTTCCTCTTCCAAAGTCTCTGATTTGAGGAAAACTTTTTTCTGATTTTGACCTGTTTTTATCAAAGGATCTTTCTAATACAGGTTAGGAAGGGTTTTAGTGAATCTCTCATAGATTTTTAACCTTTTTGTGCATACAGACTGTTTTTGTGGATTTGATACTGTTCTTCTGGATGCTTACCCCCCCCCAGATATTTCACCCAAACTGTAGCTAAACATTGTTAAATTTGGTCTCTCTATACTTCCTTTCTGTAAAAATGAAGTTTTTCTAGGTTATAAGTTTCCACTTGAAGGTACTGCTTTTGATTGGTGAATTGAGACCATTTACATTGAGGATTATAATTGATATGTATTGACTTATCTTTGTCATGTTATTTTTGTTTTGGTTCCCCCTTTTTCTCCTCTGTTTAATTGCTACCCTTGCCTGTTGGATTCATTCTGTTGAGGTTCATGGAATTGTATTCCTTGTTATCTCTCTCTTGAATGTCCTTCAGAACATTTTGGAGTACTGGTTTGGTGGTCATGAATTTCTTTAGATGTTCTTTTGCAGGGCAGTGTCTTATATCTCCATCAGTTTTAAAAGATAGTTTCGTAGGGTACAGCAATCTGGGTTGGAGGTTGTTTTTCTTGTAGGGCTTGAAATGCTTCACTCCAAGCTCCCCTTGGCTGAAGTATTTTTAAATAATGTTTAATTATTTTTAATAATGTTTCTAGACTCCTTTCATGAGGATTCTGGACTGTATCTGCTCATGAATGAAGTCTGGAGCTGGTGGATGTACAGGGCCAGCTGTTGCCACTAGAGTCAGCTTTGCTTCCGAGGGGAATTACAAGTGGGGGGTTGCTCCTTCCACAAGTAGAAACCGGTTGGGTGGTTAGGTAGAGGCAGTGTTTCTTGGGAAGGAGCTAAGTCCCTTCCTCCTCCGTTATCTTTCTGCATCTGCCTTCCTTCCTCCTCTTTCTCTCCTCTCTCCTTTCCTCTTAAATAGCAGTGCCAAATGGCACTAGTGGTCTTGCCTAGCCCTATTTGATAAAATATTTTAGTTTTCAGATAAAAGTTGACCTCCTCCATTCATTCATAGGATCTTTTCCCCTTAATCTTAAAAATTTTTTATTTTAGACTAGAATGTTTTAAAGTACATTTTTTTTCCTCCCAGTGGTGCTGGGGTTTGAACTCAGGGCCTCAGAAGAATAGGCAAGGGCTGTGAGCGCTACTGCAGACCTCAAGTCTGTGTCCTCGGTTCCCAGGGTACCTTTGGGGGGCTCTGTGTAGGACTGTGTGTTACCATTCCAGTATGGTTCTCTCTCAGTAGTATGTACCACAGGAGAAAGCAGCCTAAAAGTGTGCCTTCAAGGTAGTGGTTGCAGTGTTGGGAAGCAGTTTTCAGTGTTGAGTTTGAGGATAGTGTCATCAATTAGGAAATGATGATCTCACTGAACAGAAAATTATAGAGTAGGGTGTTAGTGTTGATTCTTCCCAAACTTGTGAGACATGGTGATACACGCTTATAATCCCAGCACTTGGGAGGCTGAGGCAGGAGGATTGGTACAAGTTTGAGGCCAGCCTAGGCTACATAGTGAGTTCAAGGCTGGCCTGAATTACACACAAGACCCTGTCCCAAAAAGAGGAAAAAGAAGAAAGAAAAAATAAATAAATAAAAGTGCCTCACACAAAAAGGTTCAGAAAGTTGAATATATTAAAGAGTTTTGGTTGATGCCCATGTACATTAAATGGCGTTTTGTCAGCTAAAGACTTAGAGCACATTTGTTTGAACTACCAGGAACTGAAATCTGTTGAGATGAGTGACGGAAGTGATGGCTCTTCTCTTAACAGGTTTTCGTTTGCTTGTGGAAAGGCTGTAAAGTGTACAACACTCCCTCGACCAGTCAGAGCTGGTTACAGAGGCACATGCTGACGCACAGCGGAGACAAGCCTTTCAAGGTACGTACGTGCTTCCTGGTGAGCGTCCCCCGCCTTTCTACAGACTTGTAAATCAACCACTTGTTTTTACATTTCTGTGTAGAAGCTTGAATTTCAAAAGTAGATGGACGGTTTAGTCTCCCCCGCTTTTTTTTCAGGTAGAACAGAAAAAGATGTGCTGTTAAGTGAGGGTCTTAAAAACTTGTAACAGGCAGGCTTTAAGCCATGACTGTCCCTGGGCTGTGGCCCCATGATGATTTCTCACTGTCAGCTTTCAGCATTATTAGCAAATCACACCATTATTTGAAGTTAGGAAATTGTAGAATATTAAGAGATTGGATTTTGCTCAGTTTAGAGGTCGTACTGCCAAGCTTGGTTACAAGTCACTTTGTGAGATGTGTTCTGGGAATCTTTATAAAGAGCAAGTTTCTGTAAAAATTGTTTTTTCCATTTATCTTCATTAAAAATTAAACAAAATATTTAGGTTTCGATTATGAAAAGCATATACACAAATTAGAAGTTTGTGTTTAAAGTTTAATAGTTGTTAAAGCCATAACATCTACTGGAATGTAAATGCTGTGCCAGAAACTTCCCTTGGGTTTCATCATTGAATGAGGTAATTCTTGGAGTTGCTTTTGGAACTCACTTAATGTTTTTGAAAAGACAACCATGAGCAAGTTAAGAAAATTGCTAAAGCATTTCACCCCCGGGTGTGGCACTGAGGTTGCCTATGGGGCCCTCGGGGCTGATGCTTTCTTGAGTTCAGAGACCTTGCTCTTTCTCCTCCTGTGCTCCCTCTGCTCCCTGTGTAACCATTGTTGTGAACTTCTCTAGTCTTTCTTTATGGAAGTACAGCAGATACATTCATGCTGCTTTTTTACAAAATACATTTTGTTAGGGTGCTTTCTTTTTTCTTTTTTTCCTTTCTTTTTGCAGACAAGGTATAGCTGTGTTGCTAGACTGGCTTGCATATGTAGTTCTTCTCCCACACCCTGCCGAATGCTGGGATTGTAGACACATGCCCCCACTCCCGAGAGCAGTGTTAAATACACAGACCCTCACAGAGATAGCAGTTTCCCTGGTCCACCTGAACCAGGCTTCTCCCATTGTGCACGTCCTACTTTGTGGGACTGGATACCTTGCTGTTTCATTTTGTTTGGTTGGTGGTTTTGAGACAGTCTTGTTATGTAGTCCATGCCAGCCTTGAACTTGCTATGTAGCCCAAACTGGTGTCCAGTTTGTGGTCCTCCTGCTTCAGTCTCGACCCAGGGTTTCACACTGAGATACATTCCCAACCCACCTCCCACCTCCTTTTAAAAACGTTTTATTTTGAGATGGTCTCACTGAGCTGCCCAGGCTGGGCTTGAACTGATGCACCTCCTGCTTTAGCCTCTCTGTGTGCTGTGGTTGCAGACAAGGGCCACCATGCCTGGGTAGTAAATACTTTTTTCTGAAGTTTCTTTTGTTGTTTTGTTTTGAGACAGGTTTTGGCTATGTTGTTCAGGAGTTTACGTTGGCCTTAAACTCACTGTGTAGCCCAGGCTGGTCTGGAACTTGCCATGATCCCTTTTGCCTCAGCCTTTTGAGTGCTGGAATTACAGGCGTGCACCGCCATGCCTGGTAGGAATTACCTAGGGGAGCTGAAGGGCCGGGGATCTGGCTCAGTGCTACAGCACTTATGTCGCACCTGTGAGACCCTGGGTTGCTGCCCAGCACTGCAGAAGCAAACAAGACACATAGCTGGTGATGCTGCTTACCTTATGGGGTCGCTGTGCACTGTGTGCTCAATGAGTGTACTGTTTTTGTTAACATAAAAAGGGTATTTACTTTTTTTGTGTATTTCTGTATATTATTTGTGAGGCAGCCATTCTACTAGTTCATTATGTTTAGACTGATTTCAGACCCTGTACAAATGGTTTCCCCCCCACCGCCAACTACTCTTAGAAGCAGTAGGAAATTCCCATGGAGAAGGAAAGAAGCTATCTTTTTCTGGTACTGGGGATTAAACCCCCAAGGTCTTTGCCCTTTTTCTTTTGAGAGAAGGTGTCATTAGTTGCCTAGGATAAGAGGCATGTGCCAATTTGTCTAGCAAGAATGTCTTTCAGGAAAAAAAATATGTCTGAGGTGTTGGTGCACACCTGTAATTACAGCACTCAGGAGGCTGAGGCAGGAGGATCACTGCAAGTAAAAGGTCAACCTGAGCCTACATAGTGAGACCCTGTCTCCAAAAAGAAAAATATTTTCCCCTCTCCTCTTCACCTTTTTTTGTAATGCCAGGAAATGAACCCAGATCTTCACAGGGGTTCTAACCACTGGGCTGTATCTCTACCCTTTAAAAAAAAATTTCCCCCCTCTGTTGTAGTCCTTTTAAAATTCCGTGACAGGGTTTGTTTGACTAAATGCCCGTGCTGACCCAAACTTAAAGTTATCTTGCCTCAGCCTCCTGAGTGTCTGACTAAAGATTTGTGCCACTGCTCCTGGCTCCAAAAAGGATTCTAAAGCCAGGCATGGCGGTGCACACCTGCATCTGCAGCAGTGGGGAGGCTGAGGGATGAATATGAGTTCAAGCCCAGCCTGAGGAACTTAGCAACTTTGTGGGATCTTGGCTCAAAATAAAAACACTTAACTAGTGGCTGGCAGGTTGGCTCATTTGAAGGTCCTGGGCTCTGCAGTACTGTAAAACAAAAGTAAAACCAGTAAACCCAAAAAAGTTCTAGGGAGAATGGTTCAGTACAAGGTATTATTTTGCATGTCACAGAAATTGTTAATTTTAATATTTTACTTGATTAGTATCTTGTACATATTACTGGGGTTTAGTAAATAGTCAGTGGAAGACGTACACAGAAGTCACGAGATGATGTTTGAATTGGTTCTTTGTTTTGGACACAGCATAAAGTGTGCTTACGGGGTCAGGGCCTTAGTTCAGTGGTGCCACCGCCTGCCTCAGAAGCGCAAGGTCCTGAGTTTGATCCCTGGTACCTAAATATATAAAAGTATACTTACATGTTTAGCAGTTTAATGATTTGTTTTATATAGATATTGAAATAAAGAATATTTTCAGTAAAACAAGATTTTTAATATCTCTTTTCTGCCCTCCATCCCTTCTCCCACATCTTACTGTGATTTCGATCATTTTGCCTTAGTTGTTTGAGCTGTGTTTGGCTTTTTTTTCACTCGATGAATTATTCGATTAATCCAGATAGGTCTGTAGGTCTGTGTACAGTTGCTTTATACATTGCTACATAGTATTTCATGGTAAAGACAAGCTACAGTTTATCTGTCTTCCTCTTTTTTGGGTACCAGGGATCGAACACGGGTCCTTGCACTTGTGAGGCAGGCAGCAGAACCACTGAGCTAAATCCCAGGCCCCTATCTGTCTTCTTGTTGATGGTCATTTGCACTGCTTCCAGTCTTTGGCTGCCATCAGTCAAAGTGGACATTCTTCTGTCCCAAGTATGTTTGTCCTTCTTGGCTCCATAACACGTTGTAATTATCAGTCCTTTTAACCTTGGCCATCATGGCTGATGAGAAGTGGTGTTTCACTGTGGATGTAATATTGGAGACCGTTTTTTTTCTTGCGGGGTTTTTTTTTTGAAGGTTTTAATTGTGCAGTCTAGGCTGGCCTTGAATTCACTGTGTATCCCAGGCTGACCTCAAGCGTGCAGGGATCCTCCTGCCTCGTTTGAGTGCATTTTTGTGCTTTGGTTATCAATATTTAGGGAAAGGGATGGTCTATTCAAATCTGCCTGTTTTTTAATTGGATTTTTAAAAAAGTTATTGAGTCATAGAAATTGTTCACATGTTTTAAGTGTAACTCCTATGTCAGATACAGGTATTGCAAATACATCCTAGGCTGTCTTTGGTTGTCCCTTCTTCCTTTTTGTGGGGGGCTGAGTACCAGAGGTTGAACTCAGGACCTTGCTGCCACAGTGCCACTAAACTAAATCCCCAGCCCCTGTTTTCCTTATCTAATGAAGTCTTTCCCTCATGGAGGGTTGTGTATGCACACACAAACCTACACATGAGGAAATTTAACATGTCATTGTATAATTCAGTGGATTTTAGTGTATTTACAAGGTTGTGCAACCATCACTTCTATCTAACCACAGAAAGTACATGTGTTTTTTTTTTTTTGGTGCTGGGGATCAAACTCGGGTCCTTGCACTTGTGAGGCAGGCCACTGAACCGCTGAGCTAAATCCCCAGCCCTGGAGTACATGTGCTTTTAAAAGAGAAAGCATAAAAAAGAGTACAGTAGCTGGGCGTGGTAGCTCAAACCTGTAATCCCAGCACTCAGGAGGCTGAGGCAGGAGGATCGCTGTGAGTTTGAGACCATCCTGAGCTACATAGTGAGAACCGGTCTAAAAAAAAAAGAGTACAATATTTAGGAAATGCAATGTGGTTTTTATGTGTTAATTTTTTGGGGGGGGTACTGGGGAATTGAACTCAGGACCTTGCACTTGAGAGGTAGATGGTGGAACCATTGAGCTAAATCCCCAGCCCTATATGTTATTCTTTATGGTGGCAATTTTAAATTTCTGTTTTCGTGGTACTGGGGATTGAACCCAGGGCCTCGTATGCTGGGTAAGTACTCTGCCATGGAGTACACCCGGCCCTTTTTATTTTGAGGCAGGGTCTAGCTGAGTTGCCCAGTCTGGCCTCCAACTTGAAGTCCTGCCTCAGCCTACAAATAGTTGAGATAGAGTTGTCCACCACCAGGTCCAACTAAGATCCAGTGTTTCTGAGTAGGGAAATTGGGCTGGACAGAAATTAAATGTAAAAGCAGTTGGCTGAAGCAGTTCTCATAGTGACCGTTGTGGAGTTTGTTGTGCAGTGAGTCCAGTGAAGGGGGGACCAAAATTATGATGCTGGCAGCCAGCACTTGAATGATGCTCCTCAGTGCCTCGCATATCACATGACCCATTTTGACCTATTTTAACTGAATTAATCCTTTTGCTTTTTGAGACAGGGTCTCACTATGTAGTTGAGACTGACCAGGCTGGTCTCTAATTCCCAGCAATACTCCTGCCTCAGCCTCCCCAGTGCTGGGATTACAGGTCACAGGTGTGCGACACCATGCCCAGCCAATTCTTACATTCTTTGAGTTAATTATTGTTGCTTTCATTTGATGATGAGGAAACTTGAGATGGGAAAAGATTGATTTTCTTTTAATGTTCATTGGTAACCAATGACAGGTTCAGGACTTCAGAGGGGATACTGTATGTGGGTCTGTATCCTTGACTGTATCGTGCATCTCATTAATTTGTACTGTGGAACACTTCCTGTGCAGTACGTGTATTATAGTCTGTCCTTGATTACTGTCTCTTCTTATGTCTGTTAGGCTGCAGTGATTCTTCTGAGAAGATTTTCTTGCAGTTCCCCTCCTTTTCTATTAGGTTTATGATACACCTCAAGCTTTCCTTAAAGAGCAGTTTTCCTCCTATCTTAGAAAATCTTGCAGTTGCTGTGCTGTTGGGTGCTTTGTGTGTGGAGGGGGATAATTGATAAAATCTTGCTGAGGAATTCTTAAAAATGTGTAGTCTTTACTGAAACTGTGTCACATTAATTCTTTAGAGTAAAGCTAAAGAGAGAGATACAGAAGGGGGACAGGAAGGTGTTGGCTGGCTGTGGTGGCCTCGGAGTTTGGCAGGGTAACCTTTCCTTAGCTTTTAGCTGTCTCTTGCCAGATAAAGCGCTGTTGTAAAAGTAATATTTGCTTTTTAAAAATAGATATTAAGAGGGCTGGGGATTTAGCTCAGTTGTTCTGCCACCTGCCTTGCAAGTGCAAGGTCTGGAGTTCGATCTCTGGTACCAAAAAACAAACAAACAAACAAAAAATAGATAGTAAGGGCCAGGGGTTTAGCTCAGTTGTGCTGCTGCTTGCCTCGCTAGTGTAAGTCCGGAGTATGATCCCCGGTACAAAAAGAAACCTATAATACACCACATACTTAACTTATTAACGCGGATTTGTACACTTTAAAGAAATACATGGAGTCATTTTGCATATAATGTACTGTCTAATTTACTTCTGTTGGATGTCATTTTATGTAATTTACCTTTTGATTATGTAATATTACTATGGGGATTTACCATATTTTATCTAACTAGTCCCTTCATGAATATTTTTCGCATGTAAAGAACAGAGTTAGTAAATGCATTTTTATAGACTTCTTTTGAGAATTAATACAAATTTCTAGAAATTATTTTGCTAGGTCAACGGGTATATATGTATTTTATATTTTATAGGCTTGCTTTTGGGTAGGTATTGCTAGATTCTTTCTCTAGTCTAAACTCTTAACCAGAAGGTTACAATGTGTCTTTTTTTTTTCAACCTTGCTGAAGCTTAATATTAGTATTTAAAAAAGAACTTGTCACTCTACTATGCATTTTTTATTACCCAGTATTTGAATAAACATGTTTAACTATTTGTGTTTATTCTCTAAATTGCTAATTTGCGTGCTTTGCTTTTTGTTTTTTGTTTTTGAGGCAAGGTCTCACTGTGTAGTTGAGACTAAGCTGGAACTCACTATATAGCCCAGGCTGGTCTCGAAATCACAGCAATCCTCTTGCCTCAGCTTCCCGAGTGCGCCACCATGCCCAGCTGCTTTTTCTTTTTTCTTTTTGCAGAACTGGTTATTGAGCCCCAGTGTCTTTACATTTATTACTACTACTACTACTACTACTACTACTACTACTACTACTACTACTACTACTACTACTACTACTACTACTACTACTACTACTGCTGCTGCTGCTGCTGCTGCTGCTGCTGCTGCTGCTGCTGCTGCTGCTTTTATTTTTGAGACAGGGTCTACCTATCTATCCTAAATGGCCTTGAACTTTTCAGTGATCTGCCTGTCCCAGACTCCTGACTGTTGGGATTATAGGTTTGTGCCACCGTGCCAGGCTCTCTCTCATACTTTTACACAGAACTGTCTGTATTTGGAACCCAGTTGCTTTATATGCCTAGCACTGATAAACTCACCATTTACCTACCCATCTGTCTCTGTTTACTTCTTTTTGTGTGTCTGCCTGTCTTTCCACCCTTTTTTTCTCCACACTTGATTTTTGTTTTGGCTTATTTTAAAAATTATTGTATGTATGTATGTATGTATTTGAGATGGTCTCACTATGTAGTTGAGGCTGGCCTTGAACTTGTGATCTTGCTGCCTCAGCCTCCTGAGTGTGAGATTACAGGTGTGCTCCACCACTCCCGGCTACACACCTGCTTTTTTGAGGGAATCATTTGAAAGTAGCAGGATCATGCTGCTTTAGCCTCCATACATCAGTATATGTATATTTTCTTTTCTATGAATTAGGATGTGTTTCTTTAATAGTACAGTCATCAGAAATCCACATTTATCATTTGTGCTAGTAGTAACTCAGGTATCACTAACTGTTCCAATAATGTCCTTGATTGTAGTTTGAGTCTACCTAGTGTAGGACCCATTCCATGATCACCCATTGAATCTGTGGGACTGAACTCCAGCCCTTGCCCGTGCTAGGCAAATTGCGCACCAAGTTCCACATTTAGTTTTCATGGTATCTTTGGTTTGTTTGTCTCTCCTTGTTCATAGCACTGCTGTTTTGGAAGAGTACAAAGCATTTATTTTGTACATATTATGTCACTCCTTTTAGGGTCTTTGACAGTGAGCCATTTTAGGTTCTGGCTCTGCTCCTGTTCCTGTTCCTGCTCCTCCTGCCCCTCGTGCTCCCCTCCTGCCCCTCCTGCCCCTGCCCCTGCCCCTGCCCCTGCCCCTTTTTTGAGACAGAGTCTCACTGCAGTTCAGGCTGGCCTTGAACTCACTGTGTAGCCCAGCCTAGCCTCAAACTCCCGATTCTCTTGCCTCAGCCTCCCAAGTGCTAGAGTGATGTGTGTTCACCACCACGCCAGGTTCAGGGTTGTGCATTTTTGTCATGTCAAGGTGCTTGATGACAGTTTGTGACATCATAGATGTAATTATATAGCATCACGTGTTTAGGGTGGATTGTGGATTTTCCTCTGTAAAGTTGTTAAAATTTTTGGAGGTGTAATTTGGATTTATAGAACTATTGTTCCCCATCAGAACTAGTGTTAATATGCAGTGCTAATTCTTGCCTCATTAGATTACTCTGATGAGGGCTGGGGTGGTAAGAGTATTTGTCTAGCAGGAGTGGAGTCCTGGGCTTGGTACCTAGTGTCTCAGGAAAAAGGCAAAACTATTATTGTTATTGTGGTTACAAAGTAAGTATTTTAAAAACTTTTTGGGGGGATTATTGCTGTTTTTTGGAGGGGTGGAAGGCAAGACAGGGTCTTGCTAAGCAGTCCAGGCTGGCTTTGGACTAACTATGTAGCCCATGGTGGCCTCGAACTTGCAACAGTCTTCGTGCCTCAGCCTCCCAAGTGCTGGGATTATAGGCATGTGCCACCACGCTCAGTTATTGTCTTTTGAAACAAGGTCTTGCTTATGTAGTCTAGACTGGCCTTGAACCCACTGTGTAGCGCAAGATGGACTTGAATTCAGAATCCTATTGCCTCAGTCTCCTGAGTGCACCACCACACCAAACAGTCAGAGTTCTTAGATTTAAGAAAGAAATGTACACAGCCAGTTTGTCTGCCCTCTTTCTTCCGTACATCCATCTATAAAATGGGTTCATATAGTCTTGTATTATTATTTGGATCTTTTTTGTATTTTCCGTGCTGGTGATTAAATCCAGGTAAGTACTTTACCACTGAGTTACACCCCCAGCCTGTAAACATGCAGTACGCATTACTAAATTTTTTTTTTTTTTTTTTTTTTTTGGTACCAGGACTCAAACTTGGGTCCTTGCACTTGAGAGGCAGGCAGTACCACTGAGCTACCACTGAGCTAAATCCCCGGCCCAAATTTTTATTTTCATAAGTAAAAATTTTCTAACCCTTGTAGGGTTAAGTCCACTCAGATATGATAAAGCTTAACCCCAGATAACTACTAAAAACTGAAATCACACCTATAATCCTAGCTACTAGGGAGGCAGTGGCGAGAAGATTGAAAGTTAGAGGCCAGTCCTGAACATCTTAGTGAGACCTTTTTTCAGTGTCCAAGATCATTGAAAAAGAGTAGCCCTTACAGTAATTGTTTTTGGCTTCGCCAAAAATCAGTTTATTTGCCAAGTATTATGGCATCTACCTGTAATCCAGCGACCGGGAAGGCTGCTCAAGAGGATTGCAAGCTTGAGATGAGCCAGGGCAATTTATGAAGACCCTGTTTCAAAATTAAGGGACTGGGGATATAGCTCAGTACTCCCTGATTTAATCCCCAGTACCACAAACAAACAGCAACAAAAAACCCCAGCCAGTTAAATTTGTGTGATATATTTCTAGCCTTTCTACTCTATTCTGTTGATCTGTGTCTGTAAATTCAATTTGTGAGTTATCCATAAAGTGCTTAACAGCGGTATTTGCCTAGAGGCTTTTGTAGCTGAAAGTATAATTCTGTGGCAGTGTGGTAATCTATGGAAGAGGGCACCTTAGAAAACATTGTTCTAGCTGGTGCGTGGAACCTTAGCACTTTGGGAGACTGAGGTAGGAGAATCTCAAGTTCAAGGCCAGCCATTGAAGTTTAACAACTTAATGGGGAACTGTCTTCAAAATAAAACATAGAGAAGGTTGGGGGTGGAGCTCAGTGCAAAGGGCCTGTGTTCATGTCCCTATGTAGATAAATGGTAGTACAGATTGAGCTACCTGGGAATCAAGTGCTGGATATATTTGATGTTGAATATAACACTTTATATAAGTTTGTTTTTCAAGTCAGAAACTAAATTATTAATAGAAAAGTCAATACCTGTGGATTTTGCTACTTGGGGATCATTTTGGAAAATGTTTTGGTTATGGAGAATCGTTCTTTACAGAAGATGTACAACACTGACTAGAAATTAGGTTCTGGACAGTGGCTGATTTGTATACTGTTATTTTGATGATACCTGAATGCTCTGCCTTCAGTGTTGAACAGTGGATCTGCCAGATTATTTGAGTTAAACATTCCCCAACTCCTCCTCTCCCCTGCCACCCTTTGTGTGTGGTAGTGGAGACTGAACCTAGGGCCTCTTGCCTGTCTGAGCTACATCCAATCCCTTTTATTTTGTTATTTTGATAGAGGGTTTTGCTAAAACTACGTAGGCTGGGCTTGAACTTGTGATCCTCCTGCCTTGGCCTCAGAGTAGCCAGGATTTCACAGGTGTGCACTGCTGGCCTTAGCTGACCTCTGAGTTTTTCAATCTTGGAAGTACTGCAGCTTAATGAGGCAGTATTTAATGGAATTTTCAGTGGCCTGCCAAAAACCAACACTGAGGCTGAGTGTAGAGTGCACCTCTGTAACCCAGCATCCTGGGAGTTTGCAGCAGGGTGATCATAAGTTCAAGTCCCACCTGTGCATCTTAGCAAGTCCCTGTCTCGAAATACAAAATAAAAAGGGCTAGGGATGCACCTCAGTCTGAAGAGGCCCTGGGCAGTTCAGTCCCCAGTGCCAGCACACACGAGTGCACACACACACACACACCCCCCACACCAATACCAAGCCCATCTTCTGTAATACTTTAACAAATTTATAAGGAAATTCCTTACAATCTAATACTGATTTCTTTACCTGTTAAAGCAATGCTGAAGATTTTGAAGTAGCAATGTGTGTTTAAGATAAAAATATTTTAAATGTAGGAAGCCAAGTGACAGGATATCAAAACAATGTAGTGCTCTGATTACAGTGTAGTGCTCTAATTAAATTACTTAATTTAAAACCAGATCTGGGAAGAAAATCCCACTTTTTCTCCTTGCATATAGTGGAAAAGTAGTAAACTGATTAATAGTGAAACTTGAGTTGTATTTTCCTGCTATACCCTGGCAAGCATGTGTTAGTTTGGATAACTCAGTTTATTTATAAAGTGAGCCTCTTTTCTCAAAGAAGCCCCCTAACACTTTGTAGAATCCCTGACGTCCTTTTACACTTTCTCTCTTACTGGTGTGTAGTGCGTCGTTGGTGGCTGCAACGCCAGCTTTGCGTCTCAGGGAGGGCTGGCTCGCCATGTACCCACGCACTTCAGTCAGCAGAACTCCTCGAAGGTTTCGAGCCAGCCAAAGGCCAAAGAAGAATCTCCTTCTAAAGCTGGAATGAACAAGAGGAGGAAGTTAAAGAATAAAAGACGACGTTCATTACGTAAGTGTTGCGTTTGGAAAATCTGAATGTATTAGAAGGTTGTTATATCTTTGCCTTTCAGGCAAATCTAATTTTTTCTGTTTTTACAGTTTCCATTCAAAGTAGTCAGGATACCTGTCACTGTGGGAATTCATTGGAATGTGTGCAGCATCCAAGGGAGTATATGTGACCTTAGAGTATAAACTCTGTAGAATGAGATTTGGGGGGCTACTTTGATTCTGTTCTGAACTAAGAAAATGAAAGCATAGCTAATTTAGTATTTGCAGGGATATTTTAGAAAATCTGAGCTTGTTAAGGGTAAACTTCAAGAGAAAGCTAAGTAACTGATTAACTCTAAAATGTAACATACACGTATGGTAAAAGGATTTTAATGGAGCCTGTGAGTCCGCAACAGTGTCTTGTAATGCATACGTACTGTGGTTGTGTGCTTATTTACAAGGTTATGACATTTAGGACAGAGAATAACTAGACAGTACGGCTTGCAAATATTGGAAGCAGGAATTAACTTTTTAACTTCAGAGCCTAGCATTATACCTGGTTCTTCACGTCATCTACTAATACCATATATCCTCAGTGAAGAAGTGTAAATGGGGGCCAGGGGTTCAGCTCAGTGGCACCTCTCTTGCCTTGTAAGCAGAAGGTCCTGAGTTCAATCCCTGGAACAAAAAGGAATTGTAAGTGGGTGAACGAATGAATGAGGTTACCAGAAAAGCTCCAAGGCAGGGTGGCATGGCAAAGGGGCATTGCAGAGGAGAATCAATTCATAGCAGGTAGAAGGCAGCAAAGCATCAAAGTAGTGAAGAAGCCAGCAAGCTACAAGTGACAAGCAGCAATCCTCTTTTTGTAACTGACCTTGTATTCTGTCCAAGTTCCCACCCTTAGGGCAGGTAGCACTTACACTTAGGGTGGGAGAGCCTTGATCCTAACATTGCACCATGAATCAATCCCAGCATTGAACCCGTGAGAGAGAGAGTGTGTGTGAGTGTGTTTTGTGTTTTGGAGACAGGGTCTTGCTGTCTTAAATGGCCTTAAATTCGCTAGCCCAAATTGACCTCAAACTCAAGGTGATCCTCCTGCCTCAGCCTCCCAAGTGCTGGGATTACAGGTGTGCACCACCACATCTGACTCCAGCATCACATTCTTGATCCCAGCAGCACACACTGTAGATCCACCTCTGAAAAGCCCCATCTATCACAGCGTGAGGCTTTGGGGGAGCATCCAGATACGAGACAGCAGCATTTTACTTCTCGGGATTTGATTGGAGTATAGATGAGAATCTGGACACTAATGAAGTCCAGAGCAGTTCTCATTCATGTTTTAGATACTATGAAGCTACTGTGGACAAAGGAACAAACTGCAAGTGAAAAACTTTTTTTAAAGTCACAATTTTATTTTGGACATAAAAACATTTTCTTTTCATCACAGTTGGCTGTTGAATCAGATTTAGAATCTGTTTCCCTTTTGACTTCATTTATAAAAACAAATAACAGGGCCGGGAATATAACTCAGTGGCACTGCACCTGCCTGACAAGCACAAGGTCCTGAGTTTGGTCCCCAGTACCAGAAACAAAACAAAACAAAACGAAAACATATAGGTAGTTTTACTTGAGTGTTAATTTGAGTAGCTTGCAGATGCACATAGAAAAGCTGCCAAATATGTATTATGGTATTTAAAACTAAAGGCAGCTTTCTCACCTGTATCATCTAACCACATTGTCGTTTTGGTCTCAGTGTTCGCACAGAATTTAGCTTTTTGTTCAGATCCATTTGGCAGTGCTGACACAGTTTGCTACTTGTAAAGAGAAGAGAGGGCTCAGTTAAACACCCAGTTCTTGCTTAGAAGTGGAGTATGCGCCTGCTTAAGTATATGTTGCTGTCAGTTGTGGTATCTTCCCCAGTATTGGCGACAGCAGTGAGACAGGCAGGGTAGGGGGAGTGAAGGAAGAGTATGTGGGTGAAAAAACCCTTTTGGTCAACCATTTAGTTGGAGAGTAGATTAATTCCTGAACTTTGAGTAATTCCAAGCCTTTTACTTTGGAGAGCCACAGTCAACAGTACTGTGATTTGTTTTTTTGTTTGTTTGTTTGTTTGTTTTTTTGGTACCATGGATCGAACTCAGGTCCATACGCTTGTGAGACAGGCCACCGAACCACTGAGCTAAATCCCCGGCCCGACAGTACTGTGATTTGAATTGGTCTTGTAGCTGTATAACCACATGATTTCATTACCTTTTAAAGCCATCTGCTGTGGAGAACTAAACATCACTTGCTAGATATGGTGGCATGCTCCTGTGATCTCAGCTAATTATGGGACCAAGGCTCAGGGACAGCAAGCTTGAGGCAATCTTGGTCAGCTTAGTGTGACCTTGTCTCAAAAATAAAATGGAAAGGGCTGGGGGTGTAGCTCAACACTGTGTTCATTCCCAAGTGCTGGGGAAAAATCATTTTCTAGTAGCCTTGGCTGTGGATTTAGCTCAGTGGTTCCACCGCCTGCTTCATAAGCACAAAGTGCCAAGTTCGAGTACCCCAGTACCAAAAAAAATATTCAGTACCATTTTCTAGTATCTTATGTAGTTCAAGAAGGCCATTTTTACTTAATTAGTAGGGAAAAATACATTATAAATAGAACTACAGCATAAATAATTTTGTTTGATAACATTTTAGAAGTTTATTATAATTTTTTTGGTAGGGGGTCTTTCTATATTGCCCAAGCTGGCGCTGAACTCAGCATCCTTTTATCTTAGTTTTCTGAGTAACTAGGGTTATAGGCATATGCTGCCACACCTGAATAAATATATCCTTAAAAGTGGAAATGAATAGTACAGTAATGCTTTTCATTTAGTGATTCAGAAGTATTTTAGCTGTAAGTTGAAAATACTTAATGCATTTCCTAAGAACCACTGAGCTAAATCCCTGGCCCTAACTTTCACTACTTTATACCTAATTTAGTCTTTTGTGATTTCCAGAGGTTTTCAGTTGTGTATTTAATCAGTTAAAAAAATTCTGGGGCACACAATCTGTTTTTTTTGAATCTCACTATGTAGTTGAGATTGACCTGGAACTCACTATGTAGCCCAGGCTGGTCTCAAATTCAGGGATCCTCCTGCCTCAGCCTCCTGAGTGCTGAGATTACAGGTGTGCACCACCACTCCCGGCAGGGGCACACAATCTTAACATGTAGTATATACATTACACACAGATGATATTAATGCACATTATAAAGTAATTCCAGAAAACAGTAGAAAAAGTATAAAATGACAAATGTTATTTGCTTTTACTTTTTTTTTTTTTTTTTTTTTTTGAGATAGGGTCTCACTATGTAATTCAGGCTGGCCTTGAGCTCACTGTGTAGCCCAGGCTGGACTCAAGGCCATCCTTCTGTCTCAGCCTCCTGAGGGCAGGGATTGTGTGTGCCCCTTGCCTGGCTGCTTCTTTTACACTTGTGGATCACAGTACATACCTGCTTTGGCAACTGTTGTTCTGGTTTGACTTTGTGTGTATGCACATGGACTGAAATTAGGGCACTGAGTATGTTGAATATGTACTCTGCCACTGAGATGTATGTACACACACGCACCCTTCTAACAATGGAGATTAATTACCTACCTAAGTCTGGATGCATAAACTGAGGATTGATGACTTTCTTTTGGTGATGGTACTGGGGATTGAACCCAGGACCTTTGCACAGCTACCTTTCTCCCCCAGTCCCTCGTTAATTTTGAGACTGGGATCTTGCTGAGTTGCTCAGGCTCATGTCCAACTTTGAGGTCCTTGTGCCTTGGCCTCCCAGAGTGGTGGGACTACAAGTATGTGCACCTTTCAGGCTCTTTTCCTTATCATAAATTTTAATGATGACTTCAGTGCTTGATTCACAGCACATACACTAAAATTGGAACGATACAGAGAAGATTAGCATGGCCCCTGCACAAGGATGACATGCAAATTCATGAAGTATACCATATATTTTTTTCCAAATGGTGTAATTGAGAGTGTGAAATAGGAAGAAAATGGCCAAAGGGGAAGTGGGAAGGGGAGGGAAAAGGAAATAAGGGACAAGAAAAAAATGTGGAAAAGGAAAAAATGGAAACAAAGTCTTTGTAAATAAGGAAGGGTGAAAGGAGAGCAGGGGTATTTGGAAAAAATAAGAACCAAGACATATCACATAAAGGTACAAGATCACAATGATAAATATAACTGTATTGTTTGCTTTAAATGTACCAATAAACTTAATGGGGGAAAAAAAAGGTTACTTCAGTGTTTCATTCTCAATAAGCGTTGATGGATATGAATGATCTAGTGCATATTTCTCTTTTTTTCTCTTTTTCTCCCACCAGCTCCCATGAATAGAACTCAGGACCTGATGCTTATGAGGCAGGCACAGTGGCAGTGAGCTAAATCCCCAGCCCTAAGTGAATATTTTTCTTAGGACAAAGGATGTATTTGGAAAATGCGGCAAAACACCTCATTTTTCCCTGTAGCCACAAAAGAGAAATTTGTTTCTCAGGATTGGGCAAAATTATCGGTGCTCTCTTCCAATTTCAAATACATTTTTCTTTCCCCCGTTTCCCTGGTATTAGGAATCGAACTCAGGACCTTGTGTTTGCAAAACAGGCACGATGCCAGTTTGCTCCATCCCCAGCCCTACATTTTTCTTTCTGATTGTCTATTATAATTGTATTCTTAGTCTTATGGGTTGTGCTGGTTCCTTACTGGATAGTGTTTTGCTTATTTGTCTTAAGGAAAAATCCAGTAACAAAGGGCTGGGGATTTAGCTCAGTGGTGCCACTGCCTGCCTTGCAAGCACAAGGTCCCAAGTTCGATCCCCAGTACCCATTGTCCCTCACGAAAGCTTGGTATATTGTGTAGGTGTCTTGACAACTCTATGAATAGGCTTAGTGTAGTAAACCAGCATACATGTAACTGAGAATGTACTACCCAGAAATTAAGCTCATTTTTTTTTGTTGTTGTTAGTAAAATTGAATTTTCACTTATCTTGAAAATTTCATGTTATTAATCTTACAAATGTAAAATAACCAACTGTTGGGTTTTTTGGTTTTTCTTTGTTTTTGTTTTTGGTAAAATTAGATCATTAGACTCAACGGTAAGAACAGCACACTTTAGCTGGGGATTTAGCTCAGTGGTACTCCACATGCCTCACAAGCACAAAAGTCCTGAGTTTGATCTCTCATATCAAAAAAAAGCACAATTGATATAGTGGGATGAAGATAGATATTTGAAGAAAACTTTACTGCCTAACTTTGTGATCACAGTTTCTTTCTAAATGTGAAAGTTTATTTTAAAAACATGACTTTAAATTGCTTTGTGATTTACAAAGCATTTTCACAAGCAGTTTTGTATGATCTATAGCTGTTTTGTTTTCCTTTTATAAATGGTCTAATGTAGGTTAGGCCTGTTACTCTAGCACTCTGGGAGACTGAGGCAGGAGTTTGAGGCCAGCTGGGTGATTTAGCGACTTAGTGAGACCCCATTTCAGAAAAAAAAAACAGAGCAAGCTGGGCATGGTGGGTCACACCTGTAATTTCAGCACTAGGGAAGTGAGGCAGAAGGATCTCTGTGAGTTCGAGATCAGCCGGGGCTACATAGTGAGTTCCAGGTCAGTCTCAACTACATAGTGAGACCCTGTCTCAAAAAAAACAAACCAAAACAAAAAAACAACCTTATAAAACAACAACAAAAATGGGTTGGGATATAGTACAGTGGGAAAGCCCTGGTTTCAACCCCCAGTATGGGGGATGTTAATGGAGATGGGCTTAATCTTAGTGAAGCTCATGACCGTGGTGCCCATAGTCAGAGCCCACCTCAGTGGGGGAAAGTATTTACAGTATTCTTAAATTGTTAGAATAATTGTTTTCAATCAAGAAGATACTTGACAAAACCTCAGTAAGATCATCAGGCTGTCACATTTGGAAACTGACTTCATTTGAAAATAAAATGTTTAAGGGCTGAAGATTTAGCTCAGTGGTGCTGCTGCTGGTCTGGCAAGCGCAAGTTCCTGAGTTGGATCCCCAGCGGTGGTGGGGGTGATGTTTATAAGACCTGTTGCTTGCTTATTTTTGTCTATGGTGAGTTCGACTCCAGTGTTGTGGATAGATGGAGATTTTGAAAATGTATAGCAGTGGCACCGAGGAGAGATGATGAAGCTCTGTGAGAAGACATAACTGCACTATGGTCGTGAGGTCTGAGGCTGGCACCTCACGCCACAGGGGAGAAGCGGCCCGCGTCCACTGAGCTGGAATTGTGCTTTTGTACACCTTTATCTTCCCAGCCAGAGTCCTCATTTTGAAAGCAAAAATGTTTTTCATTGAACTAGATAGGTGCTTGTTAATTGCTTGTTTACAATTATAGTTACAGTGTTTCTTGTACTTACCTTTGTGGGAAACAAGTCTATTTGGCTGCTTTTCTAAACATTTTTTACCTTTTCTATGTTGACTTTTAGCACGACCACATGACTTCTTCGATGCACAGACACTGGATGCGATAAGACATCGAGCCATATGCTTTAACCTCTCAGCGCATATAGAAAGTTTAGGGAAGGGACACAGTGTTGTTTTTCATAGTACTGTAAGTATTTGTTTTTTCTTTCAAATTACGCAGATTTGCAAAAAGATATATTTTGACTTTCACTGTCATTTCTAAATTATTCAAAATTCAAGAAAACTTTCAAAAATTCACAAAGCCTTTTGATGGGGATGGCTTTAATGTTAGCAAAACACATATTTGTATGGCAAATGGCATGTTGGGATGTGTGCATCCGATTCATTACCTGCATTGTTAGTTATGAAGCAGATAGTTCTGTAATACTGTGTGTGCTGGTTTTTTGAGATAAGCCTTGCTGTTCAGTTCAGGCTGGTCTGGAACTCACTTTGTAGTCCAGGCTGGCTTTGAACTCAAGGTGATCCTCCTGCCTCAGCCTCTGGAGTACTGGGATTTTATGTGGGTGCCACTACACCTGGCTGCCTACAATTTTATATTTATGGTTAAACTGAATATTTTATTTTTTATTTATTTTTGGTACTGGGGATTGAACTCAGGACCTTGAGCTTGCAACGTAGGCAGTAGAACTACTGAGGCAAATCCCCGGCCCCTAAACTGAATATTTTAGCCCCTTGTTGAATTTTTTAGGAGTATTAGGGTGCTGCTAGCATTAGGCTGGTGTTTTTCCTGAAGTAAAGTGGATGTCTTTTCTGATTTCTGGTTTTATTTCTTAAATTAGAATATTGGACCCCTTCTGCATTGTTTACACCCTGTATGTTGTTTCTCACACTAGCTCGTGTTACACACATCTACTAATGTGGTTTTTTTTTTTTTGGTACTGGGGATTGAACTCGGGTCCTTGCATTTACAAGGCAGGCCACCGAACCGCTGAGCTAAATCCCTGGCCCTTAGCTAATGTTAAATAAAAATAATGCTGACTACCACATTAAAGCTTCATGAGGGAGTGGATTCTAAAACAGTTGGTTCTACTGGTGTATCCCCAGGTGCCTAGGATTATAGTAGTACATGGTCCAGTGTATTTGCTGAGTGAATTAGCTTTTCAGTAATAGAAAGGTAAAAACACTAAATTTGAAAATGAGGTAAGTACATTTTGTTTTTGTTTAACAACAGTTAGTAATTTTTTTCCCTTGCCATGTCTCTTGCCAGCCATTTTGTTACATACTTTTAAATTTATTTTACATTTTTTGTTTTTTTGCGACAGGGTCTTACTTATAGTTTAGATTGGCCTTGAGCTCACTAAGTAGCCTAGCTTAGCCTGCTGCCTCAGCTTCCCAAGTGCTGGGATTACAGGCATGTGCCACCATGCCTGGCTATTTAGTCATTTTTAAATTGATGTAGGTAAATTAGTAAAGATAAATTATAGACCAGGCTCGTGGCAATTTGAATTTCTGAAAAGAACAAGTATTTAATTTTGGTTATTGAAATATGACATATATCAAATTTGGGTTACTTTTATATTTTATATTTCATTCAAAATCATGAGAAGTTAAATATACTCACTGTTGATAAGGTGTTTTGTTAAATTCAATTTCTTTTTTCCCATCTTACATAATAATGACATTGTTTTACATTTTAGTTTTCCATCTGTATGTATTTCCTAATTATTTGGCTTTTCTCTTACTTTTGCCTCCTTATTTTAATGTATGTGCTCATTATGTTGGCTTGTCATTGTCATAAAGTCCCTGACATAAACAACTCAGAGGAGGAAAGATGGAGTTCGGAGGTTTCAGGCCAGGTCCACTTGTCTCATTGAAGTGGATCTGAGGTGGAGCAGAGCATCATGGATCAAAGGGATGGTGGAGCAGGGCCTCTAGCTTCATGGCAGCCAGGAAACAGATTGAAAGAACAGATAGGAAGGGACCAGGGACCTGCTGATGCCCCCATGGTCTCACCTCCTGGGCACTCTTTGACTAGGCCCTACCTCCTGTTGCCATCAGCTCCTGGGAATACCACCAGCTTACGATCTCATCTATGGATAATCCACCAACAAAGTTAAAGCTTTAACACCTCTAAAACTTTGTCTCTGAGCACACAAGCCCTTTGGGGGGCATTTTAGGTCTGTGCCATCACACACATCTTCATTGTTCTCTCTGCTCCTCTTGAGTTCTCTGTCATTCTTACTTTAGCTCCATGTGTGCCACCTACCTTCTGCTCTTTTTCAAAAAGCTGTGATCTCAGCACTCGAGCCACAGAGGGAAGATTGCAGTGAGCTCGAGGCCATCATGGGCTACATAATGAGTTCAAGGCCAGCCTGGACTGTGTAAGTGAGACCCTGTTTCTGAAAACAAAAGTAAAGAAAAGGATAAAAAGACCAAAGGAAATGTTCCAGTAGTGTGTATTTGTGGATTATCACTGTAAGAATGAAAATACTGCTTAGCTACTTGCTAAAAAAAAAAGATATTTTAGTATTTCACTTTTATGTGGTATAACCTTAGTCTAAAATGGACTCTAGGAAGTCTAATTTACTGAGATGCATTCAGATTGAGTAAGCTGAGAAGATAACCAATAGTGGATTATATTTATGGATTAAATGTAAACAGAGGCAAGCTTGACCTAAGGCAAGCTGTGAAGTGTGTCATATAAAATTCTTGCTGTGTTTAGTTGCCACACAATCAGTGTTGCTCCCTATTTCAAAATTTTTAGACAGTGAAACTAGACACTGGAAATACTGTATGCTTTTTCTAATATGATACAGTATAGAGGTATATTACCATTTCATAGGGTTGTGGGCTTCTATTAGCCCCATTCATGGATTCTAGGGTGAGGACCCTTGTGCTTTTTAGAATAAAATGTGTAGTATTGAAAGGAAGGTGGAAAAGCAGTATGTGGGTATCAGTAAACTCTGGGCAAGTTTTTAAATAGGAGTAGAATTGTGGATGTTTGAAATGAGGTAAGGATATGAGAGCAGAAGAATTGAAGACATGGAACGAAAGGTGGAGTAAGAAATTGGACACAGAGGCAAGAAAGCTTGTCTTAGGTTGTAAGACATGAGTGTGTGAATTTGAACTTGAAATCCATACACTATATGTAACATTTTTTCCAGAGAACATAGAAAATACAGTGTGTTAAGTGGGATGAGAGAGTTGGAGGAGAAATATTACAGTGGACAGAGGTTAATGATTGTGCGATTGGGATGTCAAGATCAGAGGCTTGCCCAGCAGTGATGTTTGAAGTTTGTAAACATAGATCTATCAGATGAGATCCGGCGCGTTCAGGGTGGTATGGCTGTTGACAAACATAGATTTATGATGTAGTCAGTCAGATACCGCTTTTGCCTTTTGTTGTGGTGGTGCCAGGAAATGAATGCAGGACTTTGTCCATTGCTGGGCAGGAGCTCTACCACTGAGCTGCATTCCCAGCTCTCAGAAATGTCTTTGGAAAAAAATAAACAACTTTCAATAAAATGTAGTCACTAATACCAGAGTGTTGACATTTGTGTTAATTTGTTCATTCACTTAAATACTGTGGACTTGTTGTGGATCAGGTACAGCACTAGTGATATGTATCAGGGAACAAAATAAGTGAGTAAAACCCCCCTTCCTCTCCCTCAAGAGAATTATGGCTTCACTCTAGTGGAAGAGATGTGATAAACAAGATGAATTGGTAAAATTATAAAAATTTAAGAAGAAGCGAGGGCATGAACTATTTGAATTAAGGAGGTGAACATTTTAGCCAAAGGGGAAAATTTAAAAAAGGGTGTGTGTGAAAATATTGCAGGTACATTTGAAAAACAGTGAGGAGGAGTTGTAACTGGAGAGGAGTGTAGGAGGCAAGGTAAGTAAGACACCCTTACTTGACTGGACACAGAGTGAGGCTTCTGTTCTGTGTAACGGAAGCCATTGAGGCAGCATGGCAGGCATTCTCTAGTTAGGGTTTTATAGCATCCTTAGCAAGGTGAGGTTTATAGTTAAGAAGCTGCGTCCAGTTAAAGTTTACCACTCTGAACTTTGACAGTTGCACTCACACGTGGAACTACTTCAATTGTTAAGATATAGGAAATTCTCATTACTCACAAGTTTTCTGGTGTAGCTTTGCAGTTCTTCCCTGCCTCTGCCTCCTGCCCCAGAGAACCTCCTGATATTTTTCCCCTCTCAGAGGTTTCAGTGTTTTCACTTGGGACCTGCGTTATCCTGGGTGGGGAAAAGGAGATTCATCTTAGACCCTGGGGCGAGAATGATGCAGGATTGGCCCAGTAGTGATGCTCAGGGCCAGACTCTGGACAGCCTTTGAGGTCAATCCTGACAAGAGTTCCAGATGTCAGGTTTGAGAGTGACAGGTAGGGACGACTCACAGTCTCATATCTGGTTGCATGGCCGGTCTGTAGGGCTTCGGTCACACAGCTGTGTCATGCAGATGGGTGGGCACACCAGTTAGGGCTCAGAGAAGTATGGCAGTGATACAAGTGCAGGAGTTTTTAAGCATGCCCAGGGTATTTGTTTCTAGGTGTCAGGCTGGATGCTATCACCTAGAAACTAAGTGTAAATAGAAAAGGGAAAAAGGGTGTAATGACTGAGGCTTGGGCTCACCAAACATTGAATGATTTAATGGACAGTAGATCTGATGAAATGGTGATCTACTAATGAGTATGTATCTCTCCTATCCAAGTATGAGCCAGGCCCAACCCCGCTTAGTTTCCAGATTGATCCAGGGTCTTCCGATGTTAAGGGAAGGGTGCAGTGCAATGCAGGCGTGATGAAAATTGCAGCAGGGGCTAGGGATGTAGCCCAGTGGTAGGCTGATTGCCTAGAGTGCGTGACATCTTGCAGTTGATCCCCAGGGCTTCAAAAGAGGGGGAAAAAGCAGAGAAAGTAAGTAAAAAGAAAAAGGGTACTAATTTGCATATGCTTCTACTGAAGTAGACCTTTGCATGAAATCTTTAGGTTTGTCATGGGAATAAGGATGTCTCCCCACTCCCCCTTAAAAACTATTTCCAAGAAGAGTGAAGGCACTAAAAACAGTGGTGGTGATATTAGGAATCTAAGAGGGAAATTAGAAAATTGCTGGGGGGTCAAAATCTATGAAGATGGAGAGTTTTCTAACGGTTACGAAGTGTGGGAGGACTTAGGGATGTACTTAGGGAAGTTGTAAGTTTCACAGCTGAGCAGAGTGATGCGGACCCACAGTGGTGGTGAAGAAGCAGGGGTGCCCTGGCTGAGGAATCAAGAGTAGTGCCATGTGGGGAATAACTTTACAAGCCAGGAAGACTGATCGATAATTCAAGGTGAGCTAAGTCCCCCTAGGTACATTAGCATGCCAGGTGCGTGAGTTCTCCGAAAATGCAGCTGGGAGGCTTCGGGGAAAGAAGCGTGTGTTAACCTCACTATTTTTTTAGGGGTGTGGAACTGAGCATTCAACCTGGGAATACTGAACCACAATCCAGACCTTTAAAACACTTTAAAAAAAAAGAGAGAGGGGGAGAATTTGAGAGAAGATCTCATTAAGTTGCCCATGCTGCCTTCAAATTTGCTTCCCCCCCCCCTTCATGTAAGGAGTAGCCAGTATTACAGGTGTGTCAGCCACCATGATTTTGTTATATCACTAGAAATGCAAAATGAAAGTTAAGTTTCCTTGTTAGCAAAGTTTTTTGTTTTTTGTGTTTGTTTGTTTTTGGTACTGAGACCTTGAACTTGCTAAGCAGGTGGCGGGATAGCTGAGCTAAAACCCCGGTCCAGCAAAGTTAAGTTTTAAAGGAAACTACCATGCTGATAATGAATCCCCAGCACTACTGGTAATGAAACTCCCTCTCCCCAGGTGTAGTTTTGCCCAGTTTTAATTTGTCTTACTTTTTAAATTAAAATACTTTCTTTCAGGCCTTCTCCAGAAGAGGTCAGCAGAATCCTGGCTACTAGTTAGTTGGCTTACTGTGCTTGGTTGGCTTGCATTGATTTTCTGTCTTCTTTCATTGCAGTGATGTCTTGTTTTAGCACCTTCAGATCTGTCCTTGAGCTGTTTATTAATTTTACTGTCACGTCTAGAATTAGAATGTTTTGTTTTGTTTTCTGCCAGGGATCGAACTCGGGACCTTGTGCTTGCAAGGCAGGCAGCAGCCCACTGAGCTAAATCCCCGCCCCTAGAATTAGAATATTTAACTACAGGATTTTTTTTTTTAATAATAGGGAAAGTGGTCAGTTTTTGTTTCTAGATGTTTTTACTCAGTTCTAATAGAATTTTAGGATGAGCTCATTGTGGGGGGTGGTGTCTGAATCTTATACTTGGTAAGAACCAGCAGTGAGACATATGAATTATGGCCCTGCTGAACATGTTAACCCTAAAGACTGATTGGCTTGTCTTTCATTTGAAGTAAAACCATGCAAGCACAACAAAACTTGAAGAAATGACAAGTGTTTTAGTTGAAAGTAGAGACTTTTTCCTTCCTAGCATATTTTTTTCTTTACTCTGTTCTTTAAAAATACTCCAATTAAGCCTGGGGGTGTAGTTCAGTGGTGGTGGTGGGGTCCTTGCCTATCCTGTGTGAATCCCCAGGTTCAATCCCCAGCACTCAAAAAACAAAACAAAAATAAGACCTGTGTATTCTGTGTGAGGAGGATAGGCATATAAAGCCCTGATAGTGTAACACACTGGTGTAGAGGACACACTCAGTGTTCAGTGGCCCTAGTCTGTGATTGGAGTTAGAAGACTGAGAGTCAGAGATACTTAGAAGGGAGATATATAATATATATGACAATTTATGAATGATTGTGTGTGAGTAGGCAGACGGCACATTTCAGAAGGGCGGTGATCAGGTGGGAGTAAAACCTAGGTATTAATTTTATTTGACTTAACTGAGACTTCTAGTTGTTTCTGTTAATTTCCTATAAGTGGATAACCAAATGGAGCGTTGTGAGCCAGTCCTGCTGGTGCACACTCGGAATCCCAGCTGCTATGGCAGCGAGCAGGAGGACCATCCAAGCCCAGGGCTTCCGAGGCAGCCCGGGCAGCTTAGGGAGAAGCTGTCTTAGAAACCAAACCAAAAGTAAAGCATGTATGTGTGTATGTATATATACATACATAACATTTCAACTGAATATGTGAGCAGGTTTTGAGCAATTAATCTTTTCCTGAAATTCTACCTCACACCCTTATATTTTAGAAACTTTAACATGTCTTTGAAAGGCTGTGAACTGATTTTCTTAAAATCCTGTCTAGTTTATTGTGGATGAAATCATTTGATTCACTGTCATGTGGCCCAGACCTAGAATGGCACCTGGTCTGTGGCAGCCATTTCCTTAGTAAAACATTGCTGCTCGTGCACAGAAACTTGGCAGAGGTGCTTCTGGTACATTAGAAGGCAGACCAAGTCTCATTTTATGCCTTGTCGTTTGGAAGCTATCTTCAAGAGTGGCACGTGGAGTGGGCGGCAGTTGCCCACATACTGCGAGTGACCTTGTCCTGAGTACTCAGTGCTGCAGGGTTCCCCAGGGAAGCAGTACCATTGAATCTGCGCTTTGGAACAGGAGCTCTGGTTACAGATTGGAGAACAGCTTTGGGGGGCCGGAGGAAGCCTGAAGTTAGAGACCTGAACTTGGCTTTTGGCAGCGTGGGTGGAAATAATACTAGATACGAAAAGTAGAGCTGCTAGGTCATGGTGCTCTGGGTCATAGGTCCAGAAGTTTTCACTTTTGAGGTAACATGAATGTCTCCAGAGCATAAAGCTTTTCCAGAATTCACATTTATATCTTTAGATTTCCAAAAGTTGAGTGAACTCATTTTTTACTAAAACTTTCTGTAGGCTGGTGTAATATGAAGTCTAGAGGGTAAGATTCCTATGTGTAGTAGGTTTTAATCCTATGGGAAAATTGAGGTTTACCCACTACAAATTAGGGAAAGGTTATTTATTTATTTATTTTTTTGGTGGGGGAGAAGGTTATTAATGTATCACATCTAGGGTATGGATACTTAAGGGCAACGGTGCTTTTTAACAATACACAAAAGTGATCTTAGAAGTTATTTTTATTTCATCCTTTCTAGGTAATAGCTAAGAGAAAAGAGGATTCTGGAAAGATAAAACTTTTGCTTCATTGGATGCCTGAAGACATGTAAGTATTTGAAATACTGTGCCTAACTAATAAACCTATGAATGATTATTTTCGGTACCCAGGATCCAAACTCATGACCTTGCACTTGTGAGGCAGGCGCAGTACCACTGAGCTAAATCCCTGGCCCTGTTTTATTTTTATGAAATGTTAAGCACAAACATTATTAACTAAATTTAAAAGACTTAGACAAAGTGAAGTATACATTGTTTTGAGGTTGTCAGGATTAAAGAGAATCTGAAAGCAGCAGGAGTATGTGGCTCAAGTTAATAAGCTTTAAACCTCTTGCTTTTAATAAAAAAGCTTCTACTTTTTTCTTTTTGAATACTGGGGTTCGAATGTGTGGCCTCATGTTAGGCATGTGATCTACCAATGAGCTTCATCCCAGTTCTTTTATAATATTTTGAGGTAGGATTTGGCTAAGTAGCCTTGGGTAGCCTGGAACTTGAAATCCTCCTGCCACAATTTCCAGAATAATTGGGGTTATGGGCATGTGGCACCATATACTCTTTTGAGATTTTAAAAATCTTTTTAGGAATTTTTTTTCTTTGGAGGGGTGTCCTTTCTTGCTTTTAGTGAAGGACGTCCTCCTACTCGCTGTATAGTCCAGGCTGGCATCTAACTTACAATCCTCCTGCCTCAGCCTTCTGAGAGCAATATGCAATTGCATCCAGCTATTTTTAGGATTTTTAACCACCTCTAGGTCATAGGTAAGTAGCCTTAGGTGTGACTTTAAAAGATTTTTTTTTTTTTGGTACTGGGGAGCAAACTCGGGACGTTTTGCTTTTGAACCACTGAGCTTAAATTCCCAGTCCTTAAAATATTTTAAAAATATAGATAATAAGTGTTTTGTAGCATACAGGGAGATTTCTAGCAGTCATGGCAGTTTTGTATCTTAGTAGCCTTCTAGAGTATTCTTTACTTAAATCCTCTTCAATCCAGATATTTCATGCTTAAGTTTCCTTTTATCTTTTTAAGATTTTCTTACACAAGGTAATAAAAATGTATCATAAGGTTTTATACAAAACAGATAAGCATCAAAAATGAGTATACATGAATGAGATTTTATTGTGTATATTTTGAAAATTAAAAGCATATGGCTAATACCACTCACCCCCATAGTGTTTTCTCAACTTGTTTCTAAGGATGCTACGGAGTGTGGTATTGATTAATAGTTTTTAAATAGATTTGGGAATTAACTGCACATTAATAAACTAGGGAAGTCTGTAACTTTTCAGAATTCTTTGGCTGTAGGAACACATTTTCCATAGCACTCCCCTTGTGTTAGTACCCTCTACACACCTACAAGTCACACCACCTCACCATCCTAGACTGTTTTTTGGATATGCTGATACTTTTTTTCATGCTAGTCTTTTATCTGACTTCTTTTTGCTAAAAATTGAAGTTAATTTTTTTTTCTATTAAAAAAAAGTGAAAGCCAGGCGTGGTGGCGCACGCCTGTAATCCCAGCACTCGTGAGGCTGAGGCAGGAGGATAGCTGTGAGTTCGAGACCAGCCTGAACTACATAGTGAGTTCCAGGTCAGTCTCAACTACACAGCTGAGACCCTGTCTCAACCCCTGCCCCCCAAAACAAACAAACAAAAAAGTGACATGAAAATCTGGCATTACACTGTACAAGATGTAAGGTGTTTTGATAAGTAGTGCCTCCTCCCTGAAGGCTGGTACAGTTGTAGACCCGTCTACACCCTTAGAGAACTCACCTCTACCTTACTATCAGTACTGGCTCCTGTTTTGGGGGTGTTGGGCATTGAGCCATCCTCTCACTTGGTATTGCCTCTTCTCATCTCCTGTCAACATTTTAAGTTCTTTAATAACAAATAAGATAATTTTTAAACTGTTTTTTGAAATATAAATTAAAAATGTGTTTTTTAATTGTCATTTTTAAAAATTCATAGTCTGCCAGATGTATGGGTGAATGAGAGTGAACGACATCAGTTAAAAACTAAAGTAGTTCATTTATCAAAGCTACCCAAAGATACTGCCTTGCTTTTGGACCCAAACATATACAGGTAATTTATTTCTTGACTTTATCTTTTACTTTTTGAATTTCAATCTTTAGTCTTTCTAAGGCTTGGATAATTTAGGATTTATTTTTGAATACAGTTTGAATGTTCTCTAGCTAAAGTACTTAGGACCAGAGGTGTTTTAAAAAATGGGGATATTTTCACAGACATTACCCAATTGAACAGCTCTAATGCAAAAATTTATAATTGTTCAAAAAGCTTCAGATTTCAGAGCATTTTGAACTTAGTCTTAAATGTGGGATAGTTAGCCTCTGTTGAATATTGGTACCACACATGCCTTTATGTTCTCGTGCTTTTTTTATGTCACAGAATTATAAATCATAAAATTCAGACAATATTTTGGTAAACCTTCTATTGATGGCTAATTCCAGATTTATGTGAAATTAAGTACCTTATGATTAAGTATGTAGTAGTTCTTTGTGTTTTACCAGCCTTGAGGACCTGGAAATTTACCACTTGTCCTAAATATCACTAACTAGTTGCCTTTTTAAAAAAACCTACACTGTCCCTAAACTTTTCCCGAGAGCTGCATTGAGTTGATGCAGAGGCAGCCAGGTGCTCCGACTCCCTGTCAGTGGCTGTGCACCTCACAGCTCTCCCTGCCAGGTCCTGCCCTGCCCTCAGCAGCCTGCCGCTGTCTCCACTTTAACGAGAGGTTGGATGGTGTCATCTGCCCAAAGCTGTGTGGACGGTATATGGCCAGGCTGCACTGTCTCTGTCCACGTGACAGGCCCCAGTGTGACTCACACTGCTGAAAATGCTTAAGACTAGTTTCCAAAGGCTAGTGAAACAGCTGTAAATATTTTAAATGAAATTATAATTAATGTTTTACATAGGAATAGGTTGAACTGGGAATAAGATGACAGATAATTGAGTTTTTTTGT
>NW_022900931.1:16316821-16322284 GCF_012274545.1 Fukomys damarensis
CCCCCCCCCCCCCCCGTTCAGGAGTGATCCTCCTGAGTGCCAGGATGGCCATGGCTAATTTAGGGATATTTTAACTTTTCATAAAGTTAATTTTATATTAATTTTGTGGTAATCAAGCACCTTGAAGATTTTGTTCATTCCATGACTCAGTTGTTTTGAATGTTACTCAGTGTAACATGATTCCTGTAGTTTTGAGATATTCTTTCTGAGAATGAATGTGTATGTATGTACTTACATATGTGGTAGAGGTAGTGGTAGTGGGATTGAACCCAGGGCATCTGTCCTGAGCCACATCCCCAGCCCCTTCTTAATTTTTATTGTGAGATAGAATCTTGTAAGTTGTCCAGGCTGGGCATGAACTTGGAGACCTCCTGTCTCAGCCTCCCAGAGTGCTGAGAGTGCAAGTGTACACCACCTCAGCCAGCTTCAGGATGCAGTTCTGATGTAATGGGCTTTGCTGTGTGGCAATAGCGGGACTTGAATTTCACCAATTTCTTTAGCCATCCTTTGGTCAAGTGCTAAATGCAATGAAATGTGTTCTTTGTAGGATGAGATAGATTATCAAGGAAAGGATTGAGGGAAATTATGGGAAAGTCACAATTCACCCCTCTTTATCCAGAAAAAAATCAGGACTTGTTTCCTCTCGAGGGGAGGTTAAATCAGAGCACTGGAAGGTTGGGTTCACCTCTGGCACCACGGGCTGCTCTGGGAGCTTAGAAGGGCAGCTGCGGCTTCGTTGGGTGCCCACTTCTCCCGCCCTGTTTCCGTCTCACCACAGCAGCTTGTTTCTGTTGCCCTTGTCCTGTGTAAAAAGCCATTTAGATATTTCAGCGAAAGTGATGTGACAAAATACCACTTACGCTTAGAACCGATGCTCAGAAGTACGTAAGAATGATACTGGATGTTCTTAAGTTATTTAATTCTACAGTTTACTGATCTCATTGTTGGGAAATGAAGGCACTCTGAAGACATTAGGTGCGTCTCTGGATGTAATTCTTAACTGCCCCTGCCCCCATGTTTAGTTTGGAAGCCAGAGCTGAGTCTCCTCCAGAGTGAGCAGTACCGAGTCATGGGAGCCCCTTCTTTGCTGAGGTGTGGCATTGTTGCCTGAATTTCTGGATCTGGACCAGGAAACCTGTGAAATTAAGTAAATGGGAAAAAGTTATTTTAACTTGTTTTTTAGGAGAAATAAATTCACATTTATATTCTTGTGAATGAAATTGGCAGATTTTCCAAAAATATATAACTTCAAAGTGAATCTATAGTGAACATATTTGGGATCTGAACATCAGTTTTAAAATAGTAGTTGGTTAAAATGTGTGTTGTGAAATTCTTAGGAACACATTAGCAAGCTACATAAGAAAAGGTTACAAAGCCCTTGTTAGATATATTCCTTATATGCAGATATTGTGGAAGTAACTTGCTGCCCGTTTCCTTTTGCCCTTTTAAAATGGTTTTTGAGACAGGTATTGCTGTGTTGGCTCAGGGTGGCTTTCGAACCCCTGGGCTCCAGTGATCATCCTGCTACAGCCTCCCAGATAGCTGGGACTTAGGCAGGGGGCACCATGTGGAAATGACTTGTAGTGACAATCCGTGGCTATCATGTATATCTTAGTACTTTCAATGTCTTTCTTTTGAAGTGCTTGTGTTTGATTCAGTTAAATAAAAGAAAATTCCTTTTTCTCTCTTTCTAGAACAATGCCGCAGAAGAGGTTGAAGAGGTAAAAAATAAATAAATACATAAAAAGCAAACAAGCGGGGACACCTGCAGTCTTAGTCACTGACAATGGGTTTAGGAAAAGTTGCACATTAGAGTCAACCCCTTCCTCTTTTTTTTTTTTTTCTAATCCAGTATTTAGAATAATATTTATGCTTAGTGTAAACATTCTGTGAATGGAGTAGGCTCTCCATGGAGTATATTAATATATTACTGTATATCCACATGTCATGGAATGGTACTGTGGGAGACTGAGCAGACACTCTTCCGGCAACATAGGAACAGCTTCTCAAAGGCTTTGCATGCTTGCTGCTTTAAGCTGCTTTTGCTTCCCTGTAGTGATTACAGTAGTTTCATTGGCAAAAACGACAGTCACAATATGTGCCCTTAGAAAGACCAGAAGCACTGTAAAGATATTTGTCTTGACAGTGTCTGATTCAAAGTCATAGTAGGCACTATTTAGTGAAAATTCTCAACAGATAATTAACTTTCCAGCCATGATAAATAGATGTGATTGGTTGCCATTTGTGTTCTTTTGCAGAACTCTGATAAGAAAAGTGTTCAATTTGTATTTAAGCAAACAGTGAACGGCATTTGCAATCAACTAAAAATTCATCTATCAAATTAGGGCTGAAAGTCTGTTAAAGAGTGTTGCAGTGTCTGGTGGCTCCCTTTTCAGGACTAGGGCTTTCTCATGGGGTACAGTATGTTAATCATCTGTAGAACTCATTTGCTAACGGTTTTTGAAAAACCTCTTTCAAATTTGAATAATCTTTGTATTTTCATTTAGCCTATATGACTCTAATTTTTTTCCAAGGAAAGCATTTGGTTTTTGAATTGTTTTTTCTTAATGTAAGAAGAATTGTATTTTTTTTAAAATATCTTCAAACTGAATCCTTTATGCACCAAAGTTGGTTTTGAAAAGGAAAATAAAATCACTTTCTTGCTTGGTGAGCAAGAAGCCATATGGAATTTTTTTTAACTTTCAGAAATGGAAATTTGTGTAACTTGTTAGTATTGTATCAAACAAATGTTCCATAGAGATAATAGAACATTGCCTGTAAATACTTCAGCAGATTTGTAATATATTTTTATATTATGAAATGTACTGTAGATGTTTTTCTAGAGGCATGAAAGTTAAAATGTATATATTATGGTAGAAATAATATTGAAGGATATTGTAATTCACTAGTGCTGCCAGAGGAACTGTTAATAAAGCACCTTCTTTAACAATAAATGTCTTTTGCAGACCTAAGGGACTGTGTACTACTGTTAATATCTATAAGGACAAAACATATTGAACACCCTTCCAGAAAGTCCTCGAGGGAGGACCTACACCCATAATAGAATTATGGCACTCATTTCTGACAGTGACCGTGAAGTCAGTTTTTTCCTTACTGTTGGAAGGACATATTGTAAAGTATGTGGTTTATTTGCAGTCAAACTGCACAAAATACTCCTGATTGAGGAGTTTTCACTTTACTACAGTGATATAAAACCAGCAGTTTTTACGCTAAATTTTTTAAATAGACAAAAATATAGAATTAAACTTTGGTTCCAAAATGGGAAAGATTCCATGAGACTTTATTCGTAAACAATGGGGTAAAGAGCTATATACACGAAATGAGTCATAAAATTTAGTGAAGTGCAAATAAAAGCATTGCTACTATAAGGCATTCTGGAATGGTTGTTTAATAAGGGTATTATCCATATGATCTGTAGCAAATGTGATTTTATTTTTTAAAAGAAAAAAGCAGCGTGCTTTATATTTTTGTTTTCTTTTGCTTAAGCACTTCTTCAATTGCTTTATTCTGTATCTGCGAAGTAATCTGCAATCTCCTTTGTTCTTTTTAAATTTTGATTTGTTATAAAATTGCCAAATAGAAGTGTTTCAGATATATAGTTTGTACCTGTATTTTTATTTTATTGCTTCATGTTCTTGTAAGTCATTCTTAATTGACCGATGATTGTAGACTTTGCTTGAGTATTTTTTCTAATAAAACAAAGCAAATCACATTTAGCTTCAAATTGTAATAGTTCAATTAAATTTTAAAATGATACCTGAATATACACATCCAACTTTTTTTTTTACGGGCACAGCGAATAAATTAGTGTTTTCATTGTGTAGAAACATTAAGATGTCAAAGCCAAATTTCATGGTTATTGATTAGCCTCTGAGTACTCAGTCACTCATGATCCTTTTGCTGCTTATCTGACTGGTTTGATACTATTAGCATACCAAAAAGAATATGGAATTAAAATGAGCTAGTTTTCTAACGTGTGTTTGTGTGTGTGTGTGTGTGTGTGTGTGTGTGTATGCTACACTTGATGTTAGCTAAAAAGCCGAGAAGCGATTTATACACACACACAAACACATACTCAGTTTTACTGGAAGATGAGTGTTTTAATCTGCAATGTTCATTTATTGATACCTACTCGCCTGTGGTGTCTTGCTCCCCACCTATATTGTTCTTTCTAGCCCCAGATGTGGCATTTGTAATCCGAAGTCTGAACTACTCGCTCAGGGTCCATGTGTAGCCTAGCATCGGGCACCCCGAGCCCACACACATAGGTACCCATCCTGAGGTGTCTGTGACTCCTCTCCCTGCACCTGGGGAAGTGAGCGATGAGACCCTGGGGCCTGAAGCCTGAGATACTCACTGTCCGCTCTGCTGGGAAAGGTTGGCTGATACCTTGTCAGGTGATGAAACTTTGGAAGAATACACTTAAACTATACATCTTAGATTTCAATGTCATAATGTTGATTTTGGTGAAAGCTGTTTTAATATATTTTACAGTAAATGTTGCCATATTAGGTACCTGCAACGAATGATGTTTTGGGGGAATTTTTATCATTGGCTTTGTTAATAGTTAATAATCTATCATTTTATCATTTGTACTTTTGTATTTTGTTTTACAAAATAGAAGTAAATGAGATTTTGTATATCAGATTATGTTTAAACCACAAGGCACATCTGCTTTATTTAAAAGAATCTTGAAGTAGAAAATATTGTAAAATTTAAAGGTGTTTATTTTTCTAATAAACTTTTCAGTACATGAATTTTCCCTACAGTGGCCACACATTACTTCTGAATTTCAAATGAAAAGAAACTAAGATGGAAACTAATAATTATATATAATTTCAAATTTGTTTTATTCATTGGAAGTATTGATAATCATGTCAGTACACCTTTGGCTATAAGATTTTTTTCTCTCATATATTAATAAAATGTTTTAAATATGCATTTACTCTTAGAAATATAGAATTTACTGCCATCATTTAAAGCATGTTCTGTTCTTTACTCCTTGATTTTTAAAAAATACATTGTGAACAGAAATGTTAGATTTTTTAAAATAAAATATAAAAACAGGTAATTAGGGTTGATGTGTTTTAAGTACTGCATAGGAAGGAGTCCTTTCTGTTAAGTCACAGCTTTATAAACTTGTACCTCTATGTAAGCCTCCAAAAAAGCAAACAGGCTTTTTTTTTTTAACTGGGGCTGGAACTCAGGACCTTGTGTTTGCAAGGCAGGCACAGTGTCATTGCACTAAATCCCTGGCCAGATTTTTAGTTTATGTAGTCTTCATGCAAAACCTGATACATTTATCAGGGCTGAGGTCATGGACCTGCAAGGCAATACTTATAAAAAAGGAGTTTTATAAAAAAGAGTTAAGTCATATATCATTTTTAGACTTTTTTTTTTTTTTTTTTTTTTTTTTTTTTTTTTTTTTTTTTGTATTTAATT
>NW_022900931.1:16322309-16334537 GCF_012274545.1 Fukomys damarensis
GATTAAACTTGGGTCCTTGAGCTTGCAAGGAGGCAGGTGGCGGAACCACAATCACTTTTTTTTTTTTTAAAGAGAAGTACATTTTGGGGTTTCTAATTTAAAAGTTTTCTATTTTAAAAAATGCAAAAAAACATAAAAGGATAAGTGTTTTATGAAAAATTTCCTCCATTCATATTTTTAATTGTTAAAAGATCTATAATCTGGTATGTGGATGATATTTTGAAATTGTAATACTATAGCTTTAATAATTTCATAGATTTTTTAAAAAAATCACATTTTGTCATTTTGGGTGTTTTTTTTAACGGTACTGAGTACCAAACTCAGGGCCTTACTTGCAAGACCAGCATAGTGCCACTGAGCTAAATCCCTGGCCCCTATTTTGTCATTTTTGAATGGTTATAAACCTCAGTATCCTTAAAATATAGGAATGAAGTTTGTATTCTTTTTACTGTTAAAAGTTTAAATATCTAGCCTGATTTATTTCCTGAGTCAGATTTTCATATCACATATGGATCTATTAATCTGAAAATTACAAAGGATGGTGAGTGGGCCCAGACGCTTTTCTAGGTCAGTGTTCTTTACACCAGGCTGCTGCCGGACACTGCCAGAGAGGAAGGAATGTATGGCAGAACCGTGCTAAAGTCGTGCTAGGCTGTTGGGACCACCACGCAGCATGACATACTGCGGTCTCTGGAGCACTTGCTCAGTGTGAGAGCGAGTCCTCCTCAGGGTAAGATGATCAGGGGAATATCAGGAGGAAGGCCGGGGTAAGGTTTAAGTCACATGGTAGGGCAAATGTCATGTGCCCTCTCACACGACCCTTTTAAAACCAGTTATCAACCAGAGGATAATTGATGTCACTCCATTGGAATTACTTTGGCTTATTTAATTTCATTAAAAGTGCTTGGGGGCCGGGGACTTAGCTCAGTGGTTCTGCTGCCTGCCTTTCAAGTGCAAGGACCCGAGTTGAAGCCCTGGTACAAAAAAAAAAAAAGAGCTTGGTTTGGGCCTTTTGGGGGTGGGAGAGACAGGTCTTGCTATATATTTAGTCCATGCTGGCCTTGAACTCACCAAGTAGCCAGGCTGGTCTTGAACTCAACAGTTCTCCTGCTTCAGCCTCCTAAGTGGCAAATCCTTTTTAAAGAATAAACCCCAATTGTATTTATGGAATGAATGACACCTGTAACAACACCATTTTGAAAGAGTTCTGCAGTATTTGGTTTCTTTTTTTTTTTTGGTACCAGGAATTGAACTCATGTCCTTGGCACTTGCGAGTCAGTCGCCAGAACCAATGAGCTAAATCCCTGGCCCCTGCAGTATTTGGTTTCTTGATTTGAATATTATCTTTAGCTAACGAACACTGCCCTCCTCCAGGAACTTGTTGTTGTTGTTGGTTTTTTTTGGTACTAGGGATCGAACTCAGGTCCTTGGCACTTGCGAGTCAGTCACGAGAACCAGTGAGCTAAATCCCTGGCTCCTGCAGTATTTGGTTTCTTGATTTGAATATTTTTAGCGAACGAACACTGCCCTCCAGGATCTTTTTTTTTATTTGTTTTTTGTTTTTTTGGTACTGGGGATCGAACTCAGGTCCTTGTGCTTGCGAGGCAGGCGCCCGAACCACTGAGCTAAATCCCCGGCCCCTTTTTTTTGTTGTTGTTGTTTTTTTGGTACTGGGGATTGAACTCAGATCCTCTTGAGGATCTTTCTTTCCTCTGCAGTGTATTTGTGCTTCTGCCAAAAGAAACATAAGGTATTTTTAAATCTTAATAGCTTATGAAATTACCATGATTTTCTGTATTTGTTTGTTTAATGAATTTATTTGTATTTGCATGCCTATTGGTGGAGAGCCTTTTCTTTTTGTCAGGAAGCTATGTAGTTAGAATTCGAAAGAATAGATTCTGCAACTCGAGTTGCTCTCTTTTTGAGGGTAACTCAGGGTTACAGCCCAGCCGTGATAGCTGAGCCGTGTGTAAGTTGAGCGTGGATGCCTTCAGTGCTGCAGGAGAATGGCCGCGCTCTTCTTAGCTTGTATCCTCTTGTGTTTAAAGTAGAAGAAAGCCTGGTTGGTATTTTTTTTCTTTGCTGGCCTGCCTAGTGTGTGTCAGTCTCTGTAGTAGTTAGCTTATTGTTTTGTATCTCTTGTATGTGTACCCTTCCCTAAATCACCTGAAAGACCAGATTTTTAAATTTTTTTATTTTTTGAGGTAGGGTCTCTCACTGTGTAAGTCAGGCTGTCCTTGAGCTCACTGTGTAGCTTAGGCTGGCCTTCATCTCCTATTAGTCCTCCTGCCTCAGCCTCCTGAGTGCTGGGATCACAGGTGTCTGTCACTCACTGTGCCTGGCCCAGATTTCTTTTTAACATGTAATTCAGGATAGTGAACCATTATTTCAAAATTTGATGTAAATATCAATATTTTTCTTAGTTTCTATTTATATTATTACAGTTGTAATTGCCAGGTTGAAGAAAGTAACAGTACAGAAAAGGAAGACAAAAGCGTTATTTTGAATTTGCCACACTTGCCTGGTCTCCAGATTAATATTTTGATTGATTTTTAGAAAACTTGGCCTCACTTGAATTGTTGTACACCCAGTTCTGTGACTTTGGCCTTTTTTTTTTTTTTTCCTTAACTCAGGGAAATGATGTAGATCTTTTTCAGTGGCAAGATGTTGCATTATCTGAGTTAGTTAACCATTTTCTATCAGTTGATATTAAGATACCGATTTTCTGTCATACAGATAATAGAGCAGCATCCTCAAAACTGCACGGGATGATATAGAGTAATTTCCTGGAAGACCTTTTAGCTGCCTTTGAATTTGTGAATTGTGTTCATTGTAATATTTGCAAAAAACATTTTCCTAAAAAGATGGCACCAACATAAAATCTCTCATCAACTTGGAGTGAGTGCTTGTTTTCCTGCCAGATGTGTCAGACCCATGGGCTAGACATTCCAGTCATAATACTTTAAAAATAAAAGTTTTGTTAATATCTTGTATGTGGTGCGAGGCAATTCATCTTCACTCTGTGGCCCACGCAAGCCAGGTGTCCAGCCCAGCCTGTGGGCGCAGCTTGGACACACCTGGAAAGAGTACAGACTTACCTCTCCCCTCCCCTCCCCCCTTTTTTTTGGTACCAGAGATCAAACTCCGGACCTTGTGCTTACCAGGAAGGTGGCATAACCACTGAGCTAAATCCCTGGCCCTAGACTTATCTTTCTCATGTTAGAGTGACTTTCCTGCTTCAACCTCCTGAGTGCTAGGTAGGATAACAGGCAAAATAATCTTTGTGTCTCCACTTAATAGTCTCTTTGTACTCTGGGTATGGTTTGGCCCTGAAGACTCTTAGGCCCATTCTTTATCAATAAAAAGCCCCCTGTACGCGTCTGTTAGTCCACCTTGGCGTGTGTGTATGAAATGGGCAGCCATTCCCGTCCCTGCCTCTTTCCGTGCTTTGTGGCCGAGCCCCGGTGCAGACCGGGCAGGCAGCGTCACCTAGAGTTTTACGTAAATGGAATCATACAGTGTGTATTATGCGTCTAGTTTCTCAGCATAAATGGTTTTTCTATTTTTTGGTTTTTTGTAGTTGAAGGTAAGTATTGGGGAACAGGAAAAGTAATCCAAACTCATCTGACTTCAGATTGGTCTTTAATATTTACTAACTAAAGACTACTTTATGTTCTAGGGTGTTAGGCAGCATTAAAGACATTTTAAGCAGTTTTAAAAATCTGTTAAATTTCCTAACATCCGTCTTTAAGGTAGTGTGGCTTAGGATGGAGGATTCTTACTTGCGGGAAATGTAGCCCAGGCTGGTGTCAGACTCATTTGAATCCTCCTGCCTCAGCTTTCCGAGTGCTGGTATTGCAGGCAGTACGGGGCCATGCCTGGCTCTGGTTGCGTTTGTAACAGGCTGGTACACGCCGAGCCTCCGGTCACGGTTTCCTGCCCGGGCGCCACTTCCTGTGGAGGTTTCTGCCTCGTGTTTGCCCAGCTCCCTGGGGAGAGGATGTTGCTCTGGGACCTGAGTTCTCTGGGAGTTCGGAGAAAAGATGATACAGTTCATCACTGACTTGTTGGGAAGACTGATGACAAGACTCCCAAGTTCCTCATGTGCCGGGCTGGAATCTAGAAGTAAGCAGTCAACTGCTGGGTCCGCTGCTGTGGCTTCGTTAGTGTAAAGGAGAGCTCGGCACACAGGAGGACCAGTGATGTGTTTCCAGACTTAACAATTTATGCCAGATTAATTGTTCTCATGCAAAATTACAGTATTTGTCTTTGTCGTTTAAAGATTTGTTTTCCTTCTATGCTACTGTATTCAAAATGCGGGTGGATGGGAGATTGCCAGGTGTGCACACCAGTAACCCCAGCATTCTGGAGGCTGAGGAAGGTAGGGTCACGAGTTTGAGGCCGTGTTGGCCTACACAGTGAGTTAAAGGCTGCCCTGGGCTACTTTGCAAAAACTGAAAAAAACAGCAACAACACGAAGGAACCAAGAAAATGGAAGAATAACAGTTCAGGCTGTCACAAAGTACACGGATGACATGACTAATGTGTAGTGGAGATTCATTTCTCAAGTTCTGCAAGCGGAACTGAGCTCAGCGCCTGCGCCGCCAGTCTGGGGACCCCGTGCAGGCGCCGACCGCTGGCCTCGACCTCACAGTGGTGTGGGCGGGCGAGCTCCGCACCCTCCGTGAATCCTGCTCAGGATGCCTTCCCCTCACGCGCAGTCACCCCCAGAGCCTCGCCCCAGCGTCCTCCCCTTGTGGGTTAGGGATTAACATGCGTTTGGGCGGGCAGGAGCTTCAGTCTGATGTGCTGCCCCTCGCCCTCTCCCAGTTCACGTTTCCCTCGTGTGCAAAGTCGTTAGCCCTCAAGACCCCCGGCTTACCTCGTTCGGGCATCAGCACTGACATCTGAAGTGCGGAGTGTCCTCTAGTGGAATCACGTATCAGTGGGGCTCAAAATATGATTCATCCCGAGGCCAGTGGGTCCCCAGCTATGAGTGTGAAACCCACAAGTTATGTGCTGTGAAAGTAAGGGCAATAGGCTTAGGATAGACCTTCGCCTCTGGGAAAGCAGCAGGAAGAAAGGGCTGGCAGGCCTCCTGTCTTGAGAGCAGCCCTCTGGCTCAGTGCCCCGCCTTCCCGACGACCCGGCTGTGGTCCTGGCTTCCGAACGCGCATGGGCAGAAGTCTTGCCCTCCGGCCTTGCGGCGGCGCCAGCCCCACGCTGGCGCTCAGGACCCTGCCCAGGTGGTGGCCCTGTCCTTTGGGATCAGCCATGAATTTCATTTCCGTGCTGATGCTGCTCGGCTTAAGATGTGCTCCACCTGAAAGTATCACAGGCAGAGTAGTCGCATTTGACGCACCTGCCTGGCTTACCGAAGGCCGTCACGCGGCGACCGTGCGCTGTGCTGCCGCCCCCACCCCTTGGCTGGCGCTCTGCCTGCTCCGTGTTGCAGGCCCAGGAAAAGGTCACAACTGTGCATCTGCGGGAAGGTTCCCGCTCAGCGTGGACATCGAGCCAGTATACGCTACATATACGTATGAATTTGCTGGAGAGCAAGCGGCTCGCAAGAGTGAAGATCGTGCAAGTCCGTCCGTGCCTGTGACGCCGTCTCTGTGGCATGCTGGAGAGCGGCGAACAGAAGGCCCCGATGCCGTCAGACTTCCAGGGGCGAAAGGACGGAGCACAAACCAGAATGCACACGAGGTCGGTGACAGGGCTGTGGTGGGAGGGCTGGTGCAGCTTGGTCAGCAGTCAGGGCCCCTCCCCGCCCCTTCCCTGCCCTCGCCCCCGAGAGTGGTGTCTTGAACGAGGACCAGAGAGGGAGGCAAGTGTGAAGGCTGCGGCCTGATCAGAGGCGGCCAGGGCCGCGGAGGGCAGGGCGCTGTGACTTCTGTCGCCTGCAGCGGGGAAACAGCCGCAGGTGTGCAGACAAATGGTCACGGCCGGGTTCTAGTAAAACTCTTATAAGAAGTGGCAGTGGAGCCCGGCTGCGGACGTGTTGGCTTTGGCACTTATAGCACAAAGATGCTTAATGAACTTCACTGACATTTCTGTATCTGTTTATTGTGCATTGATCGTATCCACCCTTTTACCCTTTCCCGTCCCTCTTGCCCCCTCCGCCCACCCCTTCCTCAGTCTCTGACAGTCCTTTTACTTTCAGGACATATTTTTGTCCTTCAGATTCCATGTATGACAACAGGTGACCCTTGTCTTTCTACTTCGGGTTTATTTTGCTTAATACTGTGTCCATCCACTTTCCTGCAAACGAACGATTCATTGTCAAAAGGATTACAGGGGACTTTCTGGGGAACGGGGTGCACTCTCCACACTTGTGGAGGCAGGAAAAGCTCTTGCGGGTTTCCTGGGGGGTGAGCAGAGAGCATGTGGCTTGAACTGAGGTAGTAACCGGTGGTGACAAGGAAATCCACGGTCCGTGTACTGGAGGTGATGTGTGTGTCTGCCTGGGGCAGCTGAGGGTGCGGTCATCAGACCAGCTGAGTGCAAGGCGAAGCATTTACCGCAGCAGAAGACGCTTTGGTGGAGAAAGTTATACGCCTGTGAAACATCTGAATTGCAGTCTTTGTGCCACGCAGAGAGGAGACGTGAAAATTATCCAGAAGAATGCAAAGAGGAACGGTAATAGAAATATTTCAGCCGGCACTGGAAGAACACAAATTGGTTGTCATAAATTTAAATTTAAAATGACAGTAGATGCTGTTCTGTCCTTTTCCCCCAGTCGCCGTGAGCTGTGGGGACGGAGTGGAGCAGGCGGAGCATTGGGTTTCACTGGAGCTGGGTGGAAAAGGAGAGCGAGAGTGTATAGGAAATTCGCGGAGTGTGGACCTGTTTGGGTGGAGAAGTGGGGTCGTAGTGAACAGGGAGAAAGCAAGCCATTGCAGGGCGTGGTGCACCCCCCTTCGGGAGCGCGGCAGGTGCTGGGAACGGAGGCTTCGCTGCGACACGTTGGTGGCAGGCCCGAGTATCCAGCTTGCGACCATGAGAACGAGGAGGCGGCGCTGAGCATGTGGGCTTTGGATGTACGGAGGTGGAGCGACTGAGTGGCCGGAGTGTGCTCAGCCCTTTGGTGTGCATTTCAGAGACGCTGAGGACCAGCCCCGGAGTCAGCAGCGTCCAGGCACCACGCTCGGAAGTGAGGACAAACTGCGGGGCACGCGGAGGGCGCAGGAGGCTGCAGATGTGAGCTCACTGAGCTCTCTGAGCCTCTGGCGATCTTCTTCCTGAGTTGGAGGCCGGCTCTTTAACCCTGAAAACTCAGACTATACCAGGAGAGACTTGGGAGGAGCCAGAAGGGAGTCCTTTGGGTTTTATTTATTTCTGACATCAGTTTACTGAATTTATTGACTGTTCTTTAGGGACACTGAATCATCACCAAAGTCAAAAGACAACTTGCCAAAGTCATACTTTTTCATTGTTTTAACTGACTTGTATGCCATCTTTTTATATTTTTTTGGTCTTTAACATAATGTTTAGATATAGATATAGATAGATACATAGATTTTTTTTTTTTTTTCCTCTGTAACCCAGGCTATCCTTGAGTTCACTGTGTAGCCCAGGCTGGCCTTGAACTTGAGGCAATCCTCCTGTCTCAGCCTCCCAAGTTCTGGGATTACAGATGTATACCACCACACCTGGCTAATGTTTACATTTTACTAAATCTTCACTAAATTGTTTTTAGGTCTATAAAAATCTTTCTAGAACAAATTTTAAAGAAGCAATTGTCAAAAAAAAAATGCAAAACAATAGCTGAGTACATCTGGATTTGTTTTTCTGTCTTCCAGTCTGTTCCACTGATCCTCAGGCCGGTTTCTTTGCCAGTACCATGCTGTTTTTATTACAGTGGCCTTGTAGCATAGTTTCAAATTGGAAATTGTTATACCTGCTGCCATGTGTCTGTTGCCTAAGATGGCTTTTGCTATTCTAGGTCTCTTATGGTTCCAAATGAGTTTTTGGATTCTTTTTTCTAGTTCTATGAAATATAGTGTTGGAATTTCAATTGCCATTGCATTGAATTTGTATAGCAGTTTTGGTAGTATGGCCATTTTCACTATGTTGATTCTTCCTACCCAGGAGCAGGGGATGTCTTTCCATTTTCTTATATCCTCTTCGATCTCTTTTTTCAGAGTGCTGTAGTTTTCAGTGTAGAGATCTTTTGCTTCTCTTGTTAGATTGATTCCTAGATACTTCATTTTTTTGGATGCTATTGTGAAAGGAATTTTTTCCCCTTATTTCTCTCTCAGTGAGTCTGTTATTTGTGTATAAGAAGGCTATTGATTTTTGGGTGTTCACCTTGTATCCAGATACTCTACTGAATCTATCAATTAAATCTGGAAGTCTTTTGGTGGAGTTTTTTGGGTCTTCAATGTAGAGTATCATATCATCAGCAAATAATGACAGTTTAACTTCTTCCTTTCCTATCTTTATTGCTTTAATTTCTTTCTCTTGTCTAATTGCTGTGGCTAATGTTTCCATCAGTTGGAAACTGGATAAACAAGATGTGGTTTTTCTATAAAATGGAATATTATTCAGCCATAAAGAATGAGAAAATAGATTCACTCATAGGAAAATGGATACATGTTGAAGATACATGCCTAAGTGAAATAAATAAGGCACACATGTGTAAATTCCGAATAGTTTCTCTGGTGTGAATAATCTGCAATAATACTGAAGATCCTAATAAGATTACTGACATTGAGAAATGGGAAGAAAGGAGCTAAAGGTGTAGGGAAGGTGGGATGGGTAGGGGAAGGGTAATAAGGGAAAAGAAAAAATGTGAGATAAAAGATGGAAATGAAGTGTTTGTAAATGGGGAGGGGAGGAGGGGGTGAAGGGAGGGCAGGGACAAGGGAAAAAAAGGAGAACCAAGACCTGTCATGTAGAGGTACAAGATCCCAACAATGAATGTAACTGTACTGTATCCCTAAAATGTACCAATAAACTCAATTAAAGCTGAAGAAAAAAATTTTTAAAAAAAGCAAAGAAAAACTTTTAAAAGAGAAATAGATAAAAAAAGAAAAAAAGCAATTGCCGTTCTTATGTAGACACCCGGAAAGTCCTTCGTCCAGTACCAGAGAGTGGTGGTGCCTTCAGTTCCAGTCCTGCTGTCTGTCTCTCTCCCCTCCTTTCCCTCACCCCTTTCTTTCCTTCCTGCCTTCAGGCAGTGTCTCTCTCTTCCTCTTTCGCTCCCTGTCTCCTTCCCCCTCTTTCCTTTCTTTCTAGGCCTTCACACTGGACTTCCTCCCTGGTCCTTTCTCATTTTAGTTTCATTGCTGGATTGTGGCCCTGGTGATTAAACTAGGGCCTCTGCATACAGCTGCATACACAGCCCTTTTACATTTTTTTTAAAAATTTGAGACGAGGTTTTGCTAAGCCACTAAGTTACCCAGGCTGGCTTCAGACTTGTGACTATTATCCTGTCTCAGCCTCCCACTGTGCTGAAATTACAGCCCTGCACCACCATGCTTGGCTCTTATTTTCAACAAATAATTATTGTTGATGTTAAATTTGGTCATTTGGTAAGCTGTTCCCTGCCATATTTCCCTGTACCTTGTTTTTCAGTCTTGCAGTGGTTGTAGCATCTGTTGATAATTACAGCTTGAATCAGTTATTACTTGGGTGAGTATCAAATGCTAGTTTTCTATTTGTCATCTTTCAGTAGTGCTATGTTGACATTTTCCCTCCAATACTGGGATGGAGCCCAGGGCCCTGTGCATGCAAGGGTGAGCACCCTGCCGTGGAGGTGAATCCCAGCTTTTGGCCTTCTCTTTCCCATATGTTTTCTGGGTTTTTTTGTTTTGTTTTTTGAGACAGTCTCGCTATGTAGTTGAGACTGACCTGGAACTCACTATGTAGCCCAGGCTGGTCTTGAACTCACAGCGATCCTCCTGCCTCAGCCTCCCGAGTGCTGGGATTACAGGCGTGCACCACCACTCCCAGCTCCTGTTTGTTTTCTGAATGCTTCCTTTCTGGCTCAAATTGTTCTGCTCTCGCGTTATACTTTCCCTGTTCATTTTGTTCTTTCCTTGACCATGTTTCCAAGGAGTCTTAATTTCTTTTTAAGGGAGAAGAGTATTTGGAAACCAAGATCTAGCACTGGTGAAGACATTTCCATTGTCTCAGAATGTTCTCTTGTGTCACATTCTGTCTGTCCCTCACTCCAGCCCCAGGCTCCCTCACTCATGTCCTGTCTGCATGGGTTAAGCGAAACTCACATCCAGATTTCTGCGTGACCTGAGTCATGTTGCGTGTACTCTTCTGTGTTGGCCTTCTTCTCTTCAGCCTGTTTCGATGTTCATCTGTGTTGTATTTATCAGGAGCCCATCCCTTTTTATTTCTGCATAGTATGCTACTTTCTGGTTGTGCAAAAGTGGACATTTGGGTCGTTCCCAGCCGTTACAAATAAAGTTGCTGTGAACATTGGTGTGGCTGCACGTTTTCATTGCCCAGGGAGAAAGCCCTAGCTGTGAAATTGCTGGGTCATACGGTGAGTACAGTATGTTTGATTTTATAAGAAATGCCAAAGCATTTTCCAAAGTGCTTGCACCATCTATACGATCAGTATGCAAGTGTTCCAGTTGTCCCATCTCTTTCTCAACACTTGTTTGAATTTCCATTTTAACCCTCTTAAGCAGTGTGTCCTCTTACTGCATTCTGATGTTATTTTGTATTTCCCCAGCGACTAGTGATGGTGAACATCTTTTCATGCTCTTATTGGCCATTAGAAGATGATTTTCAAGTATTTTCTCCATTTTAAAATTCACTTTTTTTTTTTGATACCGGGGATCAAACTCAGGACCTTGTACCTGAGAAGCAGGTGGAGGAACCATGGAACTAAATCCCCAGCCCTAAAATTTAACTTTTTAAAAAAATTGTAAGAGTTTACTATATATTCGGTATATACTTTTTTGTTTGATATACATATTGTGGTTTACCTTCTCATTTTCTTTACTGTATCTTGAACAGAAATCTTTGATTCAGTTGAAGTCCAATTTACTAGCTTTTTGTTTTGTTTTGTTTTGCTGTGTTTTTGAGACAGGGTCTCGCTGTGTAGTTGAGGCTGACCTGGAACTCACTAGGTAGCCCAGGCTGGTCTTGAAACTCACAGCAGTCCTCCTGCCTCAGCCTCTGGAGGGCTGGGATTACAGGTGTGCGCTACTATGCCTGTTTTAATTTACTAGCTTTTTGAGAATGGTTTGTATTTTTTATGTCCTGTTTTAAAAAATTTTGGTCTGCCTTAGTGTCATAAAATTTTGTTCTATTTTGTCTTAAGAAGTTAAGAAGCCTCGCTTTTTGTGGCTCTGTTTCCTAATTGTCTACTGTGTTCCATTGATCTGCATGCGGTGCTTATTTCAGTGCTTCTTCCTGTGTTCACTGTGGTAACTTTAAACCTGAAATCCGAGGGTGTAAGGTCTCCAACCCTTGAACATGTTGTTTCTGATTTTTGTTATTAGCGTTTTTGTGTCTGTATTTTTGGAGACAGGGTCTTGCCGTGACCTTGCTCAGCCTGGTCTCGAACTCACTGTGCAGTCCAGGCTGGTCTCAAACTCACAGTGACTCTTTTGCCTCACACTTCCAAGTGCTAGAATTACACACATTTGTTACCGCACTTGGAACATCCTTTGAGTTTTAGTCTATAAATTTCCTTTTGGGTTCAGTGTGTTTCCTGTATATAGCATACTGTTGCATTTTGTTTCTTGATCCATTCTTCCAATCTCTGTCTTTTTTTGTTTTGTTTTTGGTACCTGGGATCCAACTCAGGACCTTGCACTTTTGAGACAGGCGCAGTGCCACTGAGCTAAAACCCTGGCCCTAATCTGTGTCTTTTGATTGGGGACTTCAGACTGTGCTGAGAGTTACTGCTCAAAGTTACTGACTTGGGCCGGGGATTTAGCTCGGCGGTTCGGTGGCCTGCATTGCAAGCGCAAGGACCCGAGTTTGATCCCTGGTAACAAAAAAGAATAAATAAATAAAAATAAAAGTTACTGACTTATTCCTGTCTTTGCATTATTTTCCTGTTGCCGATCCCTGCACCCCCTCTGTTTCACCGTTGTCTTGCTGGGCATATCTGTTCTATGAGATTGTTTGGCACTCTTGGCTTCATTGTCACCTTTTTGGATATTGTTGAGAATTTTTTGGAACACTGGTTTGGTTGCTGTGAATTTTTAAAGATGCTCTTTGTTACAGAAATACCTAATTTCTTTTTCAGTT
>NW_022900931.1:16334691-16343785 GCF_012274545.1 Fukomys damarensis
TTTTTTTTTTTTTTTTTGGTACCAGGGCTCAAACTGGGTCCTTGGCACTTGCAAGGTAGGTGGTGGAACCCCTGAGCTAAATCCCTGGCCCTCTCTTTCAGTTCTGAAAGAAGGTTGTTTTTGCTTTTGTTTTTTGTACTGGGGATCAAACTCAGGTCCTTGCGCTTGCGAGGCAATTGTCAGATGAAAGAAAGTTTTACAGGATATATCATTCTGGGTTGGAAGTTATTTTCTTTTAGGGCTTAAAACACTTCAGGCACTTCTGATCTTTAAGATTTGTATTGAGAAGTTTGCTGTAATTCTAATGAGTTTACTTTTATGAGTGATTTGCCTTTTTTTCCCTAACAACTCTTAAGGGTCAGTCCTTGTGTTAGACTTCTAGGGTTTTGACTATAATTTGTCAAAATCAGAGAGGTTCTTTCCTGATTGTGGCTATTTGGGGTTCTGCGTCCCGAGTAATTTATTCTTTTCTCATGAACAAATTGAAATCCCATACATAATTTTCATACGTAGATGGGTCCATCTCTGGTAGATCATCATTGCATAAGAGGCCTCAGGCTTGTCTACACTTCGCTCATGATCCCAGAAGGAAAAGAGAGGGCTGTGGAACATACCCACACCCTGTCATTGGCTTGAGGAGAGGCAGGTAGGGCAGAAACCGTGACAAACTGTGACACCAGTTGTGCCTTACAGATTTTCATCTCTGGAGGATTGCACCTAGGAGACTGTAAATTCGAGTGGAAAGGATTAGAGAGTGTGAAAGAGCAGGCTCATAACCATCCTCGTCAGACTGAAAAAAACAAAAAGCTGGGAAAAAACTGACAACAGAGTAGATGGGTTATGTAGACATTTCTGGAATGTTCTAAGAATACTATGGAGCAAATAGGATTTTCTGAACTTGCCTGGGAAGCTGGTGATTGTTTCTATGAGAAAATGTTTTCCAACTTTCAACTCAGGGTATCTGGAACACATCTCTTGTCAGAAATCCAGAAGGATTCCTGGGAATTTCATTTTCCCTCTAATCTGGTCTCACAGACCCTCTTCAAGCTGAGGCACCACAGAGAGAAGTAGGAACAAGCCTACCCCAAACATGTGCCTGGTGGGAGTGCTGATTTGTATCCCCGTGGAGAAAGGGAATTTTAGAGCCATGAGGGTACGGTGTCTGGTGGAGGTCAGATCCGTGCAGATCTTCAGGGAAAGAGGAAGCTCGGAGACGGTTGGAGCAGAGCCCAGGATGTGGTGGGAAAGTGTCCCACAGCTGTTCTGCCTCATGTGGACGGAGTTCAACTCCTTCCTGCGCTGGTCCCGCCAGCGACTGCTGATAAGGTCCCAGGGGCCTGGACTGCCTTGAGAGCCCATCTGGCACAGTGCCACAGTGATGTAGCATCGCATTTCCTTTTCAGTCTAGGCACAAGTGAGACTGGATACGCAGGCATTGCTGAGTACCTCAGCGATGGGGCGGGGCTGAGCTGGCGGCCCCTCCCAGGTCCTGTCTGTGCAGTGAGGGACATTATTTCTCACTGCTTTAATTGATTAGAACCCAAGATGATGGTAGTATTTGGTTTGTCTTGCACAGACTTGCTTCAGAAAAATGCTAAAAGTATACTAAAAAGTGGCTAAAGTTTTCTCCACGTCTATTGTCTACATGCAATAAATTCATGCCGGAAATAGGAGGTATGATAAACCACAGAGAGTGTTTAACATTTTTATTTCAGGAAAAGATGCATTGCCATTAACCCCTCAGACCACTCCCACTTGCTTCAAACACACAGTTCCCACCGTTCTTGCCACTCTGAAGCAGTTCTGGACGTCCTCTTTCATGAGTGTCTTTAGCTGTGCTGTTGTGGCTGCCTTAATATCCCAAACTGATTCCAAATATTTGCCTTTTATGGTCATTTTGACTTTGGAGGGAGAGCCAGAAGTTGCACAGCGCTGAATCCATGAACAGATGGCCGGGGACGCCCTGTAATGTTTTTGTGAGCCTGCTTTTCTGTTGGACAGCACTCTGCAGCCACGTTCACCATATTTGTGATCAAACGTTGTGCAGACCCTCATGAAAGAGAACTTCCAGAACCGCTTCAGAAAGTGGTGAGAAGGAGGGGATGAGTGTGTTGGGTGTCTTCATCATTTTCTCCTTACTGAGACGTGATACGCAGCACCCACAACTTAAAGGACAGGTTTATCTGGCTCATGCTTTTAGCTCATAGTGGGCAGGCTCCGAGGCAGGAAGGTGTGGAGGAGGAGTACAGGGAAGTTGCTCACCTCATAGTGACCAAGAATCAGAGAGGAGTGAAGAGCCAGGGAGGGGAGCAGGGACCACTTCTGACCCCGCCTCCCAGCAGCAAGTCAGCTGTGGCCCCCATAATCCAACTACTTCCCACAAGCTTTACAGGGATAAGGGTGTTCCTAGGGGCCCTTTGGGATGGAATTCTTGTGAGAAGTGTTCAGACCTTTGCACTGAAAAATGATTGAGTATGCAAATGTCCCACATTGGCTGGACTTTCAGTATGTCTGTTACCCACGATTGATTTCCAAAGCCTTCTGATCTATCTCTCTACATACCTTCTCCTTTCTCCTAACCAGTCCACCCCACATCCTGCCACCAGAGCGATCTTTAAAACTGCAGCTCTTACCACGGCTCCACTCTGTCTCCCAGTGTTACAAAGATCGCTTCCTATTGTTTCAAGAAGAATTAGAAACTTGTGGACCATTGACTGAAACCAGCTTTTATATACATATATATATATATATTTTTTTTTGTATATATATACACATATTTTTCTTCTGTGCACTGTGAACCTAGTTGCCATTATTTAAAAACTAGAATTTGACAGAAAGACCTGAATAATCTGCAGCTGTTAAAAAACAAAAAACACAGGGCTGGGGATTTAGCTCAGTGGTTCTACCACCTGCCTCACAAGTGCAAGGTCCCGAGTTCAATTCCCCAGGACCCCCCACAAAACAAAACAAAACTGGGAGTTCTGCTAACAGTAGACGTACATTTTCATGTAAGAATAATCAAACTGTCCCATTTGGAAGGGCATGGTTTTGCTAGTTTCTCACAGTGCCCTATCCCCTATCTTTCTCATTCGTGTCATCTAATTTTTCTTATTTGTACAATCTGGTATTTACAAGCATTGATGTTTTCAACTATTGGACTCTGGGCTGCAGTCCAGCTGCTTAGCCTTGTACAGAAGGAGCGGTGGATTCTTACAAGCTTATTAAGGCTCAGATGTCATATTCTTCCCTCTTGAACTTTCTATCCCCAAATAGTTTCCTATAAAGCACTGATTTTACCACCCCCCGGGCTTTCTATCTGAAAAGCCTTTTCCATGTACCAAGCAGTTTCCACCTTTTGGAAAGACTTTACTGATTTCCTTAGGGTTCCCCATTCTTTCTTGCTGCTGCTTTTCCCCCTGAGCATTGAATGTACTCCCCTCACTGATCATTTTACTCTATCTTGTACTGACTTGTGCAGAATAAAGAGAAGCTTCCTTTTGCCAGCAGCAGGTATAAAGTGCTCGTGGAGGGGTCAGGCCTGTTTGGGGCTGGCTTGCTCAGTGTGTCAGGGCTGGCGCTGAGCCCCAGAGCGGAGGTGGTGCAGGACTCAGAGCCTAGAGGAGCCTCGCTGCCTTGGGTCCCTGAGAATAAAGGTGGACAGCAGTCCGTTGGGTGAGGCCGGAGAGAGAAATGAAGAACACAGAAGGGGCTTGAAAGGAGCAGAGGAGTCTTGACCCAGGGATTTAAAGGAACAAGTACCAGAAGACTGGGCCGGTAGTCCCTGCTACTCAGGAGGCAGAGGCAGGAGGATTGCCTGAGTCCAGGAAATCAAGGCCAGCCTTAGCAACACAGCAAAGCCCTGTCTCCAACCAAAACCAAAACCTACCAGAAGAAAAAATAGATAATTAGTTGAAAAATGAAAACGCTGACAGAGATTGACCCTGGAGAATGAAGCTAAAGTGGAAAGCAGTTGTCTGCTGTAGTTTGAGTTTGTGATATTTGTTTTGTTGTTTTCTGTAGTGTTGGGAAGCAAACCCAGGACCTTATGCATGCGAGGGAAACACTTTACACTAAGCAATACCCCCAGCTTGTTGTAGTTTGTTATTTAAAAAAAATTAAATGCAAGAGTAAGGGATGCAGCTCTGGTAAAGCACCTTCCTAGCTTGCACAAGGCCCTGGTTCAGTCCCCAGCACCAGAATAAAGTGTATGTAATAGTTTAATAAATTATTTAAAACTTATATTTAGGAAGAGATGAATTTAACCATTGTGATATAATGTGATCCTTCTCCATGGTCCCACAGATCCCCATAAATAATTTTAAAAGATTGAAATTCACAGATGGCTCTCTGTATCTATGGATTCCAAATTCATGATTCAACCAAATGTAAATAGAAAACAATAAAAAAAATGTATTGAACCTGTGTAGACTTCATTCCTTCAACTATACCATATAAGACTCAAGGCCAGGCATGGTGATGCACACCTCTCATCCTGGCACTTAGGAGGCTGAGGCAGGAGGATCACTGGATATTCAGAGCCATCCTGGGATACATAGTGAGTTCAAGGTCTTCCAGAACTACGCAGTGAGACCCCGTCTCAAAAATTTTGTTTTAAAAATGCCAAACATATTGAAGAATCATTTACATGACATTTACATTGTATTAGGTATTTTAAAAGCTCTAGAAATCATTTCAAGTATTGGGGAGAATTGTGCATTAGTTAGTTTTCCATTGCCAGGGCAAAACTCCTGACACCCCTCAACTTAAAGGAGGAAGTATGTATAGGGCTCACGGTTTCAGTCCATGGTAGGCTGGCTTCAAGGCAGAAACATCATGGTAGAAGGGCCTGGCGGAGCAAAGCAGCTCAACTCATGGCATCTGGAAAGCTGAGGGAAGGGGAAAAGCTTCCATGACCGGGGACCATGCATAGTTCCCAAGGTCATGCTGCTATGACCCATCGACATATCCAGAAGTGTTTTAATCTGTGCGTCTCTCAAGCTGACCAAGTAAAATATCAAAAACCATCACAGATTTTTTTTTTTTTTTTTGCATGGGGATTGATCTTGGGTCCTTGTACTTGTGAGGCAAGGTGGCAGAACCACTGAACTAAATCCCCAGCCCTCCATCACAGATTTTTTTTTTTTTAATCACAAAAAGTTTAAGAAAGAATAGTTTGGCTATTACAAGATCATTAGTAAGGGCCAGATTTGTATTAAAGACACACAGGAAAATCAAAAACATCTTTTACGATCAGTAGAGGCCTCACATCTCAGATTCTTCAGCAATGTTTATATATTTTCTCATATTTTTTTCCTTTTCCCTTATTCCCTTTTCCCTATCCTTCTCACTGTCCCTACACCTTTGGTTCTTCAGCAATTCTTCATCTTGTTTTCATAGCTTTTCTCCTGGCTACTCATCCTTGCTGCCTCCCTGGTGAGCCTGTCAGCCTTCAAGGCCTCAGTGTCTCTCTGGCTGGCTTCCCTTTGGAACTCTGTCTCTGAATTATTTTTTTCCTTTTCCCTTATTCCCTTTTCCCTATCCTTCTCACTGTCCCTACACCTTTGGTTCTTCAGCAATTCTTCATCTTGTTTTCATAGCTTTTCTCCTGGCTACTCATCCTTGCTGCCTCCCTGGTGAGCCTGTCAGCCTTCAAGGCCTCAGTGTCTCTCTGGCTGGCTTCCCTTTGGAACTCTGTCTCTGAATATCTGCAGAAATGACCTGGTGGCTATAGAAGGGTGGTGAAAGATGGAAAACTTCTGGGATCATCTCTTTCCAAAGTGGAGACAGACTGAGGATGGGCTCCCAACCTGTGTGTAAACTCACTACCAGATTGGCCCGGGGATCTACCTTGGTGGATCCTCAAGTCATTATTGCAAAGGCGTTTGTGAAATCCAATTGGCTTGAAATTTCCTGTTTGCCACCTTGCTTCCTGACTGCCTGCAACCCCAGCTTGCAGAGTTGCTGGGGCTTCTCCAGCTTCTGTGGACCTCATCTGTTGTCATAGCCAGAGTGGGAAGTGATTCTACTCACTGGACTCGGGAACATGCAGCTGGTCCATCTCGTGGGGAGGGCAGTGCCCATGCCAGCTCTCTGCTTGGCCTCGGTGGCCCGGACTCACTTCCTCTGTAAATTCTGGGCTATCATGCTTCGTTTGAGTGCTCCCACAAAAGACTTAGCGATGGGTTTGTTGCTGGCTTTCTCATTTTTACTGTGCTTGTCTTGCTCCACTGAGAAGCAGACAGAAAGGGTGTGCTTGCTAAAATATTACATCTCATCACGGCTGTAAATTCCTTTCCATCCTTTCCATTCCTTTCAACGGAAGAGGCTCCACATTTAGCTCTTTATACCCCATGGGTTGTAACATGGCAGAAGGCAGTGCATGGCCAAAGGAGGAAGAGACCCAAACTCACCCTTTCCTCAAGAGCCCACTGCTGTGATAATGGCCTTGATCCACTCCTGAGAACAGGACTCTCATAACCAGTCACCTCTTGAAGGTCCCATGCCTCTGTTACTGTTCTGGGAATAAGATTCCAACACAGGAACTTTGGGGATCACATTCAAACCACGGAAGCCTGGCCCCTCACTTGTGCCCTCCATGGTAATTGGTGTTTTGGAAGTCGTAGGCTTTCTGGGGCTCTGCTGGGAAGCCTGTCTCTGTCCTTATCTGTAGCTCTCCCTAGGTCCAGTCCATGCTGTTGTTTTGTTACTGAATGCTGGGGTGCCCAGGAGTCCTTTCCAGACTCTTGCTTTCCTGGTCAAACAAACGGGACAGAACAGTCAAAGAATGTTAAAGCTTAAAAGATGAAGAAAGCATGAGAAAGAAGTGCTCTGAAGAAGATGAACTAAAGGAAAGAAAAGAAGAGAAAATACATCCTTATGCAGAGCGGGCCGCTACAAGAGTGAGATGACAGTGGTCATGAGGCCAATGGCCGCCATCTTTCATATCCTCCTCCTAGCACACTTCTGGGCAGTCCCTGGTGGTCTGACGATACTCTTTACCTGCATCCCAGCCGTGGTGGACAGGTCTACATAACTGACAGGACGTGCCCAGTTGCCCTGCCAGTTTTCCCTGCCTTACGTGTCCTCCTGCCTCAGTTTCCTCTGCCCCATACCATCCGTTATATGTCTTTCACCTTCTGACTACCATTTATGGATCATCCCAGAAACGCTCCATCTTTCACCACCCTTCTACAGCCACCAGGTCGCTTCTGCAGAAATTTGTTGAAAGTTTCTGCTGATGTTTTTCTCTCTCTGTTACTGTTTATGTCTTTTAATTCCCACACTATCATTTTATTGTGGACTTAGTGGAAGAGGAAAAAAGATGCACAGTTCACAATTTTGAAGAGATACGGGTAGCGTAATTTACTTCTTTTCATCTTGTAATAGTGAGTGCGTGCCTTAGGAGTAGGGAGGGTTATTATCCATTGTCCTACACCTAGAATATAGTCACCATCTTCTAGTCACCAAAACAGCACTGCTATTTTTCAACAGAGGGAATTGAAAATAAGGAATTGTTTACTCAGGTGTTGGAAGATAGAATGAAAGAAGGGCACTGAGCTGATCTGGAAATAAAATCTGAGAAAGCTGAGGCAAACCCTAGTCCTGAGAAAACAAAAGTGATTGTCAAACACAAGAGATTTGGGGCTTGTCAAAAACTAGAAACTCAGAGTAGGGGATGGGCTGAGTCTTAGGCTTCTGAGGAGTGATTACGGCTGGTTATAGCAGGCATCTCAGATCTGAGATGAGGCTGGTTATGGGGCCCAGAAATGCCCCAGCAGGAGCCAGCTGTCACAGCTGGGCCAACAGCCACTGAAAGGAACACTAGGCAGAGGGGAAGAAGGAAGAAGACTGTTGTTGGTCTCTTCTCCTGCCTTCTGTGTTCCCTGGGACTAAATTTCACAGGAAGCCAGCTGTCAAAAGAGTCTGGAGAGCACAGTTGCAGGGTCCTTATTCCAGCCTGAAAAAGCACAGGATTATGAATTTGGAGTTGAGCAACAGTAGAAAAGAAAGGCATAAAAGATTTATATAAATCTATGTTTCTATGCAAGATCTTTCTTCAGTGTTCCAGACCTTTTTTTTGCTTCAATGTTGGGAATCCAACCTACAGCCCCAGACCAAGGTTGTGCTGTACTGCTGAAACCCCACCCCAGCCTCCAGACTTCTATTATTATTATTGTTATTATTATTATTATTATTATTGTTATTATTATTTATATTTTTTTAGTTTTTTTGAAACAGGGTCTCACAATGTAGTTGAAACTGATCTGGAACTCACTATGTAGCCCAGGCTGGTCTTGAACTCATAGCGATCCTCCTGCCTCAGCCTCCCGATTGCTGGGATTACAGGCGTGTGCCACCACACCTGGCCAGACTTCTATTTTCGTCTGCCAATCATTATTTTTTGGTTGTCTCATGTGAGTATCACAAGCAAACCCAGAAAATTAGCAAGTCCATTTCCTTACATCTCACTGCACCCTTAAAACACTTCATGCTAACTTTGAATTGCATCAAGAAGCCAGGAGCTCAGTGCTCTTTTCTACATGAAGGCTGTTTACCAAACTGAATCATGTTTCCACCCAAATTTGTTATCCTGTTTCATAAAAGACAACATTGTCCAGCCACCAAAGCACAATGCGGGGTTATTCCATATAGCCTGTCCTCCCTCAATCCATCCGTCTCAGCCACTGAGTTTTGCCATTTCTATTGCTTTGGTAGTGGTGGCGAACCTATGGCATGTGTACCACGGTGGGCTGTTTGTTATCACTGAAAGCCCTAAAAGGTTCACCGTCACTAGCTTAGGGTCTCTTAATTCCTTCTTCTTTCCTCGGTTGCCTTTGCTATTGCCTCATCAGACCCTGATTACATCTTCTGTTGACCACTGTTGTTACCTTCTAGTTGGTCTTAGAGCTGCTATTTTTTTTCCTTATGTTTATTGCCAGGATGATTTTTAAAATTTTGCAGATCTACTGGGCCTAGTGGCATGCACCTGTAATTCCAGAACTCTACGAGGCTGAAGCAGGAGGACTGTAAGTTCAAGCCCAGCCTGGGCAACTTAGTGATTTAGCTAGACACTGTCTAAAAAAAAAAAAAAAAA
>NW_022900931.1:16344057-16409336 GCF_012274545.1 Fukomys damarensis
TCTAAAAAAAAAAAAAAAAAAAGGGACTAGGGATATAACTCATTGAGAAGGCCCTGGATTCAATTCTTAACACCACAACACAACATAAAACCAAAACAGATCTGATTGGATCCATGTTGGGGTTATATCTTTGAAGGGATAAAAGTGTCAGTGTTGTGTACCTCTCCAGGACCAGTCTAAATGAAATGGGGAAGGGAAAGAATTGTTCAGCAAATATCGGTGACCAGCAACAAATAGAAAGAGAGGGCTGAGTATGCCATGAACATGTTTGAAATTCTTGAGTTCCCACTGTGTGCAAAGGTTAAAGAGTGGCATGGAGTGGAGGGAAAAAATTGGTCTTGACACTTAGAAGTTGAAAAGGTGAGATGAAAGGAGCATGAGGTAAAGACTGGAAAGAGAAGAGAGAAAAATGGAATTAGAATCATAACTTTTGTTTCTAATGAGTTGGCAACCAACAGGGTTTTTTTTATTAATGCAAAGGAAATTACTTTTTATAGATTCCAGAAGTGTCTATAACCATCCCCTATAAAGATGTAAAGAAAAAGACTCCAGCTGATATTGTAAAGGAGAAGAGAAAATGTAAAACAGGGAAAGAAGTTATGGTTCCCTTTTGAAGTTCACAAGAAGACCAAAGAAAGTAACAAAATCTTGAGAGAATTGCTTTATGTGTGTGTGTTTGGTGTGTGTGTGTGTGTGTTTATTAACGAGAGAGGCGTCACCATTTTCATGAACCTGGAGTGCCAGCTTCTGACATCTGCAAAATGATCCTGAGACAAGAACAGAGAGCAGACCTGGCTGGAAGCAATGCAGTGTAGACTCTGAATGAGATTTGCATGCTAAGTGGACAAGTGTGGTATGTCTGTCCTATACTTGAAAAGAAGACAATTAAAGTAAGGGGAAAAGATCATGCAGACTGACAGCTAAAGGAAGATGACAGCATTGCATTTCACTCTGTTAGGAATAGTTAAAGGCGAACTCTTCAAAACCCCACTGAACCAGAGAGCAGAAGCAAAGCCTCAATTTCTGACCTGAGACCTTTACCTTCTCAAGTAAGACAGGAGGGCTCTCTGTGAAAGAGACCATGGTTCTATTCCAAAGGGACACAATGTTATGTAAGCATTCAGAGGTGATGTGACAGGAAGAGTCAGAAAGTAGCTGTTTCGCTTGACAATGGCCAAAAATATTGTCACCAAAAACTTACTTTAATAATGCTGTGAGTTTGCATATGTTACTGAAAAACTAAGAAACAGAACCAAGAAAGGCATCTTAGTATAAATATGCATTAGGATTCATAGGAAATGAAATAAAAATGAAATCGAAAGGAATCCACTCACGTTAGTGTACAGACTGGCTCAGTGAGTTGGACTGTAGCACACACACGTGTGGGGCAGGATGGGCCTGGCCGGGAATCACCTGCCGGGGCCACTGAGCCAGGAAGAAGGGTGCCGGACCTTTTCTAATTTGTTTTTCCAGAAGAAAAAGTTGTTTGTAATTTATCTACCCAGAGAGCAGTTTTTTTTTTTTAATTTATTAAAAATTTTGCTGTAAGTAGTATAAATCAAGGCCTAGAGGACAGCCTGGCAGCAGTGGGTTTCTGTGGATCTTGTATTTGAAGATGGCAGTTTTGTTTGTGAATCAGAGCAGAACACAGCACAAGCTCACAGATGTTCATGTAGTTGAGGGGGTAGATTTAATTTTGTGAACTTGGCCTACTCAAATAGACTGATAAACTCCTGGGAGGGATCGGGGCGCATTGCAAAAAGGTGGGAAAGTTCTTGCTGGCTTCTCCTTGTGAGTTCAGTCAGACAAGTTTTGAATGAGATCCCACCAGGCCAGGCACCACTCTGAATGATTAGAATGGAGCAAGTTTCATCAGCTGTGGGTCACATGGGTGATGGAATGGCTGGGAAGTCAAATGAGAGACGGGTGCCAACCCAGATGGTGGTAATGGCAGGAAGTAAACGTCACTCCTTGATCACTGGGGCCCAGAAGCCAGGCCCCTCTCCGAAAACGAAGCCACAGCAGACCTGGGTGGTAGGAGCTGGTGTTGCAGAGAAGCAGCACCACTGCCGGGGATGCTGATGAAGGCAGCGAAGGTGGAAGAGAAATCCCATGGGTTCACCTGTCCTCGACTTCTGCAGTCCCCTCCAGTGCTTTCCGCCTGACCCCATATCCTCTGGCACCCTGTATACCCAACAGGACCTCTGAGGGACAACAGGCTCCATTCTGGGAAGAGAGTGTAAGACTGAACTGAGCAACCAAGAATGACACAAAGGTTTTATTTGTTTGTTTTTTAAATAAAGTTTTTTTTTTTTTTAAGAAGAAGAAACATAGAGGAAGAGGGAGTTTAGAATTGCTGTATATTGATGTAAAATGACTTACAAGTGAATATATCAAAATGCAGGCAATGACATGCACAATGAATATGAACATTTAAAACCTAGCAGATGGAAAATTTTGATCGATAGCCCTGAAACTGGGTGAAATAGTCCTACGCTGTATCATTACAGACTATATTCTAAAATTTCCTTTCATTTTGTAATAGCTATCAACAGTTTTGGGAAGCAGTCCGAGTGAAAAATAATGATAGTCTTGCTCTTTCATAGCTCATTATTAATGAGTTGTACCCGAGTTAGTCCCTGCTGTGACCAACCTGGGTGAACCTGAGACCTGAGTAGGGGTGATGGGAGATAAGGAAAGAATTCACACACATAAAGAGGAGGCTAGGACCTGTGGGACACAGCCCTCTGCTGGAGAAACTGCAGCCCAGTGCCTGGTCAGCATGTTTATTTTGTACAATTTCAAGGGGGAGTGTTCAGGGGTGATTTTAGGAAGAACAAGCTCTTTGAATCTTGTTGAGAAGTAGAAAGTACGACGTTCTCAAGGCCAGCTACCTATGCTGCAGTCAGTTATCTGGAACACTGAGTTCTCCTGCTGCTCCACTTATCACCCAAGTTACTAGAGGTCAGGAGCTGAATACAAGAAGTCTGAAGACCCTCAGCTCCCTACAATACCCAGTAACTCAAACTTGAGTCCTCCCTCCAGCTCAAGCAAAGGAGCGATCTCCACGGTCTCCCACAAACAGCCCTCTACCTGGGCATGAGCCTCTATGGTCTTTATTCTCCTGGCTATGAAATGAACCCAGGTACTCCAGTTATGAATTTGGATGTCAATTTCTATATTCCATTGACTCTGTCTGGGGCCATCTTGTTTTTCTCTAGAGTACCAACCTTGCTGTCTCAGGGCTGTGATGCTGGGAATGTTCCAGGTCTGTGGCCGCAGCAGAGTGCTACTAACACACGTGGTCACGGAGTTCTTGAAATGTGGCTACTGTAACTGAGGAACTACATTTCAAATTTGATTTAGTTATAATTATTTACAACTTTAATCTCTGCATGTGGCTAGCAGCTACCATATTGGACAGTGTTTCTCTAAGGTATCGAAACCGAGACTTTGTATTATCTCACTGGTCTATTCCACAAAAGGAGACAGCAGGAGTCCTTTGCTTTCTGAGCTATCCTAGAATGAAGCTGATTAATTCAGACCATCAAGATAGACGGAATGTCACTGAAATATTGTTGATCATTCTGTCATTCATTTCTCCAGTGGTCCATGCAGCCAGGGAGGTTCTGGGCTTTTCTTCTGGATGCAGCAGAGGAGATGCCAAGGCTTGTGGGAAAATCCTCTTGCCAGCGTGAGAAAGGAAGAGTGAGCCTAAGGTTCAGTTCAGTTGTTCCAGGGACCAAGAATAGTGGGGAGGCGTCTATAAACTCTTTTGCTCCAGAGAAGGGTACAGAAAAGGCAAGGAGAGGTCTATAGCATCTCAGAGGTTGCTGCCAAAGAAAATTGCCAAAACCCCAAACGAAAGCCAAACAAACATTTGAAACAAAGATAAGAAATGTCCTACAGGATTCGCGGGAAGGCAGAGTATGATAGTGGCCCAAGAGCCTTCTTGCCACACAAAATTACTGTTTCTTATAGGGCCACTTGGGCCACATTTTCATTTTGGAAAGGATCCAAGAAAATCCTGGATGGCATAAGTTTATATTTAAATTTAGAAAATATAAAAGTAACTCATCTGGTGTAAATAAATAAACTATAATAGTACATAAGATCCTAATGATATAATGGACAATGTGAAATAGGAAGAAAGGGGCTAAAGGTGAAGAGAAAGTGGGAAGGGTAGGGGAAAGGCAATAAGGGAAAAGAAAAAAATATGAGAAAATGAAAAAATGGAAATGAAGTGTTTGTAAAGGGGGAGGGAGGACGGGTGAAGGGAGGGCAGGGACAAGGGTAAAAAATGAGAACCAAGACCTGTCAGGTAAAGGTACAAAAACCCAATAATGAATGTAACTGTACTGTATACCTAAAATGTACCAATAAAGTCAATGAGGAAAAAAAAAGTAACTCAAGTTATCCCCCTAGAAAATTCCAGTTAGAGAACAAAACAATAATAGTTAAATAATAGTTATTGTTTCACATGGATTTTATTTTTTAGCCTTTTTTTTTTTTGGTAGCAGGGATAGAAATCAGGACCTTGTGCTTGCAAGGCAGGTGCAGTGCCACTGAGCTAAAGCCCCGGCCTTTGCACATGGATGTTATGAGCAAGGCAAGTGCATTCAGAGCAGCTTTGCTTATAAGAGTAAAATAAACAAAGCCCTCCCAAAACCGAGAAATATTTGGGTGTGGAGTCACATGCCTGTAATCCCAGCATTCTGGGAGGCCGAGGCAGAACGATCACAAACTCAAGCCCAGCCTGGGTAATTCAAGCAATTTACCAAGACCTTGACTTAAAGAGTAACAAAGGGCTGAGGAAAAAATTCGATCAATCTCATCAATGGAAGAATGGATTATTTGTGGAATTGCCAAATAATGTACTTCCAGACCACGGTAAAAATGAATGAACTACCTCTGCGACTGCATGGATGGATTTCCAAGATATTGAATGGACAAAGTTAAGTCCCAAAAGAATACATAAAAATAGGCCGGCAATTTAGCTTAGTGGTTCTGCCGCCTCGCAAGTCCAAGGACCCGAGTTCAATCGCCGGTACCAAAAAAAAAAAAAAAGAATATATTAAAATAGTGGGCAAGATGGAGTAATACTGGATCTGGGGGTCCATATGTAAGTGCTAATGACTAGTACAAAAAAGTGGAGGAATGGACAAAACGCAGAAAAGCCATTGCCGCTGGGGTCAGGAGAGAGTGGGGTCAAGGAGAGGCTGCAGCAGACCAAGCTGGCGCCGAAGGCCTGGAGGAGCTGGGGACCCCGCGGGCGACCTCTCCGAGCCGGCAGAAGAACACAGGCGTGGCGGCCACGTTGACGAAGATTCGCCGCTACGAGTGTGGAGTGGAGAAGTCCACGCTCAGCTCAAGTCGCGGATTTGGGGCCTAAGACAAGAGCGACCGAGAGGGCAAACAAGACCGGAAAGAGAAGCGAAGGCTGAGAAGCCGGCGGGGAGGAGGCCCCGACCTGGACAGGCCGCGAGCGAGCCTAGGCCCCGGGGAAGGGAACTTTGGGGGAAACGCTGTGCTGTTTGTATTTGGCCTTTTCTGCCTAATTTTTGTGATTTCTGACTGACATGAAATAGCCAGAAATGGTTTTTTTAAAAAAAGGGGGGGACCGGAAGTTGCCTGCTGGAAACCTGAGTCCGGAGCTGGAGAGCAGCCGGAAGTGAGGGCGGCGGCCGCCTGAGGAACCGACTGCACGCCGAAGGCCTTGTGCTCACTTCGCCTATTTGTGTGTCTTCTCGACACACGGAGACCCGGAAGAATCTGCAAAATCGGTAAGGGATTTTTAGGAGACCGTTGTCGTCTCGCAGTTTCTGTTTGCCTCCTTGGTGGGGGGAGGCACCTAGAACAAGAGGTACGGGTATGGATTCTGGAGCCAGGCTGCCTGGGTTCGAATTTCAGTTGTCCTTATTTGTAGCTGTGCGTTCTTAAGCTGGCTGCCTAACCTTTCTATGGCTTCATTTATTTTTATTTATTTATTTATTTTTGGATACCGGGGATCGAACTCAGGTGCTTGTGCTTGCAAGGCAGTTGCCAGAACCGAGCTAAATCCCCCGCCCCATGACTTCATTTATAAAAAAGTCTAACTTGGTTATGACGTGAGGAGCACATGAATTAACCCATGTGAAGACCTCAGAACACTCTGAGGTTAGTTCTAGCCTCAATGTAAGTTTCTTGGCTGAGCTAATTACTGCCTTGTAAACCAAACGACATGATAGCAATTGATCACCCGATGTGAATGTGATGGGGCTGGGACAGGGAAAGAAGATGATCTAATAGGTCTGGATGGAGGGATAGAATAGACATCCAGGGGCATGAAGAGTTCAGTAGTTGATCTTTTTTAAAATCTTTTTTCTGGTACAGGGGTAAAACTCAGGACCTTGCACTTGCCAGTCAGGCGCAGTGCTTTTTTCTTTCCTTCTTTTCCTCCTCCTTTTGTCCCTCCCTCTTTCCTCTCTTCCTTCTGCTTCCTTTCTTTCCCCTCCCTCCTCCTCTTCATCTTTTTGTGATGCTGGGCATTCAGCCCAGGACCTTCACACCTGAGCTACATTCCCAGCCTTATTTTTATTTTTATTTTTAAGACAAGGTCTTGCTAGGTAAGTTGCCTTGGCTAGGCTTGAACTTGTGATCCTCCTGCCTCAGCTCCCAGAATGTTGGGATTACAGGTGTATACCACTGTGACCAGTCACTGCTTGTATTTTGCTTTTTTTTTAATCTTTTCTTTTTTTGGTGTTGGGACTCTAACTCTGGACCTTGTGCTTGAGAGGAAGGTGGAGGAACCACTGAGCTAAATTCCGGTGCTTCCTGGATGTATTTTGTTATGAGTAAAAACTCTCCCCACTACTATTCAAGTGAGAAGTATTATTCTGGCATCATTCATCCTGTGTACTGTCCTCTTAGGATGGCACTGGTTTGGAGTTCTGTCTTCCCTCATGTATTTTTTTGTAGGGCCGGGGATTTAGCTCAGCGGTTCGGTAGCCTGCCTCACAATTGCAAGGACCCAAGTTCGATCCCCGGTACAAAACAAAAAACAAAAACCTCATGTATTTTTTGTAATGACTTGAATGAAAAGTGCTAGATATGAAGGAGGGAGAGAAAATAATAGTTTATCATCTAGAATGCACCCTCAGAGTTATTAGCAGCACACATGTGACAGAATAACACACTTTGGAACTGGGGTGTGAGCTTGTTTTGCAAAAGAAAAAACAAACACAAATTATGTCATAATTTCATTCTGATTTATCATAAAAATATTGTGTGCATGTAACTTTCTCTGCTTTATTTGCTGATGGTGAGCAAATAAATAAAGCGTATAATTTGTTACTTTGTATTTTTTTCAGGGTTGTTTTGGTAACTAGAGGTCTGAAAATAGTATTTGTTTCAAGCGCATCTATACTGCATTTCTTTTTATTTCTTTTTTTTGTTTGTTTTTTGAGACAGGGTCTCATTGTATAGTTGAGACTGACCTGGAACTCACTGTGTAGCCCAGGCTGGTCTCGAACTCACAGCGATCCTCCTGCCTCAGCCTCCCGAGTGCTGGGATTACAGGTGCGTGCCACCACGCCCAGCTTATACTGCATTTCTTATGTCTAAGAGCTTATACTGCATTTCTTATGTCTAAGATATTTTAACGCCATTGAAATTTTCTTTTATTTGCTCATTGTTTTTGTAATCCTAGGAATGGAACCCAAGGTCTCACACATGCCAAGCAAGCATTTTTACCACTGAGCAGTACCTCCAGCCAAATTTCTATTTTAGATGCTCAAGTTACTCTGCTGTGAGTCAGTCAAAGCCATATAAATTGATGTCCTTCTCATTGGGCATTGCCAGTTTCAGTCTGTGCTTGTCATTTATGCTAGTCTTTAGGAATACGACAGCTTTCTCCAGCCTTCAAGACAGGGTTTGAAAATTAAGTTGCTAGATAACTCTTAGATAATCCTTCAAACTGGCTGAACTTCACCCTAGTCCTTTCGTTCTTATTGGATGCCTAATTTGTGTCAGTCATATTGATTCTAAAGACACTGAGTCTAACGGTGGGCTTTTTTGGGAAAGACTTCATTAAGGTTTGAATTCACTTGGCTTCCCGTGTCCCTGTGTCCGTTAGCATCGGCTTTCTCTTTATGCTCATTGATTTCTTGGCCTGCATATCCTTTTCCCTATAGCTGTCAGTTGGAAATGATTTTCTTCTCACAAGAAAGGCCAGGTCACTGTCTAGGGAGCATTAAACAAGTTTCTAGTGATCGCACTTAGAAAGTGTTTTAGACAAGGAACTGGCCTGAACCAGGTCTCCTCATCTTATTTTACTTGGCTTATTCATGATTTGTCTTCATCCTAAAACGAAGAAATCTTAATAATCTATCTTAGTGTGTGGTCTCAGGTTTGGGAGGAATGACTTGGCAGGACTTTCAGAAGTGCTAAGAACACCTTTGGATCATACGCGTACTCAGTGTAGTGGAAAAATGTCCCAAACTCTCAAAAATTTCAGATAATTTATAAGAAAAGTGAAAAAGGATCTACTGAGAGAGCATTTCATTCATTACTTGGTGGTAATTTTGCTTTTGAGACTTGTGTTAAAAAAAGAAAAGAAATCACTAACCATAGCAGTAACGCCAACTTTCTACAACTGCAGACATTTTTAATTAGTTCCCTGGCTCTTAAACCTTAGAGACCAATCTAGATGAGCAATAAAAAGTTAGGAAGAGGATAAAGTTTTCCTTTTTTTGACTGTCAGCATTATTGGTCATATTTTCCCACTCTTCTGAGTAGCAAAAATTAGTTGCAAACATGGCTAGGGAAAATTTGAAGTATTAAATATTCCCTACATGGCTATTAAAATAAAATTTCCATCCATCTCTGTATTCCAGAATGAAGTGATTCTAAGGGCAGTAATAACTCAATATTCTTTTGTTATGCCAACTTCCCACAGAAAAGAATGAACTGGTTTCTGAGTTTGGCTAGAAAGAAGTAACATGGCCCCATATTTCTTTCCAGAAGATGACAATTTTGGAAAGGAAACATCAATTTTCTTTTTAAATTATGTGTAATCACATCTCTCAGAATACCAGAAGTGAACATATTTGTTCCTATTTCCCCCTGGTTTTGAGGCACACAATAATTTGCTGTCCATAACTACATGGACGATGACTCCTTAGCACTTCTTAAATTCTATGCTTGGAACGGACAGGAATTTAGCTCAGTGGTTCCGCCACCTGCCTTGCAAGCGCAAGGACCTGAGTTCGATCCCTGTAACCAAAAACAACAACAACAACAAACAAAACAAAAACAATTCTTTGGTTGGATTACTCTTAAGCCTAATTTGAAGAGAGAGAGACTCATTCTTCTGCAGCTGGGGGTCAGCAGAGGTGCTGGTTCTACTGCTTTCACATTAAATGGTGTAAAAAATCAGTAGAGTTGAAGATCGGGTGGTTTCTGCTCCTATATGGGAAACGTCCAGGTCTATGTTGAATCTGTCCTTCCCCAAAATAACATCCCTGAATGTACATGCACAAAAACACTGCTTAACTTTTGTAAGTGCTTCATGACTTGTAAGATACGGCATGTGTTATGACCCTAATACTTTAGTCCCTCCACCACTCATATGTTGAAATCTAACCCCCATGGTGATAGTATCAGGAGGTGGAACTTTGGGAATTGATTTGGTCTTGGTTAAGATTTATGTCTTTGTGAAAGTAGTCTGGGAGAGACTCCTACTTGTGTCCCATGTTGGGAGATAGCTAGAAGGCAACATCTATGAACCAGCAGCAGACTCTCCCCTGTCACTCCATCTGCTGGTTCCTTAATGCAGGATTTACTTCCCAGCTGTCAGAACTGTGAGGGAGAAATTTGTTTTCTTTTGTGCTGGACACCATGCTCACAGCCTTGCACATACTAGGCAAGCACTCTATCACTGAGCCATGTCCCCAGACTAAGAGCTAAATTTTTGTTGGTAATAAGTTATGGTACGTGGTTTAGGGTATTTTATTACTGCATCCCAAACAGACTATGAGAACTTGCGTTATCATGGTATCTCGAAAACCCTTTGAGTAGACATGGTAGAGATTACTGTTTCCTCTTTGTAAGATGAGGAAACTGAGGATCAAAGAGAAAAAGGATCTTTCAAAGTCATTCATCTAGAAAACGGTGAAAGCAGAACTATAATGCAAGCTTCCAGACCCAGATAGATGCAGTTATAACAAAAATTAACAGCAGCAGCAGCAGCAGCAGCAGCAGCAGCAGCAGAAGCAACAGGTTTGGGAATGAGAAGATGACAGCTTAAGGTGTAACTATTTCTTAGTTATGTAGCCTTGGACCTGTTAGTCAAGTGATTGTTTATCTCTAAGAAGCACATTCTCTTCCTTGCAAAAACCCCAAAGTGTTACACTCCAGAGTTTCATAAGCACTACTCTGACTTGTAGGTTAGAAAATGCGACTACTTTGTCTTCATGAGTACTCTTGGTAGAAAATATTTTTAACTGTTATTAATCAAGAAAATCATGACTTCAGATTTGAAGAATACTTACTGCCCAATGAATGCAGTGGTTCTCTTTTTTGGGGGGGTACCAGAGATCGAACTCGGGACCTTGTGCAATGGTTCTTTTTCTATATTTGAAATTCTTTTAACCCTATAAATTGGTTATACTTATTATGATACCTTTGTTTCATGGATAAAGAAGCAAAAGCTTAGGACTTAGGAACAACCTATTTCTAACATTTTTAATATACATCATACCAGTATATTACTGTATTAGTGCTACCCACAGAAATGAAAATTCCAAAAGAATGAGGTAAAAGATATTAGTAGTATTTCTCATATTTTTGTCTTTTCTGTCTCCAGTATTTGATTTACTTCCTGAATTGTGCAAACCACATTAGAAATTGCCCTTCTAGAATATTAAGAAAACATTAATAGCAGGCTGTGTTTATGAAGAACATATGGAATTGTGTCATCTGTTTTTGTGACTCCATTTCTTTGGTCTGAACCAAACACTGATTTCCAAATTTCCAAGTACACATGTTCAGAATTATAGCCTTTGTGCATGCTTCATTCTAATGGAAGAATTGGTGCAATAAAGTAACTTGAAAAGATTAAAGCTATTAATATTAACCAATAATTGTGAGGTGGTTTAATGTGAAACATATAGACAAAGTCCATATGTATGAGATTATATGTCAGCAGTTATGGATTATGATCAGAGTGAATATTTATATTTCTCCAAAATTCATATGTTGAAACCTTATCCCAGATCTTATATTAAGAGATAGAACTTTAGGGTGGTGCTTAGGTCCTGAGGGTGGAGTTTCTTGAATGGGATTAGTGCTTTTATAGAATCCAGGGACCTCTCTTGTCACTTCTGTCATGTGAGGGCACAGCAAGAAGGTGGCTTTCTATGAACGAAGCCCTTGCAGGACATTGAATCTTCCAGTGCCTTGAATGTGGACTTTCTAGTTTTCAGAACTGTGAAAAACAATTTATTGTTTATCACCAACCAAGTTCGTGGTACTTTGTTAGGGCAGTGTAAATGGTCTAAGAAACTGGTACCAAGAAGAGAAAGTGCTTCTATAACAAATAAATAAATGTGGAACTCTTTTGGGACTGGGTGATAGGCAGAGGCTGGAAGAGTTTTGAGGTGCATGCTAGGAAAAGCATACATTACTGCAGAGAGGGTTATACAGGCCCTTCTAGCAAGGGCTCATTGAACAAAAGAAAATGAGAGAAGTTCAGTTTTCTTAGAGATATTTAATTTCCGACAGAATATCAGAAGGAATAGGGATACTAAGGGCCTTTCTGACGAGATCTCAGACAGAAAAGAGAGAAAAGAGGGCTGTGTTAATGGAGAATAAAGGACAACGTGATGTTTCTTATAAAGTAGCACAGAATTTGGCTGAATTTGTGTTTGTGTAGTATTTTGTTCACGGTGAGAGGAAAGTCATTGAACTAGGAAATGAATCTTAGCACACATGGAATCTTCTGGCAACTTGATCTTGGACTTCCCAACCTCTGGAACTGTGAGAAATAAATATTTATTGTTTCTAGATCTTTCCGCGAGCTGCAACGTCAGAATCCTGCCAGCAGGTCCCAAACCCGAGGGAAGAGCAACAGGAGAGCAAACAGTTTCACGAACTTAGTTCCAGGCTCATGCTCTCTTTGTAGCAAGGCCCCGTTTATTTTTCAGGGTGGGGTATATATAGGCTAAAACTGAAACCAAAAGTGTGAACAGGGTGTAGCCGACTACAAAGGTCACAAGGTTCCACAAAACAATTATTATGGGTTACATTTGCTAGGCAACAGGTCAGACCACCAGTTGAACTAGCCCATTACTAGGGGCGACAGCACATCCGTGCCGGCGAGGTGACTCAAAGTTCAATCATGGCTGTGCCTATGTCAAGGCTCACCATAAAGGCTCACCATATAGATCCTTTCATGGTACTTCTTAATAGTAGCCTTAGTGGACTAAGGAGCAAATCCTACCTCGGGAATGTTTTTAATAATTTATGTAATCAACAGGAAGGAATATCCAGGAGAACATGAAGCCTGTGTTCCTTACCACAGTTTTGTGATTTTTGACATTCCCTCTATGCCCATTTTTTTTTCTGGCAATGGGGAGTGAACTCAGGAACTTGCTCTTGCAAGGTGGGTGCGGTGCCACTGAGCTAAATCCCCAGCCTTACCCTCATTTTTTGATAAGAAAATGAAGCTCAGAGTGTTCGAGTAGTCTGCCTGAAATCACCCTGTCAGTAAGATGTCATTGAGCACAGAGCCACTATTCCTGTGGCTGATCTGGTGCTCTCGGTCCCCACCTGGCAAACACCGGGACGTGTGTCCTTCCTAGTCATTCCTGACATGAAAAGTGATGGCAAGAAGTGCTCCTGAGGTGGAGACTCAGCATGTTTCTTTCCTTCAAAGGTGTAAAGCCAGAAATATGGCTCAGAATCATGGAAAACATAGCAAAAGAACAATTGAGGCAAAGTCAGTTAGCACATGGTGCAAATAAAGACAAATGGAGGCCTTGGGAGAAAAATTCCATAAAGGTAAGCAGTCATCAGATTTTGTCAAAAACAATATTTTTTTCTGATTCTAGTAGAAATGCTAATTATTTGAAAGAGTAAAATCTGAGAAGTTTGACACATTTAAGAAGTTTAATAATCTGAACAAGTGTATTTGAGAAGTAAAAAGGATGAAAGAAGAGGTGAGGATGGCGACCATTTCTTTTAGATAATCTTTTGAGCTAAGTATAATCTTTAAGAAAAGTCCTATCTGTTTCAGTTGAGGCTCTTATCATTGTTGAAACTTACTGTTACTCCTTATCTTTCTTTCCTGTTTTTATTTATTTCTTTTTCTTTCCACATTCTACTCCTGTCTTCTCTTACCCATGAACACCCATTGTAATAATAATAATACAGTGGACACTTGATTTAAGAACTGTTTGTTTGTGGGCTGGTTGTAACTCAAGTTGTTCAGTTGAAAGCTCAGGCTCCTCTACACAACCTTCAAAGTCTCTCTCCTGTATACAGGCAAACCTCATTTTCCTTAGAGAAAGACACAGGCCCAGGATTTCTCCATGAACCCCACACGGGAAAGGATGTTGTCATGTTCCTTCCAGAACTCTTTAAGGATTGAATCTGTATCTGAGACCATCTGGAAGCACAAGTGGCTGGCATTTGGGTCCTAACTCAAGACTTTGGTCATAAGTTAAAACTAAAATTCTGGTTATAACCCAAGTTGTTTGTATGTCAAGCCGGTTGTAACTTGATGGTTCAGTATTTTCCATTTGAGGCAGGTTGAATCTATGGACACAGACTGCACAGATGCAGAGGATGGCTATATATCCTACAGTTTCTTTACCCAAATCATCCAGTGCTGGACACTTAAAACTTGACCATTGTGAATAATGCCATGGTAAACATGGCAGTGTGGGAATCTCTTGAGCACTGCCTTCATTTCCTTTGGTTAGATAGGCATACCTTGGACATATTGCAGATTCAGTTCCAGACCATTGCAATAAAGCAAATATTGGCATTAATTGAGTCATATAACATTTTGTTTCCTAGTGCATGTAAATGCTGTTTATACTGTACAGTAGTGTGTTCGTTGTGCAATAACATTTGCTTAATAATGTACATACCATAGTGAAAAAATAGTCTATTGCTAATGGACATCTGAACCTGCAGGAGGTTGTAATCTTTCTGCCTGGTGGTGGGTCTTATCTCAGCGTTGATGGCTGTGGACTGATCACAGTGGTGGATCCGAAAGTTGGAGTGACATCTCAGTACCATGTTACCACGGTATACCTAATGTTGCTGGCCGTACCTACTTTTCAGGGTAGTTGTAACTCCTAGAAATTTAATTAATTTAAAACAACAAGCAGAGTATCTTTCTAAGGACCAAACATTTCAACATTTAATAGCTGTTGAATATGTAAATGTGTTGGGCCCATTGTGCTGATCATGATGATTAATCTTGGTTGTCCCCTTGATTGGATTGAGAAATGTCCAGGAAATTAGTAAAGCATGCTTCTGCATGTGTCTGTGGGTGTCTCCAGAGACATTTAGATTATCGTGAATTAATCCATTCAAGAGATAAGTTGATGGCATTATTGGGAGGTGATGGAAGCAGGAGATGGGCTTGGTTGGGAGGCATGGATCATGGGGTACAAGCTTGGGGATGATGCACGATTCCTGGCCTCTTTCTCTGCAGCTTTTTCTGTTTACTGGCTTCCATGAGATGATCAATTTCCCTCCACTATGTCCTTTTGGTGTTATATTTCTGCCTCACAACAGCCCTCTAATACAATGAAAACTGCAGACTGTGGACTGAAACTCCTGAAATTGTGAGCCAAGATAATCTTTTCTTGTTTGTTTATGTCAGGTATTTTGTCACAGCAACAGAAAGCTGAGTAGCACAGTGATCGCTTCTCTCGTCAGCATTAATAGCCTTTAATTCTTGGCTAAAGCCCAGCTTTTTAAAGAAATTAATTGTGTGTTTCTTATCATACAGCTGTTCAAAATAGACAAAAAAAATTTAAAATGGTTTAACTGAGTAGAATTAAATTTTAATGTAGAAACCTGTCTATAGATGTATATGAAGTGATCATGTTTGGGGAAGATAAAAATAGCCAGCATACCTTGAACACAACACTTAGTACCTGCTAGCCATTGTGCTAAGCATCTTACAAGCTTCATCACTTTTAATTAACACAGTAATCCTACAAGGTAGGTACTATTCTCTCATTTTATGATGAGGAAAACTAAAGTCAGAAGAGTTGATAAACTTGCCTCAGAGTACTCAAGAGAAAGGGTGGGGATTTGAGTCCATCTCTCTCCCAAGCCTGTGCCTGAAATGATTTGTTACACTGAAAATAAGAGGCAAAACACAGTTTCAGTGGCTGGTGAGTATTTTGACCTGACAGGTCATAATAGACTGTTGGGTTTTGGTTCTGTGAAAGTCCTGCTGTTCCCATGCCCATGCAATCAACACCACCATACAACAGTTAGATCAGTGGCTCAGCCATCTAAACTTAACTTGCATGGACTTTGATTTCTAGCATCTTCTGTGATTATTAATGTGTTTAGGTTTTCTACGTCCTATTTGATTAAATGTAGTTGCTCTTATTTGGGTAGAAAGCCAATCATTTTCTGTGGATTTTCAAATTCATTACTCTCTTAGCTTGGTTTCCTTGGAAAAACAAGGCTTGAGTGGTGTGATGGTTTGGACCTAAAACAGATTCCAAAGGCTCTTGTGTTTGGAAGTTGGCTGGGTTATAGGGCTGACTTGCTGTGGGAGATGGGGTTTGGTTTCTCAGGGTGTGACCCGGAAGTGATATCTCCCTCTTGGCTCCTTCTTTTTCTGCTTCCTGTCCACCATGTGGTGAGCTGATGTTTTTGAGCCAGCCGGCCATGGACTGAAACTTCTAAAGCTGCAAGCCAAAAGGAACTTCTCATTAAGTTGTGTGTGCTGGCTGTGGTGACTCGGGCAAGGAAAGTGGCAGAGATGTGTGGTGCTGCTCCATTGGGAGGTAAAAGTCAGTAAGGCTGAGTCCTACTGTTTGCATATAATATGTCAACCAAGGCTCATAGCTGGGGGCTTGGTCCCCAGTGCTGCAGTGTGCAGAGCTGATGGGCTTTGGGGAAGTGATTGGATCATGAGGGCTCTGACTTCAAGTGGATTAATCCAGTGAGTTCCCAGCTCAGTAAGCTTATTAAAATATGGGATTTAATTAGATGAAACAGATCACTGGGGGTGTGGCTTCATAGACTATCTATCTATCTATCTATCTATCTATCTATCTATCTATCTAATTTTCTTGAGACAGGGTATCATAGTGTAGTTCAAGCTGGCCTTGAACTCACAGCAATCGTCCTGTCTCAGCCTTCCAAAGGCTGGAATTATATTGCATGCCCAGCTTTCAGGGGATTTCAGGGTATATTTTGTCCCAAGCCCCTTCCTCAGTGGCTCTTTCCATCTCTCTGTGCTTCCTGGCAGCTGAGAAGTGAACAGCTTTCCTCTGCCACACATTCTGCTGTGTGTCTTGCCTCACCTCAGGCCTAGAACAGTGGAGCCAAAGGACCAGGAGCAGAAACCCTGAACCTCTCAGGTATTCTGTCAGTGATGAAAGGCTGACTAATGGAGGAGAGAGAGGGAGACAGTGAGTGAACAAGACAGGGAAGGATGGAAAACAAATGCCAGTTGGCACAATATCAAGCTGGCCACTGCCTCAGGAACTGTGAAGTATGATGCTATTTTTCTTTTTTTGGTAGTACTAGGGATTGAACCCAGGGCATTTGCACTGACCTCTGTATGCAACCCCGCTCATTTTTTGAGGCAGGATCTCACTCACTAGGTTGAGCAAACTGGCTTCGACCTTTTGATCCTCCTGATGCAGCCTCCCAGAGTGCTGGGATCATGGGCGAGTGCCACAAAACCCGGCTGAGCGTGACTCATGTTCATTGAGACTCAACATCACCAGACAAGGCTGCACCTACACAAAATAGTGCTGGAGGGAGGAAGGAGAAGAGCTCACACTTGTCCTGCTGGTCAGTGTTTGCCCTTCCGGAAGTTCATGCCCTGCACTTCCGGTTGCATCACTTGGCTCCTGGGACAGCTGTGTGTGGAGCCAGGTTCCCACCCCTGAGCAACACCATGGCTTGGAGTCTTCCTTGGAGTCCAGAAGTAGAAGGAGCAATCCGAGCTACATGGGTCTTGTCATGTGGTGGGCACCTGAGCTCCTGTGACTCTGGCACAATGGGGAGGAGTCAGGAGATGGTGCTTCCAGAGCTGGGCTTCACCTTAGGACAGGAGGAGACACAGAAAGCGAGCCTAATCTCCATAGATTTATAGGCATGCTCTGCTATGACTTGAATCACTTCAAAAATCTGTGATTTATCAACAATTAAACATAAATTTCAACCTGGTGTAGTGGCATATTCCTATAATCCCAGCCTAACCTAGGCAGTTAGCCAGACTCTGTCAAAAAAAGAAAGGGTTGAGGGTTAGGGATGTAGCTCAGTCCAAAGGCTCTGTTTTTAATCTAAAGTCCTGCAAATCATCATCATCATCACCACTACCACCACCATTATTGCTTATCACCAGTTTTTAAGCCATAAGGTGTATATTTTTGCTCCCCATAATCAAGTTTTGCAAGAGGTTTATTTTATTTATTTATTGGTACTGGAGTTTGAACTCAGGACTTTGCACTTGTGAGGCAGGCAGTGGAACCACTGAGCTAAATCCCCAGCCCAGGTTTATTTATTTTAAACAATATTTGCAAGAAACAACTTTGTTTTCTTTCTTTCTTTCTTTCTTTTTCTTTTGTTTTTTTTTTTGGAGACAAGGTCTCACTGTGTGGCCCAGGCTGGCCTCAAACTTGCAAAAATCCTCCTGTCTCATCCTCCCAAGTGCTGGGACTACGGGTGTGCACCACCGTGCCTGGCAGCCTTCTGTTTTACATATTCATTATGATTGTATTTTGATAGAATTTAAAACACCTTCCTTCCTTCTTTTCTCTCTTTCTTTCCTGGTACCAGGGATCGAACTCAGGACCTTGTGCTTGGGAGGCAGTTGCGGTGCCACTGAGCTAAATCCCCAGCCCCCCAATCTTTAATAATTTAATTGGCTTACTTACCAAGTTCCAAGGGTCCCCAAATCTTTATTGAAATAATGGAACCCATTGCAAGGTATCTTTTTCTGCTTTATTTTGACCCACAGATTTCAACCATGGTGGTGTTTTTCATGGAAACTGGTACTTCCTCAACATTTATGTCTTTTTCAGTGCCTTGGTGAGGATCTCAGACCTTGGGAGACACAATCGGGGACTAATAAATAAGTTACCTATGGTATTGGGGTCTGTTATCCTTGCTTCTTAGATCAGTACATATTTTTTCCATCATGCTACACCATCTGGTATCTCATCCTCATTTAGCGTAGGCCATCAGAGTCTGGATTTGAGTTAAACAATGGTAAAATGACTTGGAAGCAACCTGGGTTACCTAGCACTGGCATATTGGACCCAGAATTTTTGACATGTGCTTTCATTTTGTAAGTTTAGTCAACCTAAAATTATGCTGCCCCCTCTCTCATCTAGCATCCTCAAAATCCATTTTTGCAGTTATTCTCCAAGTTCCTGGTGATATAAAGGAGCCAGTTCTTGTAATCTCTCGTATACCCTGCGGTTCAACTTTGTAATGTATGTCAAAGGCCGTGCTGGGTTCTGTCCGTGTTAGACATGGAAGTGGGAGGCGTGGGATAGGGGAGAGCAGGCCCTGCTTGAGAAGCACCTACCTCAGGCATGGCACTCACAGAAGGGCTTTTGTGTGGGGCTGCTAGTATTAGCATTTGCCTAACCTTCACAGCGGCTGGGCACGATCCCCAGCACATAGGAGTTGCAGGAGGAAGGAAGGTTCTTGTGTGAAGTCAGGAGCAAACTTAATGGAAGAGGGACTATTTCATCAGTAAGGGAGGCCTGCTGTTTTTAAATGCTTGGTGTTACCAATTGACTCACCCCTTTTTCTCAATCAGTGCCAATCTTTTGTTCAACCGAGAGCTGTGAAATCGTCCCACATTCCAGTTGAGCAAAACCAGATCATGTTCTGAGTCTGACCTTCTGTGATCATGGCAGAGACCTGCAAGACATAGGAGGCCTTTTAACGGCTAGTCACAGTAGCCCTTTATTCTGTGATTGCGCCTTGTGCCGAGAATTTGAGTGTTGAGCTTGCATTTTCTCCCTTGAAGCTTTTCTGTGTAGAACCACAGGGGACTCGGTCTTGCCAAGAGCAGGTACTTCGTTTCATGTTCCTGCAGGTGATCGTTCAAGTAACAGTTGCCCCATAGACAGTGGACTTCCAGTCTCGTAATAGTAACAGGATCTTCATTCAGACACACCTGAGTTTTAAACCTGGCCAAAGATTCCGGTTTTTCTGTGAGCTTATTGACTGCAAAATCTTTGGCATCGGTTACTCCACGGCTCCCTGTTGTTTGAGCACTCTCTTGCTAGTTGTAACAGCAGGCTTTATTAAAGAGTATCAAGCAGCTCACAGAATCTCTGCAATGGCTAGATAATCAGATTTTGGCATTACAAATATAAATCCATTTTTATTTTGTTTTGTTTTGTTTTGTTTTTGGTACCAGGGATTGAACTCCAGTCCTTGAGCTTGCAAGGCAGGCAGCAGAACCACTGAGCTAAATCTCCGGCCCTAAATCCATTTTTGGGTGTACCAATTATATCTAAAGGAAATCTAACCAGTCCCTATTTCAGGGCCCTATACCATTTCCTTTCACACTGAAGATAGTTTCCAGTGGAGATAGTTTTGCAGATGTACATATCCAACTGTTTTCTTAAACCCTTTGGCTCCTCTTACTAGTGTAAGAGTCAGGCAAAGATATTAAAACTGAAAGGTAAGCTCTATGCTCACTTTTAATTGGCAAGGAAACACTGCATTAAATGTTTTATAAACACTACACTGTAACAAAGCCAGTGACTTATGCATTTGTTCTTTCTGTTGCCTAAAGATTCTGGCAGTTGATTCTGGCTTACCTTTGGGTGAACCTTTGCCTTTGATAGTAAGCAGATTTTTTTGCTGTGAGACTGAAGACTGAATGCTTTTACTTTTGATTTTTAGGGAAAATAATTACCCTAGTGCCTTTTGATTCTCTGGCTCTGTTAGCTGTTAGTAAAAAAGATAGAAACTCAGTTCCTCATTTAATAAAGTAAAATTCTTCAGTAAATGAACATAGACACGGATCTGTTTTTTTATACTCCTTTCAAAATGCCCTTGAATAGAATTTTTGGAGGTTTTAAAAATACTCTGGTTTGATTTTTTTTTTTTTTTTGAGACAGGGTCTCGCTTTGCAGTTCAGGCTATCCTTGAGCTAACTCTGTAGCCCAGGTTGGCCTTGAACTTACAGTGATTCTCCTGCCTCAGGCTCCTGAGTGCTGCGGTTACTGCTGTGTGTCACCATACCTAGCCAAAAAACCTATGTTTTGGAGTTTAAAAAATACTCTTGTAATTGATGATTTTAGGTTAAACAGTCAGATTCCCAGCATTCAGATCTTTTAGGCAAAGAAACTCTGCATGACCCCCTAAACACTGTTTGATAACTAGGAAACAAAAATGAACCAAAGCCCCAACTACAGTGGCTGTTTACTCTGGCTATGCTGTTCAGATCATTGCTTAATAGCTCTCTTCCTTGTTTTCAGATGCACCAGCAGGTTTTATTTTGTTCTCTTAGGAACAGACGACTTTTTTTGGAAAATGGACACAGTTCAGGAAAGGTACACTCACACAAAATCTTTACTTAATCTGCTGGGAGTTTCATATCCTGTGGAGTTCCATCTCCATCCAAGAGACCTTTCAACATCCTGATCTTAAGTAACTATTTGTATGTCCTCTGAGGACCTTGATTGAAAAATTTTAACAGTGTTTGATTATTAGTGGGTTAGTCTGAAATTTGAGCATATGTGAGTGAAAGGAGGAAAGTTGTGAGAACCCTACAGATGCGTAGAAGCAAATACTTGTTCCATCTCAGGTCAGGTTCTGAGAACCGACTCGGACACAGATGTCCATGCATGAAGTTTACTGGATGATGCTCTTCCGAATATCACCTTCATGAAAGACAGAAACAGGATAGAGCAGAAGGAGTTGTTCAAATAGATAGTTTCACAGGGACAGTGGTGATGCCACTGAGCATCTGAGTCTAGGCTGGGCACTTGGTGGTGAACTGACTTGAGGAACAAGCTCAGGTTTTGTCCTTTCAACTCTGAATGCAGGTCACCCTGGGAGGGGACATCACTCTGGGTGAGGACGATCCCTTCTACCGAGGGCAGTTTCTGGGAGGTGATGTGGCTGTAAGTTACAGCATCCTGATTTCTGGCAGCCTGGAGAATGACTGCCTTAGAGTTGAAGTGAGAATTTGGGCAGTGAACCCCAACATATACTACGTACCACTCTGTTTTCCTTGATTTCCACGCTTTCTTTCTTAGTCTATCTACACAATTGTCTTGGAGTTTGTATTTTTTGAAACTGACAATATTCCAGATTTTGTTCAGTCATCTTCATGTTTTCCAGAAGAAATGATAAACGAGAAGACAATATGTCAAGAACTGCAAAGGGTCTATGTGCAGGTTAACTAGTTAGCCTGCCTTAGCTGGCAGGAGACATGAGATTCCTGGGTCAGAGACAAAGGACTTTATTCATCACGGCCCAAGAAGCAGCATGAGCTTCATGTTTGCACAATTCTGCTTGCTCTTCCAAGTCCCAGAGTGATTTGAAGTGGCTCATAAAGATACTGTGTTTGTAGTGGGTTTGTGCTCCTGCTGGGGAACCCTGAGCTCAGCACACCCCAGCATTTCTGATAGGTTGCAAGCAAATTTTCATAAACATTACCCTACTCAGACAAGTGCAGACAATTCAGAAATGACAAGGCCATAGTGCATGGCTTAGGATATGGTATCAGAAGCTTGGGAAAGTCTTTAGATTGCTTTATTATTTAAGGTGAAGATAGAGGCAAGGAAGATGAGATTTGGGAATTTAAAAACTTTTTTTTTTTCAGTTCTGGGGATCATTTTGAAGTGCAGGGCCTCGTGCATGCTACAAGAGCTACATCCCTACCCATGTAATCAAATTCTTACTCCAAGTACAAAGCGTCCTGCAGTGTAATTACATAACCGAGGTGGGGTGATTGTTCTGCCTTCTAGCACACATATAATCCCCTTGGCTCTCTTCTGTACTGGGAAAAAGGTTGGCCACAGAAGCAGCCGGTACTGATCCCCACTGCTGCTGTGATCTCAATATGACACTTCCATCTGGGTGAGGAACAGCAGTTTGGAGTTGGATGAGGGTCTGGACCTCTTGTCTCTCTTGTGGGATCATCCAGCTTGCTCTGGAAAGTCTACACTTGGCAGCTGCAATGCGTACAAGGACTGAGAGTCTGGAATGCTTCAAAGCCGTGATTGCCATTACCAAAGCTAGGTCAAGGAAACATGTCTAGGCCTGTTAGGGTTTGCCTTGGAGGGCCAGGTGGCTGTCTCTTCTATGTAGAGATGAATTGTCCTTCCTGACCAGATGTACTGTGAAGTTTTGGTCTTGGCACAAACACCACCTTTTCTAGTTGACATTAACTTGAGGCTGTTTGAAGTTTGTAGTTTTCTTAGCTAAACAGTTCAGACCTGAGCCTTGAGAGGAGTTCAAGAGTGAATTTCTGACCATTGTTTCCAGTTAGATATGTTCTTTTGTAAGCATTGCTCTTTGGAGGTTGTTCAGCTTGTAATTGCTGAATTTTCTACATTAATCTAATGTTGATTTCTTTTCTTTCCTTTTTTTTGATACTGGGGATCGATCTCAACCTTGCGTTTGTGAGGCAGGCAGTGGCACCACTGAGCTAAATCCCTAGCCCTGTTGCTTTCTTTTCTAAGTTCCTGGATACATGCTTCACTGAGATGTAATCCATAATGGCTCTAGCAGATTCTAATAACATGAATATTGTGTATGGTAAGCAATGAAAAACTTAGTGTGGACCTGAAAGTGGGTAGATTTTAGTTCTATTTTATAGATAAAAGAACTGATGTTTAAGCAAAGGTAGATAATGTAACCATTGTCATATTACATATATGATGGTTGGGATTTACAGGCAGCTCCTTCTAAGTCTAAAGTCTCACAATCCATTGTGGCGTAACCACTGTCTTTGGGCATCGAGCATGGCTTCACATTCTAAAGGACCAGAATCCCAGGGCAGTCATGGCAGTGTTTGAGCTACTACTCTTTACTCCTGTTATGGTTTAGATCTGGGGTGTCTCCCCAGAAGAAGCATGTGCTTGGAAGGTGATTGGCTTATGAGCACACCATATGGATCTGTGGATTCATCCCCTGATGAAGTGTTCATAGCTGACTTGCTGCTGGAGGTGGAGCCGGTTGCAGGTGGGTCACTGAGGTGTGAATGGGAAGGTGATACTATCTTCTCGGGTTGCCTTCTTGCTTGCTGCTTCCTGGCCACCATGATGTGAGCAGCTTTTCCCTGCCAGGCTCTTCCAAGGTGCCATTTCTATCTTGGAGCTTGCTGACCATGCATGGAGTGAGACTTCTCATTAGTGAGAAAAAAAATTGCTTTCCTGAATTGGTTTGAAAACCTTATGGCTAAGCACAAGATAATGAATTTTAATTAATTACATAAACACACACAAAGCACTGTGTCAGGCTTTGAGGAAACAATTCATAGTTCAGGCAAACTTGCTATGAGCAAAGGGAATAAATAAATGACTGCCTAGTGAAGATCTTCATTACATTGAAGAGTCTCAGACTAAACCAACTCCTCAAGGTCCGTCTTGTGACTAGTACAATCACGTCATTACTCACAAGGCGTGACATGAGTGGGATGATGACCCCCCACTTCATCCCAGGCTCTGACCTCCAAGTTCCCAAGGCTTTGTTGTCTTTTCTAAAATTTTACAATTAGAGATTCCTTCTTTTGAGATGCAATAGCTTTTTAGATATCGTGAGCGATCTGTTCAAGTCTTTGATTATGTTTGCATGAATAACCAGGGTGGAACACCTTAAAGTTGGCTCATAGCTAAAGGAGGAGAATTGGTAGCTGGCTGACATGGAGAGGCCTCTGGAGACAAAAGGGACTGCTTTCCAACTCAGAACTCTCAGCTCTGCCCAGCCTAAATACAGGGGATCCTCAAGTTACGACTGGCCTGACATACAAACAACTTGGGTTACAACTGGAATTTTAGTTTTGACTCATGAACAAAGTCTTGAGTTACTACCCGAATGCTGGCTGCTTGTGCTTCGAGATGGTCTCAGATATTAATTTAAGCCTTAAAGAATTCTGGAAGGAACATAACAGCATCCTTTCCCATGTGTGGTTAATTGGGAAAACCTTGGCCAGTGTCTCTCTAAGGACACTGAGATCTGCTTGTATAAAGACTATAAAGGCTGTGTAGGGGAGTCTGAGTTTTTCTTCAGTTGACCAACTTGAGTTACAGCCAACCTCATGACTGAATTGAGTTCGTAAGTCCAGAGTCCATTGTGTATCTTCTGTGAGGTCTGAAGTTTGAAAATTCTACTATGGAACATATGGTTTGCTTTTCACATTTTCTTCTGTATTGCTGTGTAGCGGCTACCTAGCTCAGTTGCAAAACATACCTGTTTCAGGCATGCACACAAGCATTGTTTCTTATTCAGTAATGAGTGCAAGAGTAGGTTTGATCGCTTGGACTTCAGAGTCTAGGACAGTGGTGGTGAACCTGTGGCATGCGTGCCACAGCCAAGTCACCCCAGCAGCTGAGCATCAGAAAACAGTTGTTTTTTCTAAACTAAAACCTCAGTGATCAGTTTTAATTGTAGTCTTGGCATTTTGCAGTGAATAAGTGGGTTTGGAGTTGCAGTTTGGGAACTCGTCTCTAAAAGCTTTGCCATCACCTGTCTCGGGTATTGCTGGTTAAAAGTCAGATAAAATGAGTTTTATATCTTTTCTTGGATTGTAACTTTATAAGTAACATAGTGAGGAGACCAGGAAACTTAATGGATGATGATAGTTGGTTAAGAAGTGGTAGAGGTAAGTATTCTGTCTCTAAATTCAGCAGCCAGCATCATACCCATGCATCTCACTATTTTATTTTGTTAAAAAAGAAGGAAACGTAAATATCAAGACCCTGAAGGTAAGCCTTTCATATTCCATAATTCCTCTCAGCTTGTCTCTAAGTGAGCAATGAAAATTAAACCTTTACTCCCTGTGTGTATATCCTGTCCTGTTTTTCTGGAATCTCTGGAGGGATGGTGCTCAAATTGCCTGAAAGTTGGCTTCTCATGGAATCTCTGTCCTTTCTCCAGTTGTAGAATTGGGCACCATAATGCCAGGAAGGCTGAACTTTTTTGTCCTGTTATGTCTTTTGAGAGAATTCATTCATTCCCTGCCCCTCTCTCTCTGGTCCTGAGGATTGAATGTAGGCCCTTCACACTGAGCCAGGTTTTCCAGGCTGGTCTTGAACTTGTGATTCTCCTGCCTCAGCCTCCTAGAGTGCTGCGGTTACTGATGTGCACCACCACACCCAGGTGAAGAAATGCTGTTGTTTATTGATTAACGCCACTTTAGGGCCAGGGATGTAGCTCAGTGGCGCTGCACCTACTTCCTGAATTCGATCCCTGGTACCAAATAAATAAATAAATAAACAAACAAACAAACGAGAAAGATTAAAAAAAAAAGATTGTAAGACTTCAAGATCAAATTTCTATGAAGAAAATTTTATTTAAAATCATTTCACTTTTATAGAAGGAAAAAATGGAAAGAAAGCTTTTGTACATAGAAAGGTAGGGGGCTTAAGTGGGGGGAAGAGAAAATAAAATCAAAATTTATTAAATAAAAAGCTCATTAAAAATAATAAATAAAAAACCCGAAACAAAACGAACAAATGAGTTTACTTTTGTAAACCCTTAATGTTCTTTTAAAAGAAAGCAGTAATTTAGTACCACATTCATTATGTTGCAGCAGTAATTGTGTAGGGATTCTAGTGAGGTTGTATTTATAATGTACTTTCCTTCTCGCAGGAGCATTAGTGGGTTCATTCACAGCAGTGATTTAAGGGACTCTAAATCACTGTTTTTCTTTGCACTTCTGCATTCTCTCACTCATTCCTTTCTTCTTTGTGTTCCTTTTCACTACACCGAAGCTGGAGTCACACTGGTTAATGTCTTTCTGCAGATGGATCTCTGACTGCCTTTCATAGTGAAATTTCACAGTGAAATCGAACCCGATCTGTTTAATCTACAGCTGCTCTTGGCTCCTGCTATCAAAATGAGCATTTAAAAATTGGCCTAGTGTGTGATGTGAGAAAAACATTACCATCCAGCTGAGAGTTCAGTCAACCTTAAAAAAATTCCTTACTTGCAAAAACAGTTTTTGTTGATGAAACAGAAAGCACAAGAGAGCCCTGGGTCACATGTTAATTTTGTATTAAAAGATCAGTCTTTGCACTTTCTTGTTTTATTGAGACCCAGCCTAATCCCATCTCCATGACTGTGGCTTGAATTCCAGGAAGATCTGCAGGTCTTTTCTGCTTTCCTACTTTTTCATGGCTGTATTTTGAAATCATTGTGGTCTAAATGTTTAATTCTGGGAGAACCAGAGTGATAACGAGCTGGAATTGCTTTGTGTCCCACTATCTGTTTAACATTTGTCTTCTGTAATGAGAACATTACACTGAGCGTCTCTGCCCATTTCTCTTTCAGACTCTGATTTAGTGCATATGAGAAAGAGGAGAAGCATGTAGGTGTTTCTGACCAGTGCGGCTTGGTCGCCATTTCTTTTTTTCTTATTTGCTTATTTGTTTATGATGGTCATCTATAGTTTACATAGAAGGGCAATTCATTGTTCTTTAATTTCCATTTGTGTACAATCTACCTAATAAAACATTTGTGAGGATGCTATGTGGAGAGATGAAGTTACCGATTGCATAAATACAAGGCCACATTTGTATGGGATTTCCCAGTATTTCTTAGTTGTTTTATCATTGATGTTTAAGAATATTTTAGAAGGAGAAACAGAAAAGCTGAGTTTCTAAGCCCCTTACTTCACCAGGGCCCACAGCTGGCTGTGTGTTTTCACTCCAGGTTTGGGAACACCACAAGAAAACAGCTGCCAGATTCTAGGAAATAGTGAAATTCTCCATCTGGTCTGCACCATGAAAGAAGATTTGTCACAAATGTGAATTGAATGCCAGTTAGTTTACAAATGCAGCCAGTCCTAGCAGGCACAGACTTGGGGTAGAGTCCTATGCACTACAGAGTTGAACTCTTGTATGGTTGCTCAGCAGATGGGGTCAAGATGAAGGTGATTCAGGTTTATTTAAAATTTGCTCTGCTTAATCCCTAGGAAGCTGGCAAAAAATAGAAAACTCTTAAGACTAGTTTAAGTTTGGGGTGACAGTGAGATGAAGAGAAACATATTTGTGTTAGAGCTGAAGGCAACCTAGTAAGCCTTAATTTAGTGATGTTTTGAATCTAGTATTCCATTTTTGAGAGAATTCTTAACAAGCCAACCTGCATTTTTATAATTTGCAATTCATATGTGCAGTTCCTTTAATTCTTGTATCAGATATTGAAAATCTGAGTAGATGTTGCCTGTTGAAACATTTCTTACTTTTACATCTAAATAAAATTATGATGTCATGGAATATATTTATTTACTCAAAATCGTGTAATGATAGAATCTCTGAATAGTGGTAGGCACTCCTGGCGGTCTAAATTGAAACTTTTCCACAAATTCTCCAAAAACCAATGAAGACTAACGAGAAACAACAAATCCATACAAATCTCATGGGTGTATTATACAAGGACAGAAGCAACCACAAATTTCAGATGACTTGAGAGTGGAAGAATGGAGAACCATCTCTGGCAGAGCTTTTTCTGTCCTTTAAAGAGCTGTGGAGGTGGAGGTGAGAGAAAGGTCTGTGAGTGCAGCACAGGCGAGAGAGTAGGGGAAGAGGAGGGTTACTTCCGGAGGGCTGGGGCGTAGCTCAGCAGTAAAGCACTTGCTTGGCAAGGGAGAGTCCTTGGCCAGGATCCCCATTAGAAAAATCACTTCCAGAAATATACAGTTCACCTCAGTGACAACAAACAAACAAACAAACTGAAAACAAGTCAGAAAACCTACAATAACGAAGCAAAAAAGTAATATTCTAAACTGAAATATTTCCAAAATATGCACCATGCATGCATGGATCTGTGTGTGTGTGTGTGTGTGTGTGTGTGTGTAGTGGGGGCTGCTGGAGATTGAACCCAGAGCCTTTGCACTAGGCTATATCGCCAGCCCTTTGTTGGTTTGTTTATTTTCTGGGGGGATGATGTCAGGGCTGTTTTTCTGAGCTACATTCTCAGCCTTTTAAAAACATTTTTATTTTCAGACTGGGTCTGAGTTGCTTAAATTGCCTGGTCTGGCCTCAAACTTGTGATCCTCCTGCCTCCGCCTCCCAGAGAACTAGAATTACAGGCCTGCACCATTATACCTGGCTGTAGTTTAAGATATGAAAAATTGTCTTGAGGGGCCGGGGATTTAGCTCAGTGGTTCAGTGGCCTGCCTCGCAAGCGCAAGGACCCGAGTTTGATCCCTGGTACCAAAAAAAAAAATTGTCTTGAGGGCCAGGGATTTAGCTCAGTGGTGCCCTCACCTGCCTGACAAGCACAAGGTCCCGAGTTCAGTCCTCAGCACAGAAAAAAAAAAAAAGTCTTGAAACAGAAATTTTTAAAACCAAGAACATAGATGAACCCAAATTGAAAGAAACACAGATACCTTAGTTCATAAACTTAATTCTCTCCATGATCCTGGGCACAGATTGAATCAGTCTTGAACTGAATCAAATTTCCCCATAGGGCTGACAATGAATTTAACCAATGAATTCAATCCCCATCCTTGAACAGTGTTTTTTTTTTTTTTTTTTTTTTTTAGACAGTCTTTCTATTTTGGAACTTTCTGTGTAGCTCAGACTAGGCTCAAACTTGTGATCTTCCTGCCTCAGCCTCCCAAGAACTGGGATCATAGGTGTGTGCTACCTAGTTCTTGAACAGCATTTTAAAGGATACCAAAGAAATAAACTATAAATCAAAGTTTTATATCCATCTAAGTTCTCCTTTAGATATCAGTTTAAACATGACCAAAATGAGAATACTTGACTAATAAGCCATTCTTTTTTATTTTCCCGTTTTTTTTTTTTTTTGAGACAGGGTCTTGCTGCCCTCAGTCCAGGCTGACTTCAGACTCATGGCAGTCCTCCTGCCTCAGCCTCCTGAGTGCTGGGATTACAGCACCATAAGTGTGGCACCATGTCTGGCTCAAGCCATTCTTGAAGACTACATTAGCGGATAATCTTCATCCAAGGAAATTCTCACTAGAAAAGTTTTGGCAGAAAGATTGAGGGTAAACCATTAATTAATTAGAAAAAAGAAATAGGGATGTAAATATTATCTATTACGATGCTATAGAAATACATTTCTGATTTTATTTGAAGAGAAGAGAAAGGAAATCAGAAACATTCTCTTTGATTATATATAGGGCTACAAATGAGAGCCAAAGAAGTTGTTAAGGTCTGAGAAATTAAGTTGGGTGCAGTAGTTTATGCCTGCAATCCCAGCTACTCAGGAGGCTGAGGGAGGAGATTTGCAAGTTCAAGGCCAGCCTGGGCAATTTATTTATTTATTTTTCCCATTAAGTTTATTGGTACACTTAAAGCAAACTTAATGAGGCCACATCTCAAAATAGCAATTATTTAAAAAATCCTTAACAGATCAGATAGTACAAGTAAATTAAATATCTTTATCTTTGTACTGTTTGAGGGGATTGCATGAATTGAAACATATTAAAGTGCTCCTTTTTCCTTTGGGAAATGAAATATGTTTTGTCAACTGAAAAAAAAGCCAGATGTGTTGCATGTGCCTGTAATCCCAGCATTTTGAGAGGCTGAGTCAGGAGGGTCACAATTTTGAGCCTAACTGGGCAACTTAGTGACTTAGCAAGACCCTGTCTCAAAATAAAAGAATATAAAATGTCTGGGGATGTATCTCAATTTAAAGGCTCTGATTTTAATCCCCAGTACCAAAGAATAAAGCAAAACAAAACTGACAACCCAGAAACAACAACAAAATGCACAAAAGTAAGTAGTAGAATAAAATATAAACTTTTTTAGATATTAAGGGAAGTTTAGCTAGGAAAATCACCTTTTTAATCCCTGTACTTTAGAGGCTGAGGCAGAAAGATCTCAAGTTTGAGACTGGTCAGGGCTACATAAGCGAACCCTATCTCAAAAAAAAAATATGAAGAAGAGAACACGTAGGGCCGGGGATGTAGTTCAGGGGTGCTGTGCCTGCCTGGCAAGCGCAAGGATCTGAGTTTGATTCCTGATACCGACAAAACAAAAGAACACAGAGGAAGAAACACGGTAATTATTATTGTATGCATTGTACCTATAAAATAGAGTGATATGTCCTGTGGAGGGACTAGCTTTATTATATATTAAGTACGTTACAAAGCCTCTGAAATTAAAGTGGTGCGGAACCAATGTGCAAGTTGACAGCTACTGGAATAGAATAAAAAATCATAGTGGAAATGCTGGGGCTGTGACTCAGTGATAGAATACTTGTCTAGCATGTGGCACGCCGTGGGTTTGATCCCTAGCACTCTCCAAAAAAAGTTCATAGTAGAATAAAGACTGAAGTACATGTGGCATCTAAAAATGAGAGGAAAGGAACTTTTATTAAATGGTGCTGGGTCACTGAAATTGTGTTTGAAGAAAGAAAAAAATTAGAGCTTCACCTATATGAGAATAAACTTAAAATGAAAATCGAACAGAAATAAACCTTTATTACAGAGACAGAAATAAAACCATATGATTACCAGAAGAAACCTGGATGGAATTATCTGTAATATGGACCCGGCTCCAAATGCAATAAAATAAATGATTGATAAATGTGATTGCATAGAAAACTTTTTTTTAATGGCAGAAATCACAGCATAAAAAGCAAAAAGACAAAGGATAACCAGAGAAAAAAATATTTGTAAAGTTTTAGAAGGGGCTCATACCCTTAAGGTATAAAAATCCTCAGAATTGAAAAAATTGAAAAATCCAAGAGAAAGACAAAGGACATGAAAAGGCCATTCAAACACACACATATGAAAGTGTTTTTTAAGTGTGTAAAAAGATGATTTACTTAGCATAAATAAGAGGTGAGAACCAGTTTTGTTGTTATTGTTAACTGTTGGAAAAAAAATTAACAAATAGAGAAAGGAGTGATTGTGGTGAACTCTATGATGTTGCGTTGGAATTTGAGATGTCAGTGTAAAAAAAGTGTATACCCATCTTCAAATAGATACATGTATAAACATATTTGTCCATCCAGATGTTTGCATATGCATTGTATGCTGAAATGGCCCATTTGATCTGAAGAGGAACGAGAGTATGAGATGGTCTCATAAAAATGATATCCTGAGAACAATGTTTGCTTGGATCTTGGGCACTAAATATCATTCTCCACTTAAAGTTATGGAAGCTCCTTGGAAAAATAAATGACTGATTACAAGACCAGAGCAGAGAAAATATGAGCAGAGTTAGAAGGTTGTGTTGTACCAGAAAGTAAAAAAAGTGCCAAGAAAAGAATGGAAATAAAACTTGGAATACGGTTTGAATAACTCCCATTAGTTACAACTGGAGCATCAAAATAAATAATGATAACTACAGATATAATCCACTCAATAAAATAAGGCTTTGTAAGTGAGACTTATATAAATGAATAAATGGGAAAGAAGGATAAGGTTTTCTTTATTATAGATTTCCAACTAATAAATGAAGAAGGATGGCAGCCATCACTGCAGTAATTGTTTCAGGAAGGAATCATCAATGCATTGAAATTTGGTGAGACCTTGGCTGTTCACATAGTCGCAGCATACATTAGTTTTTAACTTTTTACAAAAGGCAAAGTAAAAGTATTGTGAAGAAATTCGAGGAACTTCATCAAAAAAGTATACCCCTCTAGCTATAATGCTCTGAGAAGTGCCAGTATAATTTCCATGGAATTCATGCAAGAAATGCACAGTCTAAATCTAATTTTGAGAAAAATCATGATTAATCTAGCAGACAAATCAAGGAGCATCCTATGTAACAACTGGCCTGACAGGTGATGAGAGACAGACTGTAGAACTGTTGTAGATTAAAGAATACTGGAGAGTTCTTGGAGCTTACAGCAATTTGTGATTACACTTGGAACCAATTCTACTCTCTCTGTTTCTCTTTCTCTGTGTGTCTCTCTCTCTCTCCCTCTCCTTTTCCCTCCCTCTCTCCCTTTCCCTCTCTCATAAGGTATACAGTAGTACTGAGTCAGATAAAGCCCTGATGGGTAATTCTACTGAAGTATGAAGGACAAAATCTTTGTGATTAGGAAATACTGTAGTCTCTAAAGGATTTAGGAGTAAGAGGCATGATTATTCAACTTATTTCAAATGATTCATGAAATCTGTATACATAGCATGGAAAGCCAACTGCTATTTATTTATTTATGCTATGGTTTAGATATAAAATGTCCTCCAAAAGTCTCACTTTGAAGATGGGGCCTGGTTAGAAGATGCAGGTCTTTGGAGGGTGTATTCTCATCCCTGGTTCCTCTCCTCTCTGCCTCTTGGCTTCCATGGCATGAGCAACTTTCCTCCATCATGCCCTTTCACCATACCATTTCTGCCTTCAAGCTAGCCAAGCATGGACTAAAACTTGTGAAATTGTGAGACAAAACAAACTTCTCCTTTAAGTTGTGGGCGTTAAACATTTTGTCCCAGCAGTGTTAAAGAGAATAATACAGAATATTGGCATCAGAAGTGGAGTAGTTGTTACTATAGCTGTGTGGTTCAAAAGCCTTTGGAATTGGATTGTGAGAGAAGTTTGGAAAGGTTTGGAGATGCTGGCTAAAGAAGATCTAGAATGTTGTGAACAGGGCTCCATGTGCATTACTGGTCAGAGCTCAAAGACCAGATTGATAATAAGAATGTGGACAGTAGAGGCCAGGCTTAGGAGGTTTCATGTGGGAACAAGGACTCCATTGACCATTGGACTAGAAGCTATGTGTGCTATTCTCTGGCAGAAATTTTGTCTACATTTTGTCCATGTCCTGAAATTTTATGAGAGACTGGGATTAAGGATAGCAGACCAATTAATCTGGCAGAGGAAATTTCAAGGCAGCTAGCTATAGTTTATATCTAGATGCCCTCCCAGAGCCTCATGAGCTCATAGGTGGGAATTTGGGGAGATAATTGGATCATGGGGGCATGATACTTATCCACGAAATAGTCCACTGATGAGTTTGTAGCTAAATGTGATGAGTCACTGGGGATGTGGCCTGGATCTGTCTCTTCCCTGCTCCTCACTTGATCTCTTTCTCTGCTTCCTGATAACATGCCACGAGCAAGACTCTAAGACAGGTCTTAGAGCTAGCCGATTATGGACTGAAACCTCTATAAACTGTGAGCCAAAATAAACTTTCCCCTTTTAACTTGAATGTGTTGAGTATTTTGTCCTGAAAACAAAAAAGTTACTAAGAGATATTTTGGTATCAGGAGTGGCACTGTTGCCATGATGTCGCCTGACCACGTGGCTCAGAAGTCTTTGGAACTGGCTTACAAGAAAGTTTGGAATGGTTTGGGAGTGCTGACTAGAGAACCAGCCCTAGAACACTATAAGCTGTTGGGAGATTCTGGTCAGTTTAGAAGACCAGAATGCTGATTTAAAAAAATATGAAGAGAGCAAAAACCATAGTCAGGAGGTTTCAGTTGGGAACAAAGATTCCAGGTAAAAATATGTCACAGGGCTACAGTCTCTGCCAGGAGCCCATGAGAGGGCAGTGTGTATAATTGTGAGAGTAAAGCTAAAGGTACAGTAGAGACCCCAGCAAGTTGGAGATTCCAGGAATGTTTGCTGAAGAAAGTTACAAGTAGTAAGTGGTAGAGCTAGCCCAAAATAGAGGACATGTGAGCTGCAACCAGAAAAGCCATAGGAGTGGGGCTGCTTAAGCCCATTGGAGCTCACATCTTACCACAACCTGCTCTGAGTGCTGGGCATGCAATTACAGGATATAATGTTTATCCTTCTGGGACAAACTGCTTTGGTCTGATCTTGGTGTTTTACCCTGTTATTTATTGTCTTTTGGAATGGAAACATTTACCCTGTGACATTGTATGTTGGAAGTGTTTAACTTTTTAATTTATTTTTATTTTTATGGGGGCTAAGCATTTTCCTTGAGTCTCAGAGGAGACATTCATTGGACTTGGACAAATACATTTTGCATAATGGGATGGACATGAGTTTTTTGGGGGCCAGTTGTGGAATATTACAGTTTATATCTAAAATGTGTGCTGAAAGTCTCATGTTTGGATGTGGGGCCTAGTTGGAAGGGTGGGTCACTGGGGGTGTGTCTTGGAAGAGTGTATTCTAGTATGCAGCTCCTCCCTTCTCTCTGCATTCTGACAACCCTGACATGAGCAGCTTTCCTCTGCCATGACATTCTACATTTTTGTTACAGGTATATACCATGAACTGAGCCCACTGAAACTGTGAGTCAAAATATACTTCTCTTTCTTTAAGTTGTGGTTGTCAGGCATTTTGTCTTGGCGATGGCAAAGTGTCCAGTGTACCAAATTAGGGCTTTCTTTGCTGGTTAGTTCAGAATTTCTGATGTGTTTTACTTATTATTTGGTTTTCTTTGCATCATAAAAGAAAATGCATATTGGGCTGGGTATGTAGCTCAGTGGTACAGTGCTTACCTAGCGTGTGCAAGGCCTGGCTTCAGTCCCTAGCACAAAAAGCAAAACAAAAGAAACAAGTAACTGTATATATGTTGACTAGATTAAAATGAATTTTATTTTACTAATAAATAAATTTCATTTACCTTACTTCCCCCAAACCCTTGACAAACACTTTTATTTTTTTGTCTCAACAGTGTTGCCTTTTCTTGAATGTTACGTAGTTGGAATCATAACGTATGAAGCTTTTCAGATTGGCTTCTTTTACTTAGTAAAATGCACATAGGGTTTCTCTATGTCTTTGTTTTTTAGCACTGAAAAGCATTTCATTTTCTGGAGAAGCCATAGTTTATTTACCTTCTTACCAATTGAAAGATACATTGGAAGCATCTGAGTTTTGGCATTTACGGATAAAGGTGGTATAAAAATGCACATGCAGGTTTTTGTGCATACATTTTCAATATAGTTGGATAAATACTGTGATTTATCCAAGTGGAGTATTACTATTACTAGATTATAATGAAAAGTGCATATATATTTTTTCAAACTGTCTCCCAAAGTGTACCACTTGCATTCTCACCAGCAGTCAATGAAAGTTCCTGTTGTTTCTTATCCTTGCCAGCATTTCATGTTGTCAATGTTCTGGATTTTGGTCATTCTAATCCATGCATAGAAATATCTTCTTACTGCTTTAACTTGTTTTTCCCTAATGATGTAGGATATTGAGCATTTTTTTAATATGCCCATCTGACCTTTGTCTCTCTTGACGTGTCTTTTTTTGTTTTGTTTTTTTGGTACCAGGGATTGAACTCAGGTCCTTGCACTTGCAAGGCAGGCCACCTATTGATATGTCTTTTTTGATCTTTTGCCTATTTTAAAATTGTGTTATTTATTTTTCTAATCATTGAATTCTAAGAATTATTTTCTTCTCCTCCTCCTTTTCCTTCTGGCCTCTAACTCCTGGGCTCAAGTGATCCTCCTATCTCAGTCCCTTAAGTAGCATGGACTACAGACATACCCCTGTCTTACCTTGCTGCGAGTTCTTTTTATATTTGGAGTAATAGCCTTTTTCTTCCCCAATTTTTTTTATGTGATATTGGGGATTGAACTCAGAGTCTCTGCCCTGGGCTACATCCATACCCCCTTTTAAAAAAGTGTTTTAAAAGACAGCATCTCACTGAGTTACCCAGACTAAGTTTGAACTTTCGATCCTCTTACCTCAGCCTTCAGAGTGCTGGGATTGTAGGTGTGTCCACCATGACCTGCTTGAGTAATAGTCTTTTATCACATCTGTCTGTTGCAAATATTTTCTCCCAACCTGCATCTTTTGCTCTCATTCTCTTCAAGATTTATGCTTTTTATCAAGTCAGTATGCAAAGATGGAAACTTGATCAGATGCACAGAGTGGAGTGTCTGTTAGATAAAATCAGTCCAATTCCTTAAGGAGAAACATAAGCATTTCTGATTTTATGAGTGTAAAGGCATTTATCTCTGGGGATTTCTAAATGATCTTCTGGAATACACCAGTGGCATTACATTGACACTGCATCTAAAGCACCTTTTGATACATTGGTTGTCTGTCTGTAGCAGCTCGCTGCTGGGCAGGGCATTCCCTAAGTGAAGAGGGAATGGGACTCTTGCCTAGTGTGTGGGGGAGTATACGTATTACTTAGAGCTCTTGTGAGATTGCGAGGTATGCAGAGGTGAACATACTTGCATGGGATTAAGGAGGATGATTAGAGGTAAGGGCTACATGTGAGAGAAATGACAGGTAGATTCGTCGGGTTTGGAAAAAGTCCTGAGAAAGTTAGCAGCCCCTTGGAATTTGTCATGGAAATCATCCTGCCAAGGAGTTTCACTGGTGAGGAGCTAGTGTTCTGTCGAAAAAGATATATTGAGTGCTTAGGGATTGGCAGACAGCCCTCAGTAATCCTACTTTGGCCTCTGTCCCCGCCCCTAGCCCAGGTCTTTGCTTATGTACAGGCAAACACCATTGTATAATGAGAGCAGGGAGCGGAAAGGAGTGACTTTAGCCACTTGACTGTTGAGCAGCAGGGAAAATTTGTGTCCCATGGAATTGACAGAAACAGATTGAAACATAAGATGTTATGTCCTACTCGGGATATAGAAATTGCTTAGTTGTATGAAATATTCTCTTGGAATTGTACTTAGTGATTCCTTTTTTCCCCCCACTGTGACAAAATTAGTGTGAATATCATGTGGGTTGCAGTGTTTCGAGTTCCTTTCAAAGTAGGAGTTAATCAATTGGTTGTCAGCAAACTATTGAAATCTTCCGCTTTTAGGAGGGGCCTCACTTTGCTAGTTGGTCACCTCCTAAAGAGCGGAGGCACACGTGTGCTTGTAAACAATGTGCACATCATCTCTCTCCCTTCAGTCAGCTTGGACAGTGCTGACCTTGCCTTGGTCTGCTGCGTCTTGTGAAGTTTCTCCAGAGGTTCTTAAGGCCAGACGAGAAAATGCTGTGAAGACAGATGGAAGGGAAGTCTGTGCCGGGCCAGAGAAAGGCAGCATTCTTTGGTGGGAAGGGGAACACGCACTGCCTTCCAGACAGAGAGGTAGTCAGAGGTAGTCAGAGGTAGTCAGGGGAAGGAGCTGTCCTAGTCCTCCTGAGAACTGTGTGCTCCTGGGATTTAGGACGTCCTAATAATGGAAATAGAGCACACAGTGTGCTAATAACAGAAACCAAGTGCACAATAAGTGCCACGTGCTCGAACCATTCCAAACCCTGTCCCTCTGACTGTGGAAAAACTCTCTTCCACAAAACAGGTGTGTGGAGCCAAAATGGCAGTGGGCCGCTGCCTTAGAAGGGTGCCGTTTTGGCCAGGTGCAGGGGGAGAGAGGACACCGTGTCCAGAGGGCTGGAGACGTGCTGCCCGTGGGGAACAGGGGTGAGGTCTGGGTGCGGAGCTTTGTGTGGAGGAGGCACTTGGTCTGGGAGCTGCTGGGATTGGGTGTGATGGGGACCCTGGGAGCATGGAGGTGGGGTGCAGGAGGCAGGCGGCCTGTAAATGGCTGGTACTGTATACTGATAAGTAAAATGCCAAAAAAAGAAAATTTATTTGTGTCTCCTGCAGACCCGGTATGATTTGTTCAGTGGGATAAAATCCCCCTTCCTCCAGATGAAAACATTTGCACAAGGCCCATAACTTTTCTGTTCACTCTCAGTGAACTGACTATTCAACTTTTGGTTGCATACACACAGACTTAGTATTTTTAAATTAAGTTAAATTTATTTTTAAGGTGAGTTTTTGCTGGATTGTCCAGATTGGTGTCAAGTTTGTGAGCTCAAGTCATCCCCCTGTCTCAGGCTTCTCAGTAGCGGGGGCTACAGGCCCGGCCATTGCACACCCCGCTTGATTTTGAATTTAAAAGTGCCAAGGCAGGCATGGTGGAGCCTCGACATGCCTAGACAGCATGCCTAGACAGTAATTCCTTGGTTCACAAACTGAGAACAGCTCAGTTCAAGAGCAGAAGTGTTTGGCCTATTTTTCCTTCTGTTCGAAAACTCTGCATTGAGTGGTGAACACAACTGCAGCCATCTTCCCTGCTCTGACATGTGGTTGTGGCTTCCTCTAGTTATTGTGGTGACAGACAGACCTGTGCACACTTGCTATGAAGCTTTTGTGCGTGTGTTTTTAGCACACACAGTACTGTGCAGTATTAGTCAGTCCAGCGTGGCTCCAGAGAAAGTGCAGAGCAAGTGTGATGGCGAAAACGAAGCACAGAGCAGTGATAAAGGGTATCAGAATACACAGAGCACGACTCTTCAGATGAAGGTTTTTGAAGCAAATAACCGTTGAGTCGAAGAAAGAATTGTAGCAAAGCATGAGTGTGGTATTTGTGTGACTGATCTGGCCTCAGAGCACAAGATGGCAAAGTTGACAATCTCTGATACTTTGAAGGATAAAGATGACATCAAAGGGGCTGACATGGCAGGAGGAACGACATTAACCAAGCAGAGGACACAAGCGCTGGAAGAGGTGGAGAAACAGCTGGCAGGTGACAGCATTAGTGAAGCTGTGATCTGTGCAAAAGCCAGGAAATTGCACAGTGATTTACTGCAAGAAAAGCTCTCTATAAATGCAACAAGGGAATGTAAAGCCAGCTGAGTGGTTTGATAAATTCCGAGAGTAGTGGCCCCCTCAGTGTGATAAGTCATGGTGAGGCTCCCAGTTCTGACAAGGCCATGGCAGAAGCCTACAAGAAAGAATTCAGGGAATTCATGAAGGCAGAATGATACGTCACTATTGCCACGAAACAGGGCTCTTCCGGAAGAAGATGCTGAAGAGAACCTGTGTCACAAAGGTGCTGCCGGGGCACAAGCCCATGAAGGACAGGCTGACCTTTCTGCAGTGTGCACACGCAAGTGCCGATCTGAACATGTAGCCACTAGTGGTGCACCATTCTCAGACTCCTTGTGCATGCAAGGGACAGAATGTGAACAAAGCCAGACTGCCTGTCCTGTTGGAGGGCCAGTGGGAAAGCTTGGGTCCCAAGACAGTTGGTCATGGAATGGCTCCAAGAGGTGTTTGTACCTACTGTTGAGAGATATCCCCTCCCCAAAAGAAGGCAGCTGGGCATGGTGCCACATGTGTGTAATCCCAGCACTTGTGAGGCTGAGGCAGGAGGATCGCTGTGAGTTCGAGACCAGCCTGGGCTACATACTGAGTTCCAGGTCAGTCTCAACTACGTAGTGACACCCTGTTTCAAACCCCCCCCACCAAAAAGAGAGATATCTGTCTGACAACCAACTGCCCAGAAGTACCTTCTTCTGATGGACCGTGTCCCAGTATGCCCTCCAGCCGTGGTGGATGATAGGATGATACAGTCACTGAGGGTGACTTCATAAAGGTCAGTTCCTATCTCCCAACAGGATTCCTCTTCTGCAGCCCAGGGACCAGCAGTTGAAGGTGTACACAAAGGCGCTCTTCATCAGGTGTTTTAATGTTACTGGAGAGGCATCCTTGACTCTGAAAGATTTTGAAAGAAACATTTTAGTGTCTCACACTTCATCAACCTCATGACAAAGCCTGGGAAGATGTCGCACACCGGACCTTAACTCAGCCTGGAGGAACCCATGGCCAGAATGTGTCACTGCACGTGACTTTGAAGGTGAGGCACAGACAGGAGGTTGTGTCCTTGGGCAAGAGCGTTGGGACGTCAATGGTGCAGACAGAGGAGCTTGTTGAGAACCACAGGGAGGAGCTGACGATGGAAGAACTCACTAAACTCCAGGGAGCAGCGAAAAGTGCTTGTTGCGGAGCTTTCCACTGAGGAAGAGGAAGGCAGGGAGCAGGTTAGCAGCGATGGGATGAAATCCATTACAGAAAATGGAACGAGTGCCTGGATGTCTTCAGTAAGCACCACCTCAATGTAGCTGTAGCAAAGAGTGTTGAATCTGATGAATGATCACGTGGTTTCTCCTTTCTGGAAAGTTACACAGTGACAGATTTTCCATTGAAATGGACTCTGTAGCCAAGAGACAAAGGAGAGAGGAAACCCCTGAAGGAGATCTCTCTGATGTCCTTGTGGAGGACTCTTCCTCCAAACAGTGACCTCCTCCCCGTCCTCCATGCTGGAAGTCACCTCAGCAAGGTTAGTGTTCTCTCTTCAAACTGTACTGTATCGTACTTTAGTAGTTTTGTGCATAAAAAATACATATGGTTCAGAATGGTTTTACCTTATTTACATTGAACTTTATGGTTTGCTTCTTGGCCTTTTGGCTAAGATCAACTGTGCATTGAACTTTATGGAGAAATTTGATTTGGTTTGAGACCAATTCAGTTGGAGACCAGAATCGTGGAATGAATTAAGTTCATGAACCAAGGTACCACTGTAATCCCAGCAGTCTAGCGGCTGAGGCAGGAGGGTTGCAAATTAAATTCCAGCCAGGGCAATTTAGGGAGTTAGCAAGACCCTGACAAAAGTTAGATAGATAAGGGTTGGGGATGTAGCTCAGTGCGAAGGCCCTGGTTTCAATCACCACCAGTAGCCTCCACAGTATGGCCCAGGGTGCCTGTGAGCTCCTCCCTGAAGCAGTGGGAGGTTGTTGTGGTCTTTTGGGCCACTCCAAGTTCTCTCTGTCCCCACCATCTGCGTGCGTTTCAGCCTGTTGATAGTGAAGGACTCTCTGTGACCTGATGGCATCTCGCTCTGGCACAGAGAGCGGGACGCAGAGAGCGGGATGCACACTGCAGCAGCCTGGAGGTGGATGATGCTTCTCTTTTGCCTTGCTGACCTCTCCTCTTCCTTCCCCTGTTGTTCCCTATGCAGGCTTCTCCCAGCTCAGTGCAGCCAGCAACCCGGTCTGCTTCTCCTAAGATACCAATGGCACCCAAGCCCCTGGGGAACCACAGGACATTTCCCACTGTCCTGGTTACTTGCCCAGGCTAGGCTTGAATGGTGATCCTCCTGCCTCAGCCTCTGGAGTGCTGAGTTTACAGGTGTGTACCACCATGCCTGGCTTGGATACTTTAAATAACTAATCAAGCTGGGAAAAGGAGAAAGCAGCTCTCAGTGTGAGCAGGGGTCCAAAGAAGTCTGGGCACAGATTTTCTACACTGCACCCAGTCCTTTTATGAGGTCTTGTAGTGGTGGGCAGGACTGGGGATCAGGAGTTTGGAAACCAGGTTTACAGCTCCTCTTTCTTCAGATCTTGTGGACATGTTATTTTTTAATGCCATGGTAAATGTGTAATAGTCTGGGTGTGTGGTGTATGAAAAGCTGGCTTGGATATATGCTGGGAAAAAGGGAGTAATGGCATAGTTAAAATACTGAATATTCTAACATGAGATATTGCCCTAAGTATTTTACAGAGAATAATGCTTGAAATTGTTACGAACCTGTTAGAAGGTTGGTCCTATGTTTTCCCCACTTTGTAGATGAGGAAATAGAAATACAGAAGTTAACTACCAAGATCACAGAGTCGAATGGCAAAGCTGGGACCCTGGCAGGTCAGGGGATTGGAAGCTTGGGTCACTCTGCCACTGAGCTGTATTCCTAGTTCTTTTTTTATTTTTTATTTTGGGATGAGGTCATGCTAAGTTGCCCAGGATGGCCTTAAACTTGGTGAACCTTCTGCCTTAACCCCTGGGGTAGCTGGGATTGCAGGTGGGCGCACTGCACAGGCTCTGGCACATTATCCCCATTAATCCTTATGTTGCATTGGCCACTAAGTTCCAGGAATTGCGTTGAATGCATTATATGGATTTGCTTATTAATCATTTTCATGGTAGTACAGGCATTTGCTTTCATAATCTCTATTTTGTAATGGAGAAGTGACTCTCAGAGGGGTCAGTCTGCTGAAGGTCACATCAGCAGGGAGTGGCAGAGCAGGGTTGGTTACCAAACCAGGTGGATCAGTTCCCAGGGTTGGCTTCCAGATGCTGCCTTGCTGGTTTCCTCGAAGACAGTGAGAATGTGTGGTATTTCCAACAGTGCACAGAGATGCAGACTCCAGAGCCAGCCTGTGAGCACACAGGATCTGAGATGGTCCCCCAAGGAAGAGATGGGACCTCAACTTGCCCCCTACCCACAGAGTGGGTTCTTGACTTTGATAACAGAAAAAGAAGTTCAGGGCCTGCCAGCAAGAGGCCTGGGCTGGTTTCTTAGGCACAGTGGGAGGACCCACTTAGAGAAAACAGAGTGTGGGACTGAGAAGAGGGATGCACTGTGACCCAGGGTTGGGGAGACATGTGGTCTTGGCGGAGTGGTCTAAGATCCATGATCTGACAACTGTGCCTACAGCATTTTTGAACACTTGACTCTGTCGCTTCATTGTCAGGTCAGGTTGCTGCCCTTTGCTCAACTAGGTTAGGTAATGGATCTTTAAGCATTTGGGTGTGAAGGACCTACGGGGGCAAAAAACAAGCCTAGAGAGTAAGGATAGAACCTTGGGTAACACTGATTATACTTTAGAACTATTCAGAGGGTGATCATAAAATAGGGTGAATGTTAAAGTCTTTAAAAACTCACTATAATAAAAGATGCATGATATGTGTGTTTGAAGCAGGAAGTGAATTTTGAGGGAGATTATTGGCAGTATGCCTTTTACTGTAATAAATTTAAAAAACAATTCTCCAGTTTTGATTCCCCCAGTGGTTTCGTTGTCTCGCTTCTACTTATCTTTATTTCTTCTTCCTGCCCCACACTCACCTGGGTCCACAGCATGATTTCCCCTCTTCATCCCCCAGTTGAGGGCTGTGGATGTGGCTGGAGAATGTTCTGGAACTGCTCCACTGTAGAAAGATCTCATTCTGTCTTATTCAGTCTTGTCCATAAATTGGGGATAATAACCGTATCCACCCAGGTTTGAAAGTAAAATGAGTTAAAAAGGGAAAGTGCTTAGAATGAAGACTGCTTTGTGCATAAAAATAAAAATAATAGCATAAATCTGCTATTATTGTTACATTAATGCAAGATAGGAGAAAATTTTTATTTGAGCTTGTGAATGTTTCTAGATCAGGGACCCCCCAAATCCCAGGCCCAGAGACCCATACAGGTCAGTGGGCTGATTAGGAAGTGGAGCGCATAGCCATGCCCCATCACTGACATCACCACCCAAGCCCCACCTCCTGTCAGATCACCTCAGTGGTAGATTCCCATAGGAACTCAAACCCCTCTGTGAACTTTCTGTGCATTGGAGAGATCAAGGCTGTGCAATCCTCTGAGTCACAGGAAACCACCCCTTTATCACCCGCATCTAGGAAAAATTGTCTTCCATGAAACTGTCCCTGGTGCCAAAAAGATTGGGGCTGGCTGTTCTAGACTATTAAAACCAGGAAGTGAAAGCTCAGGCTATGCAGAGCTGGTCTGCTTTTCTAGATCCCTCAGAACAACAGTTTCTTTATGGAAATATATATAGTTTTTGGTCAGGATGGTAGTAATTATTAGGTTCTTTTTTTGTTTATTTTAAAATCTCCATCTTATCACTTAAATAGACTTTTAAGCAATTATCTAGGAATTCAACCAAGACTAAGTTTTCTTGGAAAGAGCATGTTTGAACAGTTTGTTATCTTAACTCTGATAAAAAACTTGGCTGAGAAAAGAGTGAAATTTATGGCCAGAGCCTTGCCATCACTTCCTCATATGGATTTCATTTGTTCTTTCAACTTGTAAAGATTTGTTGAGTGCTTTCAAAGTTTTTGCACAGTTTTAGATACTGAGGATATAGCAGGGAACAAAATATGAAAATACATGCTTTCAGGGAGTTTAGAGCCCAGTGAGTAAGAGCGACTATGAACAAATAAGTAAATTAGTAGTAAACCAGAAGAAAATTAGGAAATTGAGAGAAATAAAGTAGGGAAAAAGGTGTGGTGGTGCACAACTGTAGTCTCAACTGTTCAGAAGGCTGAAGCAGGAGGATCACTTGAGCCCAATTGGAGATCAGGCTGGGCAACGTAGTGAGACCCTATCTTTAAAAAAAAATACAGCAGACTGGTAAGAGGCATAACTGCATGGAGCTGTCCTGCAGCTCTCCCCCTAGCTATCCGACCTTGGCAGCAGACCACTAAGAGGTAGAGACACGCAGGTGCCTGCAACCCCCCCAAGTCCCCTACCTCTGGCCTCCTAGCTGTGCTGGTACCTGGATTCACACCCAGAAGCACAGGTGGGTCATAGAAGCCATTGTCCTGAGCTCTAGACTTGATTTTGATTTAATTCACACAGTTAAAGGTGACAGATTAATAACTACCACAAATTGTCATTTTCTAAGCTGTGCTTGTTGCTTTTGTGCTGCTGATGCTGTATATTACTTGGGCTAAAATGCTGATTGATCTAATCAATTGTCCTTCCTGGTATAATGAAAAAGAGATTGCCTCAGAGTCATTAGAGACTCAAAACCTAAAGACAAGCTATAACAGGAAGATTGAAATATTAACCCAAGTATCAAACCAAGGATAGTACCAACAACAAAAATAAAAATGGGAAGACATTCAAACAAGGCTCAAGCACAAACACAGACTTCCAGCTTACTGAGGGCAAATTCTAGGGGAAATGAAGTAGAAAAGTCCTATAATCAACCACATGGACACCCTGAACTAATGGCACAGGAAGTAACAAAACAGATGAATGAGATTCTAGAAAAATTCAAAACAGAAATAATTTCCCACATAACTACAGAGATGGTGAGCAGAATGAATGAATGACATGATTAGAGACATTAAAAAAAAATGCATGAGCTCAGGACCATGATAGAAGCCACGAATGCCTAGCATAGGAATTAAACGGAAGCCATGAATGCCCAACATTGGAAAGAAATGGAATCCATGAATGAGATTAAAAAATATCCAGGAGATTAAAAACTCTATTGAAAGTTTACATAACAGACTGAGCCAATCTGAAGACAGGATATAGGATAGAGAAGACAGGATGGAGGTCAGTGACTATGAAAAGAAGCATCTCTTCAAAATAGTAAGGGAACATGAGAAATCAGCCCAACAGCTCCTAGATGATACAAAGAAGAATGATATAAGACTGATAGGAGTCCATGAAAAAGGAGAAAATACAGAAGACATTAAAAACTGTTCACAGAATTAATGACAGAAGACTTCCCAAATATTAAAAGGACACAAAAAACCAAATAAGCAGTAATACAATTTAGTGGGGGACCTAAGTACCCCACTGTCACAAATAGATCATTTAGACAAAAAAATTTAACAATGAAATACTAGAACTGAACCAAGCTTTTGAACAAATGGACTTAACAAATGTCTACAGAGTGTTCCCCCCCCCAAAATCAGAATATACACAGAGTATACATTCTTTTAACGGCACATGGGTCATTCTCCAGAATAGACCACATACTAGATCATAGAATATGTTTAAGTAAATGCAAAGCAGTTGAAGTTATCCTATGTATACTCTCAGACCATAGTGCAGTTAAACTGGAGATCCATAACAACAACAACAAAACCCCACAAGAATTTAACAAACACATGGAAATTGAACAACACTTTCCTGAACAACCAATGGGTCACAAAGGAAATTAAAGAAGAAATTAGCTTTTACAAATAAATAATAATGCCAGTACAATGTACAGGGATCTGTGGGACACAATGAAAGCAGTTCTATGAAGGAAACTTATAGCCATGAAATGCCCACACGAGGAATACAGAATGAGCTCAAATAACCTAATGCTGGATCTTAAGCTTCTAGAAAAAGAAGAGCAAGACAAACTGAAAGCTTGTATGAGGGAAGAAATTATAAAGATCAGAGCAGAAATCAGTGCAGTGGAGACTAAGAGAATGATACAAGAAATCAATGAATCAAAGAGTTGGTTTTCAAAAGAATAAATAAAATAGATAAACCCTTAGCCAACTTTATAAAAAAAAATAACGGGAAAGAAAAGGCTCAAATCCATGCAATTAGGAATGAAAAAGGTGAAGTCACAACAGATCCAACAGAAATCCAGAGGATCATTAATACCTACTTCGAGAACCTGTACTCTAATAAAATGGAAAACACAGAAGAAATGGACAGATTTGTAGATATGTATGAATTACAAAAGTTGAATGAAAAAGATATAAAAATTACAAACACCCCAATTACAATCAGTGAAATTAAAAATATATTAAAAATTTATCAACAAAGAAAAGCCCAGGTCCTGATGGATTCACTGCAGAATTCTACAAAACATTTAGAGAAGAACTACTGCCAATACTCTAAACTTTTCAATGAATTTGAAAGGGAAGCAATACTTCCAAATTAATTTCTGGAAGCAAGTGTTTCTTTGATTCCCAAACCAGGGAAAGAGAACTATAGGCCATTCTCCTTTAATGAACATAGATGCAAAAATCCTCAATAAGATACTGGCAAACAGAATACAGAGTGTCATCAAGAAGATTACACCCTGATCAAGTCGGATTTATCCCAGGAATGCAAGGATGGTTCATGATACATAACTCAATAAATGTTATATAGCATATTAAGAGAGTCAAGGACAAAAACCATATGATCATCTCTATAGATGCAAAAAAAGCACTCAACAAAATTCAGCACCCATTCATGATGACCCTGCAGAATATTGGAATAGATGGTCTTTATCTCAACTTGATAAAGGCTATCTATAGAAAACCAACAGACAACATCATCCTAAATGGTCAGAAACTGAAAAGCTTTGTGCTAAAATCAGGAACAAGACAAGGATGTCCACTGTCACCACTCCTGTTCAATAGTATCATTATTTGGTAATGATATGATTGATATTCTACATAGAAAACCCAAAAAACTCTACCAAAAGACTTCTAGATTTAATTAACAGATTCATTAGAGTAGCTGCATATAAGATAAACACTCAAAAATCAATAGTCTTGTACACAAATAACAGACACACTGAGAGAGAAATTAGGGAAACAATTCCTTTCACAGTTGCATCCAAAAAGATGAAGTATCTTGGCATTAATCTAACAAAGAAAGCAAAAGACCTCTACATTGAGAACTACAGCACTCCGAAAAAAGAGATTAAAGAGGATATAAGAAAATGGAAGGATAGCCCTTGTTCTTGGGTAGGAAGAACCAATATAGTGAAAATAGCCATACTTCCAAAAGTGATATACAGATTCAGTGCAGTCCCAACAGTGTATTTCACAGAATTAGAGAAAACCATACAAAAATTTATTGGGAAACAGAAGAGACCTAGAATAGCAAGAGCCATTCCAGGCTACAGAGACATGGCAGGGGGTATCACAATCCCCAGCTTGAAAGTATAGTACAAAACCACTGTTTTAACATGTTACTGGCAAAGTAACAGACCAGAGGATCAATGGAATAGATTAGAAGGTGCAGAAACAACTCCAGACATACTCAGCTACCTCTTCTTTGACAGAGGAGCCAACCATCCTCATTGGAGGAAAGATAGCCTCTTTAATAAATGGTGTTGGAAAAACTGGATTTCAACTTGCCAAAACTAGACCCCTATCTTTCACCATGCACTAAACTAAAATCCAAGTGGATTAAAGATCTAAATATTAAAACAGAAGCACCAAATTTGTTGGAAGATAAGCTAGGTAAAACTCTTGACATTGGCATAGGAAAAGACTTTATGAACAGATCCTCAGTAGCACAGGAACTAGCACAAAGATCAACAACGGGGATCTTATCTTTTTAAAAAAAGCTTCTGCACTGCAAGAGAAACCACCAACAGAGCTAAGAGACAGCCTACAATGTGGGAAAAAATTTTTACCAGCTGTTCCTCAGACAAAGGTCATCTAGTACATATAAAGAACTCAAAACAATCAAGTCCCCAAAATATAAAGATCCAATTAAAAACGGGCATTTGAAATGAACAGACATTTGTCAGACAAAGAAGTAAAAGCAGCAAATAAACATATGAAAAAATGTTGGACATCACTGGTCATTCGAGAGATGCAGATGAAAACAACACTGGGATTCCATTTCACCCCAGAAAGAATGGCTGCTATCAAGAACTCAACCAATAACAAATGCTGGCAGGGATGTGGGGAGAAAGGAATCCTTCTCCATTGTTGGTGGGAGTGCAGACTGGTGCAACCACTGTGGAAATCAATATGGAGATACCATAAACAGCTAGGATTGAAAGTCCCATTTGACCCAGCTATTCCCCTGATGGGTATCTTCCCAAAAGAATTAAAAGAATCATACCACTGTGATGTATGCACACCCACGATTATAGCAGCACAGTTTGTAATAGCTAAAACTTGGAAACAGCCCCAATTGCCCACCAACTGGAGACTGGATAAAGGTGTGGTTTTTTAAATAAAATGGAGTACTATGCAGCCATAAAGAAAAACTACAGATATTTATAGCTAAGTGGACACACATTGAGGGCATACTCTTAAGTGAAATTAATTGGGCACACATGTAAATACCATATAGTTTCCCTGGTGTGATCAACTAAAAGTGTAAATAAGGGTCAAAATGTATAATTGATATTTTGTGGTAGGAAGAAAAGGTCTAAAGGTATTGGGCAAATGGGAGGGAAAGGGGTAAGGTAAAAAGGGAAGAGAAAAAATGAGAGAAAAAGAAAAAAAATGGAAACAAAATCTTTGTAAATAGGGAAGGATGGAGTGGGGAAGGGAGGCTAGGGAAATGGGGAAAAAAGTACCAAGATCTGTCATGTAAAGTTATACGATCCCAATGATTAATGTAACTGTATTGTATATCTAAAATGTACCAATAAAAATATTTTTAAAATAAAGGGAAAGAGAGGAGCTACTGTGAGTTTATAATTTTGAAGAGATTTAGGTATGCTAATGTAATTATGATTTTTTAAAAAACTTGGCCTTTACTATTTAGAGATATGTACAGTTGTATCATGGAGAAGAATATTGAGGTAGTGCTGTGCAGAACCATCGAGTTTGTTTTACAGTGACCTAGAATTGGGGAAGGGGCACCGGGAATGGGGTGTGCACAGCTGCAGCGAGGAGACTATGTTGTTAGGAGCCCTGTGACGACTTGTGTGTGGGGTCATGAACCTGCATGCTCTGTGCATATGTTTGGAAATCTCCACAATAAAGAAGTACAAAATAAAAATTACAACATTTTAACCATGTACCCAAATAAAATAGATGGGCAGACCAAAAAGAGAGAGAGAAGCCTACATCTAGCCATTATGTTAATGAGATAACTGAGGAAGGAGCCATCAGGGAGCCATCTGGGCCGAGTGGCAGTGGGGAGCTGGGGATGGGACCCTGCACGTGGTGGTTTCTGGAGAAAACCTGTCAGGTGGAGCAACAGGAAGTGATCCTCACTGTGCATCAGACACCCTTGGGCTTTTGTTCCTCTCTCTCCTTACCATCTTTAAGGCAGGGCCCCGGCATACTCCTATGGCTTCCTCAGAGCCCAGCAGAGATTCTGGGCTCTTTGGGTGCTGCGCATTCATTTTCTTATTTCTGCCCCAAGGTAGACAGGTGAGGAATCTTTATTCCCATAGAATACAGATGAATACATCAGTACCATCAGGAATCAAATCGCAGAGCTGCTTGCCGAGTGTGAAGCTACTGATTTCATGTCCTGCGGCTCTTTCCCTTCTGCTTAGTCTGTGAAGAGTCCCAGTCCCTTCCTACAGAATGATTGACAGATGATTAAATTTTGTTGGTGCAGCTTATTTGAGAGGTAAAGAAAACCACTAGGGCCTCATGCCTCCACTCTTAAGGCCAAATTAGATTTCTTCCTACCATATGTGGTCAGAGAAAATAAGAAATCCTGTTAAAGTATAAACCCGGGCATGAAGCTGTTGCCCTGAAACTCAGGATCATTTAACACTGGAAAAAGTAAAATAGAACATGACCTACCAAGGCATTTTACACGCTGCTTATAGTTACACACCCAGGAAATTATGTGCATATGTCTGTGAGTGCATACATTGAGTTTCAAGTGCAGTGGCTTTACACTTTCTTTCCATATGCAGGATTTTTATAACCAGCAAATAGAAGGGCCTTGGGGGTGTAATGAAAAGACTTATATGGATAACATATGCTTCTCTTTGTAGAAAATAATCTCTTGGCCTGGTAAAAATGTCTGGATTTTAAAATGACCGCGGAATAATTTTACTTGACCCTTAAATCTTACAGTTTTCTTCCCTTCTCTTTCAGTGCATCGTGGTTCTTTTGAGGGTCTTACTTTTAATTCTAGAGGCCTGTTCAGAGCAAGAAAAAGGAACGCTTCTGTATTTTTCGTTGTTTCTGTGTAGACACATTTACAAATGCTAAAATGTTTTAGGTGTTGGGAGGTTCATAGGAGGATATTTTAAGATCATGAGCTATATGTTCTGTGTTTCATTTTTGCAGGACAGGTTTAATTAACAACCTGAATTGCAATTCCCTGCTTTTAGAAGTGCATGCTTTTGGGAAATTATTGTAGACTAAGTTGGATGCAAATCTGAAATTTTCTTGATCTTAAATGCTATTTGAGGGAAATGGTTTGAATTAGTATAAAGTTACTGGACTTGGGGATCAGTCATCTCTTTTAAACAACACTTTAAACATGTACTTCTATAAATTTGTATTACACCTTACCACCGGGCCTGATTTTATATTTTAGTCTCATCTTGGATGTGTTTTAAGGTCTGCAATAGTGTGTCTCCTGCAGGCTTATTTTCCCCCCTAAAAGATCAGAAGTTAGAGATTTCTATGGAATCTATACTAATATTAGCAGAAATAATGAGCCCATGACAAGATCTGTGGCTAACTGTAGTGATGATGGGGCCGAGGACACCTTACCACAAAAGATGACAGCTTGGATATATAGAGTATTTTAAACTGAAGGGATTGGATGAGCAGCTCTTAAACCTAGTGAGGAATCTTGACTTTCCCATGAAGCACATCATAAGACCTTCACAGGAGAGGAGCCTTGTTATGGTTGCTATCGGATTGTCTCCCAAAGCATCATGCACCCAGAAGCAGAGCTTCTTATGGGGGCACTTTAGTTGTGATGTTAGGAGCGGCCTAGTTGGAAGAGCTGGGTGACTGGAGCATGAGCTGTAGGGTGTATCTCCTTCCCTCTTCCTCCCTTTTTTGCTCTGCTTCCTGTCTACCACGAGGTGAGCCGCTTTCCTCTGCCCAAGACCTTCAGCCATGCCGTCGATCTACAAGGACTGAAACTTGTGTAATGTGAGCCAAAACAAATCCTCCTTTAAGTTGGGAGTGTTGAGTATTTTGTCTCAGCTATAGGGAAAGGGACTAAGACATTCTCTCCTACAGCTGGAGGAAAGGAGAATCTTAGCTCTGAATGCCCGGGAATCTGTATGATTAGGAAGAGGAAAAAGAGATAGGAAGGGGAATCTGTATGAACAGGTCTTGCTAAGTTTCCCCTAGTTTACTTTTACCCTTTATTCTATAATTTTTCATCAAACCTACAATACATAACAGTAGGTTTAACTGTTTCTTTTGAGTCTTCAGTTCCTTCTGAAGGTTCTCATGACATGTAAAAGTTATTAAGTAAAGTCCCATGCCTTACTCTTGTTAACCTGTCTTTTGTTTCAGGGACCCCAGCCCTGAACTGAGTCAGTTATGTAGGAGAGAAAAAGCAGTATCTTTCCCTCACCTAGTGCAAGATTCATGGCCAACATTCAGATCAACAAGAGAAAATAATGACACATTCCTTTGATATTTGTTTTGGTGACACAGGAGCTTTTAGTAATGAGGATCCAAAGAATTAGAGAAAACTATTTTGTGCTTAGGTTTAATGAGAAGTGGATAGTTATTATATAGATGTATGATTAGACTAAAAAGAGTATGATGTAATGATAATGAATTGGGGAGAACTTAACAAAGCCTAAAAGATCTCAAGGAGAGAGGCTTGCTTCAGGGTGGATGTAACAGCTTGGTTTCTATGAACCATACTCTGGACAAGGTGTCTCCTGGAATCATTGGTGCTGCGGGAGGGTCTTGGAAGAGGTTGCTGAGGCGGGGAGGGGGAGAGGGAGGAGAAGGGGGAGGGAGTAGGCTTTTTAGCAGGAATCTGCGGTAGAGGAGAGGCTGCTCTGTGATGGGAGAGTGTCTGTCACCAAGATGATGGAATAGGGCTATTTACCACATTGACTTCAAGAAAGTATATACATTTAGGTAACTTTTGGCCTGCTATAAACATTTGTTGATATTTCCCTCTAATAAAATCTCCTTTTTGACTCATATGGGCCCCCATGATAAAAATTGAGGGAAATGTTATCATACTGTTATGGTTTTTAGGTATTAAACTTGTTCTGTCATTTCTAGGAGGGGCCCCTTACACAAATGAAATATGAAACCACTTTAAACTAAAGTGATGTGACCCTCATTATTGGGGGTGGGTGGCAGGGGGCACTCTAATCTTGATATTTTTGTAGCACTATTTTTCTACTGTTTCAAGTCCAAAATTCTCTTTAGACTTTTAAAGCATGAAACGTACAACTGCTTCCAAAGGGTTGGACCTGCAGGGCACTCACTGTATTTAAAATTTGGGGCTCTCAGATGAACCCAACTTTATTTAAACCAGCCAAATAGGTACTGAAAATCTAATGAAAGGAATCTTGATGTTATTGGCTTATTTCCCACCTTATTGAGTTTCTGACATTGTTGCCTGCACAGTGTTCAATGGCTTAATTTAATTGACTTTCTTTCTGGAAGACAGGCAGGAAAGAAAGTCACACGGAAATAGAAGCCCTTACAGCTAAACAGTCATAGGTAGAATATTAGAACATGGAATGGGAAATCTGAGATAAATGAACCAAAATACTGATTGGCCACTCTAAAGGGATTGGGTATTGTGATAAATTTACCTGCAGTTATAAATGCTTTAAGAAATAGGTGGAGGAGAAAGTAATTTCACAACTGGGGCCTACGAGGAAAGGTTCCTATAAGCTGAGGAACCAGAAGACTGGGTTTGTAGCCTTAAAAAGTCACAGAATCCATTTCATCTGCATGGTAGTTGTTGAATGCATGGGTTCTGGACCCAGGCCCCTGAGATTTCAACCTTCAAGGGACCACTTCCTGGCTCTGTGACCTTGGGCAGTGCTGTCATTTGGATCTTGAATGTCACTCACAGGTCCATGTGTTAAAAGCTAGGTCCCCACGTGGTGCTTTGTGGAGGTGGTGGAACCATTATGCGTGAGACCTCGGAAGGGTCCTCAGGTTCTTGGGGCATCTCCTTATCCAGATGCTCGGCCTTGTGCCATTTTCTTGTTCTTTCTCTTTCCTTTTCTAGGGAATTGGTTTTGCTGTGTCCTCAGTTTCTGCACAGTTCCTCAGTGTGCTGTGTTACAGCTTGTGTTTATCTCCCCTCCAAAGCTTCATGCAGATGAGGTGGGGCCTTCTCCAGAGATGTCTGAATCTGGAATGTGTGATGCTGGGATTGTGGGCGTATGATTACTAAACCACAACCCATGACTGGTTTGGCACCATCCTAATCCCAGTAGTCTGGTTGGGATAAAAGGGGCAGAAAGATGATGTTAAGGTCCCTTGTTGCTTTTGTTACCTTCTGGGTGCCATAAACCATTTCTTATCTGTGATACCTGTCTGCCACGCCACCCTGCCTGGTAGCCAGCCGACTATGGACTGAGTCTCTATGAACTGTGAGCCAAATAAATTTATCATCCTTTAACGCTGAATGTTGAGTATTTTGTCTCAGCAAAGAGAGAAAAGTAACTAAAGCAGCTACCTGTGCCACAGCCCTGGCCAACCAGTCAGAGATGGTGACTGCAACTGAGAGCCAATGCCACCTTTCTCACTTTTCCATTGCTTATCTGAGCTATTTGTTACAGTGGTGGAGAGCTGACTGCCACAGGCAGGTTGCTGCTCTCTCTATGAAACACATACAGGGAGCCACACGTGGTGGTGCACACCTGTAATCCCCATACTCAGGAGGCTGAGGCAGGAGGATCATCAGTTTGAGGACAGCCTGAGCTCCATAGTGAGTTCCAGGCCAGCATGAACTACATAGTGAGAGCCTGTCTCAAAAAAACAAAACAAAGTGTAGGTACAAGGATGGTTACCTTCCTGCTTAGTTTGTTGTGAGGATGAAATGAATAAATACATGTGAGATGTGTAGAAGACTTTCTGGCACTAGGCAAGTGCTTAGGATATGTCAGGAATAGTAATTTCCAAGTAACTTAATTTTTCCCGAGCTTAGTTCTTTCATTTGTGTAAGAATAGCTTTTCTGAGCTTGTAGAAGTAATAAGAAAGTGAATAAAAAAGAATTGCTTGAAAGAATTTTCTGCCTAGGATGAGATAAAAAACAAAGGAGCAAAGGAAAATACATCAGAAGTCACTTTCGTCCTGCAATATGATGGAAGTCTTCCTGACCAAATGCTGTTAGCATTTGTTGCAGACTCAGGAATATAAAAGGATAAATAATATAAAACAAATTTGGAAACAAAATATAGATGCTAAACTATTTTGCCAAATAAAGAGGGAAATCCCTCCTGCTCTCTATATCACTCTTATTTTAAAGAAGCAAAGCCCAAGGCTAGTGCTTTAAATCCAGTATATTTGCAAGTAGGAAACCTTACTACAAGGTCCTTTTTCTTTTTGCCCCTTGACTAAGGCACGGTTTCATCATGGACCTTCCAGTCTACATACCAGTGTTTGGGACATAGTACTTTTAAGGGCGAGAGGGTCTCACTATGCAGAGACCAAGGAAGGGAGTAAGAAAACCACTTTGGCAGAGGCATAGGATCGAGCATCAGCATAGGAGAGGAGAGCTGCTGCTTTAGGCAGATCCCAGTTCCCAGTGGTGTACGGAAGATCTGCCTGCTTTCCGCTTTCCTCCTCTGGCGTGGGTCACGCAGTGCTCCTTCACCTTCTGGCCATGCCGTTTGGAACGTGAGTCCTCCGGGGTCCGTGGTCAGGGCAGGAGAGAAGTGGAGTTGGCTGTCAGCTGCCTCAGTTTAGAAATGATGCATTTCACGAGCAGAAGCCCATGGTCCCATTCTGCCTGCAGAGCAGCTGGGGAGTGTCGATGCTCCCGCGGGTACCTGCGAGGCCACAGCCGCTGTCATGGTGGGGAGGCAAGAGGAGCAGCACTAAGACTGGGATCCTACACAGGCATGGGAGGAAGAGGAGAGGTAAGAGCTAGCAAAAGGCCCAGCCAGGCGTGGAGCCAGCATTCCGGAAGCTGGGGCAAGAGGACTGTGAATTCGAGTCCAGCCTGGGCAACGTAGCGACTTAGTGGGAATCTATGTCAAGATGAAAAGTAAGGAGGGCTGGGGTTGTGCCTCAGAGGGAAGGCCCTGAGTTCCATTCCCAGTGCTGAAAAAAAAAGCTATAATAACTTTAGGAAGAACTGAAATTAATTCTAGGTTAAAAAGTAAGCAGTATAATGATATATTAACTTTTTTGCTCAGGGATTTATATCAGCCAGACTTTTTCTTTTTCCTTTTTTCAGTTCTGGGGATTGAGCGCAGGGCCTTTCCACTGAGCTACGTCCCAGCCCTGAAGTTTTTGTTTTTGTTTTTAATGTTAGAAGGAGAAAAAAGTTGTAATCTAGCCTGGCCAATGTATATAAAAGTGTACTTTGATTTAATATGATTGGTTTAAGTGTTTTATATATATATATATATTTTTTTGCCTGTTAGCCTAGCTGGCTGTTAATCTGTGTTTATGATAATTAATTTCATAGACATAAGATAAATAAATCTGACATTGGCAAAAGAAAAAAATTTAAAGATAGAGGTTGAGAGGAAGGGGAAGAAAAGGGATGTTATGCCAGTTCACCACAATGAATTTTACCGTTATGTGCTGCGAACATGTACTAATAAAAATTAAAATATGTATGTTTTGAGATAGGGTCTAATTTACTGAGTTGCCCATCTGGGCTTAAACTCACAATCCTCCTCCCTCAGGCTCCTAGAGCACCAGAGTTACAAGTGGCCAGGTCCTTCTGGAGGACAATATTGTTGCTGTAGGAAGTAGAGTTAAGAAGAAACAGCACCATAAGTAAGCACCTTAGTGATTCTAAGGTTAGATTGGAAAGACTGTATGGGGGCAGAATTAAAGATTCTTGGCAACTGCTTGGACACAGCAGAACAAAAATAACGAAAGAGAAAGGTGTAGAAGACAATTCCTTCTTGTCTCGGAGACTGGATGAGAGTGAGTGAACTGGAACATCTGATGGCAAGTGACGGGCTGGAGATGGGCTCTGGATTTGCAAGGAGCTGGCTGAAGCCATGGAGCAAATGAACTCTGAGTGGGCAGAGTAGGGGACACAGGAGAAGGCGGCAGAGCAAGAGCTTCACACAGCACATGTTGGCCCTGCTGTTGGTAGGGAGGGGAGAGAAATCTGAGACCGGAAGAAGCCAGAGGAGGGAGAAGCGGGAGCCCTCCTGATCTGTCTGGGTTGCTGGCGTCAGCACGTGGCTGGAGTTCAAAGCCAAACATAGGCCGACAAGCATCATACTAAATTTGTGATCTGACCCTCAAGTAAGCCAACAGGCTTCCGTCTTCCTGAAGCCTCCCTACTGAGTTACTACCCCACTTCCAAGAGGAACATTTTAACACTTTTTGCTTTCTCATAAAAACTTCAGTGCTCCTTTCCCCTCCTTGCTCTTGGCTGGTGACCTTGAGTCTTTTGCCATTGAAGAAATGGAGCAATCAGAAGAGAACTGTCTCATTTTCCCCTACCCTCCTATACCTGGCGGCCAGATTTCCTCCTCATCTGGTTCTGTTTCTGCAATTATACTTTCTCCTTTCCTACATCATCCTTTGCCCCTCTCTCTTTGATGTTTCTGTCACACAAGTGAACGGAGGCATAACACATCATAAAAAATTCTAGAACTTTCTAGAAGCATCTCCCATCCTTGAAAGTTTTTTCCAGAATTGCCAACTCCCCTCTAGATTTAATTCATGTCTCTGTTTCTCCTCACAGCAAAACTCCTCAGCAGGATTCCTGACTCCTGGTAGCCTCTGCTTCACTCTAAATAATTCTTTGCTCACAGTCTGCTGAGGGCACCTCTGTCAACATCATCTATGACTTTCACCTTGAGAAACCCAGTGGTCAGCTCTTGGTACACACTAACTTGAACTCTTAGAAGCTTTGGGCAAACTTGCTCTTTCCCCCCTCATTGAAATACCAACCCTAACAGTGGTTTTCTCCCAGTTTTGCTGGCCCTTCCTCCGTGGTCATTTTTGCTAGCTCCTCTAAATGCAGGGGTGACACAGGGCTCAGTCCTTGGACCTTTCTATTTCCAGTTCTTGGTCCCTGGGTGATTTGTCGTGGTTACAAATATTATCTATGTACACAGGACTCTCAAGTTTTCTCCAGTTCTGACCTTGCCTTTGAGCTTTAGATTTCCGTAACCATTTGCCTTTTTGACTCCCGTAGTTGAATGACTGATAGGTATGTAAGCTCAAGTGTCCAAGGTGGAAGCATCAGGCCCTCATTGCCATGCCACTTCCCAGCCCTCTCAGCCTCTCAGCCTTCCATAACCTCTGGACCAAGAGGCCCTGTATGACCTCCTCACTAACCCATCTCTCTGTCTGCTCCCCGTGCGTGCACCTTGCTCCAGCCACACTAGCTTCCTCCTGTTCCTCAGAGAAGCCAAGGATAAGCCAGACATGGTGGCACAGGCCTGTAATCCCAGCCTTTTGGGAGGCTGAAGCAGGAGGATCACAAGTTTGGGCTTTATAGTGATCTATTTATTTATTTATTTTTGTACCAGGGATTGAACTCGGGTCTTTGTGCTTGCAAGGCAGGCTACCAAACCACTGAGCTAAATCCCCGGCCCCATAGTGATTTATTAAGACCCTGTCTCTCTCTCTCTCTCTCTCTCTCTCTCTCTCTCTCTCGCGCGCGCGCACACACACACACACACACACACACACACACAAACACAAAGGCTGTGGAGTAGATCATTGCAGAGGCCCTAGGGTCAATTCCTAGTATTATTTTAGTATTACGCGCACGTACACACACACACACACACACACACACACACACACACACGCAAAGAAGGCAAGGCTGTCTGACGTGGTAGCCTCTGATCGCTGTTCATCGAATGCCTTCCTTTTTCCCAGATACTGAGGGTCTCACTCTAGAGCATCATCAAACACCCAAGAGAACGTTTCCCCACCCCTCACCTCATATTCCGTCACCACCCAAGTTTATGTCGTATGTCAGTTTCTTTTTAATGTTCCATCTCCGCCACTAGGATAGAAGATCCTTGAGGGCAGGATAAGTGAGACTGCTCTGCTCCCCCCTTCTGTGTCCCAGGGTCCATGGCCCTCCTCCGAGACAGCTCGGGGGCCCAGACTCTGTAGGAAGTAGGAAGTAGGAGTAGGAAGGCCGTACACGCATGCTGCGCGAGTGAGTGACTGAATGAGTGACCACGTTTTACCATTTAGAGTTTTGCAGGCCAGGGCGAGTGGATGGGACCATGACGACCCACAGTGTTCGGCCTTCGGCGCAGATGTGCTGGCCGGAACATGCAGATTTCACACACCGCCTCTAGTTTCGCCATATTCCACACCTCCCAGCTCTCCTCAGACTCTCTGACCTCTCCGCATTCCTTCGGGCAATTCAGCTTTCACTTTTCCCCTTGATCGTGAGAACTGCAAGACTGGAGGGAAAAGACAGTGAGAAGTAGAGCTCCTGCTGCCCTCTAAAGGGCAGATCGGGTAGGAGGGCTGCCTTGGTGCTGGAGGGAGAAGACCAGAGTGGGAGTTTCCTTGGCCGGAAGCCAGTTGGCTCCAAAGCTCCGGTTCCCTGTGGTGACTCGCTCAGAAGTCTGCAAGAGTTAAAGGCGGGAAATCACGTCGGAATCTGCCTTTTCTCCTCTCCTGTATTTGTAGTGTGGTGCATGACTGTGTTTGTCTAAGGAGAGAAGCGTAGTTTTTTTCCTCAGAGAAAAGATTAAAAAAAAATGTTAACAGTGGCTGTTCTTGGGTGATGTAAATGTCATGCCCTTCCCCACTTTGTTCTATTTCTGAAATATCTTCAGAATGGGAAGTTAGTACTTAAATGATTTAAAAATAATTGAATATTTAAATGAACAAATTTTTTATTCTCAATTTTAAAAATTAGTATATTCGACATACTTAGTAAATACATTTACTGTTGGGGAATTGGTACTTGTACACAGCTCATCTTGATCCTTTTTACTTCAATGAAGGATGGGAATAAAGTTGTTCTGGGCGACCCAGGCCCTGGGAAGATCAAATTAAAGATGTCTTTGATCAAATTCAAAACCTATTATGTTGAAGAGCTAATATGATATTTTGTATTCTCTTTCTTTAAAGAGGCCTATATCCTAGGCTCAATTTAAAAAAAATACAAAGGCTTATATTTGGAAAAATAATTCACTCGATTAAAATTGTGCATTAGAATGAATAGGCAAAATTCCAAAAAAATAAGAAGTTGGGTAGTTCAGTAAATTCTGGACGGGAAAAGCAGCCTCAGGATATTCATGGGACTGTGCTTAGCTTCACAACAGGAGAGGGTGGGCAACAGCAGCAGTGTGCATAGGGAAGGCCTCAAAAACAAACAAGCAAATAGAATCCCCAAAGCAAACGTGCCCATCTACAAGAGTTGCAGCCCAAGCACACTGAGGGTTTATTTCATCAGCTCCTCTTGTTGAACAAAATCACATGAGCTGGCAGAAAAAATTGCTTTTAAACTAAGAGATATCATTGTGTAGATTAGCAGGGGCAATTTTGAGCCTGTTTTCACTACAAGTGTTTTAGGGAACAAGAGCAACCTGGCTGGGATAAGCGTCCACTGCAAAGAAGGAGAACTGTCCAGTATGTGCCTCGGAAACTTGGGGGTTCCAGGTATAAAGGACTTTTTGAAAGGAAATCTGAGATGATCTACATTATGAGCTGAGGTTGGAATGACTGAGTTACTGTTGTCAGGAACCATGTGAAGGTCCTTGCAGATGTCATCTCAGCTAATGTCCCAAACCTGGTCAAATAAGTGCTACTCATGTAATATTAGAACAGTAGCAATGACCCCCAAACCAAGGAACCCCGTGTAATTCATACAACTACTGCACAATGTGTGTACAATGCAACCTGAGTCTACAAGGGCAGGAACCGTATCCTGTGACACCATCTAGACCTTATCATACCCTAAATGGACCTTGTCCATTTTGTTTGCATAACCCTGATAATCAGTGCTTTTGTACGCTTACATACTTTAATTGATGTCTAATTTGTCATAAGTTAAACATTTTATAGAAGATATATTTTGTGTTTGAAAACACTCAAAAGGTTTGGTTTTCACATATTAAAATAGCCATTATTTATTTTGAAACTCATTTAATTTTAACTGACACATTAAAAACTGTAGATATTTATGGCATGTGATATAATGTTTCACTGTGTTATCTTTTATGTAATCTTACATCAGGCTTAAATATAGCCATCTCCCTAAATCATTTATCATTTATACTGAAAGCATTCAAAATCCCATCTTCGAAGTCCTTGAAATATACCACATATAGCTGAGATCTCTTGCACTCTTTGTGCAATTTTCGTACACATGGGTCAACGTTGCCCAACCCTCCCTCTTCTGTTTTCCCTTTCCTGCAGTAATTGCTATTCCACCACCAACTTCTATGTGGTCATCTTTTTATATTTCACATATGAGTGGTTATGTGGCCTGTGACTTTCTGTGCCTGGCCTATTTAACTTCACATAATGATCTCCATTCACATTGTCACAAATGACAGATTCCATTCTTTTTTTTTTATGACTAAGTAGTATTCTGTTGTGTATATAGAGCAGATCTTCTTTATTCATTTATCTTTTGTTTCCATTTCTGGAATTGACAGATGTCATTTTGACCTACTGATTTTGTTTCCTTTGAATCTATAAGGAATTGTTGGATATATGATAAATTTCTGGATCTTATGGTTGTTCTAGTTTTAATTTTCTTGAGGACCTTCTATACTGTTTTCCGTAATGGCCCACCAATTTACATTCCCACTGACAAAGTGCAGGAGTTGCTTTTCCTCCACATCCTTTCTAGCACTTATTTTTTGTCTTTTTGCTAAGACATTCCTCTTGGGATGGGGTGATATCTCACTGTGGTTTTGATTTACACTTCCCTGATGAGGAGGAATGTTGGGCATTTTTTCATGTACCTGTTGTTCATTTTTCTGTCTTCTTTGAGAAATGTTTAGAGCTATGGTCCATTTTCATTGGGTTAATTTTTGTTACTGAGTTTTTCCTTTTTGTCTTCATATTTAGAAATCATTTAAAAATTATAATTCACACATATTCACTAGTTAACAGTTTACCCTGAGTGACACTCCAGGCAGCACGATTATTTATGTTTTGACTATCCTGAGTGTCACTGAGGCAGGTGTATTTCAACCAGCCTATTCTTATATTGAATAAACTTGATAAAATTGTCATTTGTATATTTCCTGTTATATTCTTTTAAAAATTAATTTAAAAATGCAATTTTTGGTCATCCTATGTTTAAATAATTGGACTGTTAAGTGGTCAGTTGCATCAAATACCAGGTTTTGTTGTGACATTTCTATACATGTGCTACCAAGTTTAAGTTTTTTTTTTAAATACATGTGCTGCTGAAGTGAGCAAATGAGTTTAAGGTTTTTTTAAAAAAATGTTTTCTGGATATTGATTGCTTGTCAGAAGATAGTTTGGAAATATTTCCTACTATCAGGTAGGACATCTCTTCACTCTGATGATTATTTCTTTTGCTTTCTAGAAGCTTTTTAGTTTGATCTAATCCTAGTCTTCTATTTTTGCTTGTTTCTTGCGCTTTTGGGGTCTTGTATAAAAATTCCTTCCTCCTTCCAAAGTCCTGAAGCAGTTCTCTCATGTTTTCTTCTAGTAGTTTCATAGTTTCAGGTTTCACATTTAAGTGTTTAATCCATTTTGAGTTGAGTGTTGTGTATGGTGAGAGACCAGCACCACTTACTGAAAAGATTGTCATTTTTTTCAATGCATAATCTTACAGCTTTTGTCAAAAATCAATTGGTTGTGGATGTCCAGGCTTATTTCTATATTTTGTTCTGTCTCATTGGTTTAGGTGTGTTTTTATGCTTATATCATGCTGTTTTGATTACTGTAGCATTATAGTGAATGTGAAAGTCAGATATCTTAAGTTTTTTTCTTTTTTTGTGCCAGGCATCAGACTCAGAACCTTGCACTTGTGAGACAGGTGGCAGCACCACTGAGCTAAATCCCCATCCCTATTTTAAGTTTTTTGGTGGGGATTGCATTGAATCTATAGCTTTGTGTAGTGTGCACGTTTTAACAATACTGATTCTTTGAGTCTGTGAACTCAGAGTGTCTTTGTATCTTTTTGTGTCTACTTCAATTTCTTTCACTGTTTTATAAAGTTTTACTTATAGAAATTTTTTACTTCTTTGTATTTATATATTTTTAATAGTTATTATAAATGGGATTACTTTCTTTATAACTACATCACCTAATTAACTACTGGTATATAAAAAGCCTACTGATTTTTATGTGTTAATTTTATTTTATTATTATTTTTTTGGTCCCAGGGATCGAACTCAGGTCCTTGTGCTTACAAGGTGGCAGAACCGTTCAGCTAAATCCCTGGCCCTGTGTGTTGATTTTCTATCCTGCAACTTTGCTGAATTCATTTATTAGTTTGAACAGATTTTTCATGGAGTCTTGGGTTTTTAAAAAATATATAAACGTGTCATTTGGATACAATTTGACTTTTTTTTTCCCAATTTGAGTGCAGTTTCTTTTTTCTCTTGCTTGATTACTCTGGCTAGGATTTCCAGTACTCTAAGTGATGGAAAGGGGTACCCTTGTCTTGTTCTACAATTTAGAGAGAAAGCTTTCAGTTTTTTCCCATTCAGTATTGTTACTGTTGGTGTGTCATGTTGAGGTTATATTTCTTCCATTCCTAATTTGTTCAGAGTTTTAATTTTTTATAATGAAGGAATATAGAATTTTATCAAATTTCTCTTCTGCATTTGTTGAGATGATCATATAGTTTTTGTCCTTCATTCTACTGATCTGTTGTATTATGTTAATTGATCTGCATATGTTGAATCATTCTTGCATTCCTGGGATGACTCCTACGTGATCATAATGACTAACCTTTTTAATTTGTGATTGGTTTTTGTTTGGTAATATTTTACTTAGGATTTTTGTATCTGTGTTCATCAAGGATGTTGGCCTATAGCTTTGTTTTTTTGTTATGTCCTTTTGTGGCTTGATATTAGGGTAATGCATAACATGACTGTGAAAATAAGACAAGACCCCAAAAAAAAAGAAAAAGAAAAAGAAAAAAGACAGAAAATATACTAATAAGAAAACCCTTTACTGATTTTCATGCCTTTCTACATCTTGAATTTTTAATGTCTTGTTTTATGTCTTTCTATATTGCCTATCATGTCATACTAATGTTATTTTTTATTTTTTGTCTTGATACTAATGATATGAATAGTTGATGCACCATGTTTACAATACTAAAGTATTTTGAATTTTTTGCTATAGTTACTCTTACCAGTAAATTTTAAACCATCTAATATATTTATTAATAAAGGGTATCAGGGATTGAAATTAGGACCCTTGCACTTGCAAGGCAGGTGTGGCACTACTGAGCTAAATCCCCAGCTTTAATTAATTATTTTTGTGGTGCTGGGTAGTAGGGGGTTGAACCCACAGCCTTCACACTGAGCTAAATTTCAATTCTTTTTCTAAAATTTTAAACTTTGAGACATGGTCTCACTAAGTTGCTAGGTTGGCGAGGCCAGGCATGAATTTGTAACCCTCCAGTCTCGACCTCTGAGAGTGCTGGGAATAGAAGGTTGCACCACCAAAATATATTGTTTTCACTCATTAAGGTTCTCTTTCTTTTGTTTTAAAGACCTTTCTTCAGCATTTCTTATAGGACAGGCCTATTCGAAATGTTTCCTCTCAGCTTTTCTTTCTGGGAATATCTCTCTGTCTCCTTCATTTCTAAAGGATAGTTTTGCTGGGTATGGTAGCTTTGGTTGGTGGTTTCTTTCCTTCAGTGCTATGAAAATCTTATGTCACTCTCTCTTGGCCTGTAAGGTTTCTGCTGAGAAGTCTGATTATGTACCCATATTTGTTCTTTTGAATCTTTTGCTGCTTGTGGAATCTTGTTATCTTTACCCTTTGATCATAATTTATTTTGGAGTAGACTTGATTCAGTTAAATCTGGCCGATCACCTTTGACCTTTGTGATATTTGTAGATATTTGTAGATAGATTTGGGAAGTTTTATGATCTTTTGAAGAAATTTCGGCATTTTAAAGTTCCTCTTAAACCCAAATAACCTGAATGTTTGCTCTTTTAACACTTTCCCAAAGTCCCTGTAAACTGTCTTCATTACTCCACTATTTTTACTTTTTTGTCCACCAACCTTTCAAATAGTCTGATTTTGAGCTAATTCTCTTTTCTGTATGTTCTATTCTGTTATTCATGTCTTCTATTGAATTTAAAAAAATTCTTAGTGTATTTTTTTAATCTTCTGTTTGATTTTTTAAAAGTTACTTCCACCTCTCCATTAGAATACTGAATTATTTATATTTTTTGAAAGCTCATTGAGTTCCTTAAAAGAGTTGTTTTTAATTCTCCATCTGAGTGTTGCCCATACTTATTACTATCTGGTTAGTTTCAGACGTCTTTTTTTTAAAAACAGGGTCTGTTTTAAAACTCACTACATAGCCCAGCCTCCAACTAGATCTCACTGCCTCAGCCTCCTGAGTGCTGGGATTATAGGTATATGCCACCATGCCTGCCTTTAGCTCTTAATTTGACCTTTAGGTAAGGTCACGCTTCCCTGAGAGTTCCTGATGCTTGCTGGTGTGTGATGTCATCTGTGCACTGGAAGATTAGGATTTATTCCAGTCTTCAAATCTGATTTTGTGTTTGTTTTTCTAGAAATTCAAGCAGGTTGTCTATTTTATTCTCAGCCTCAGTCACTTCTGCTATTTTAGCACTAGATGGTGCACTATATCTGGGTTTGCTGCAAGCCTGCTGTTGTGTATTGTCACTGTTTCAAGACTAGAGGGTGCTCCAAGCCTAGGTAAGTCACAGATCTACAGTTGTCTTTTTTTTTTTTTTTT
>NW_022900931.1:16409532-16413917 GCF_012274545.1 Fukomys damarensis
TTTTTTTTTTTTTTTTTTTTTTTTGGTGGTACTAGGGTTTGAACTCGGTACCTTGTACTTTCAAGGCAGGCAGCAGAACCACTGAGCCAAATCCCCAGCCCCTAAAGTTGGTTTGTTCAGTATGAAATAGGGAACTAAATAGCAACTAAAAAAGATAGTCTACCCCTGAAAGGCTCTCCATGGGTAGGCCTAAATATCTCATCTCTTGTCACTGGTATGAGGTCAGTAACTGTGGAGGGATCAGCACCAGACTTCTATCCATACCTTTAACTATGAATACTGCATCCTTAGCCCTTTGCCCACTGAGACCTGTCAGACTGAATGGGATCAGTGCTATAGACACACACTGCTATGGACTGCCTATTGCTGAGGCAGACTTGTGGCCCACGACCATTGCAACAACCATAGGTGATGCTGATCAGACTAGAAGTCTGATTGACTGGGTCCATGTGTTTCTCTCTGACATTGGGACTGTTCCAGGGACCCCATTTGTGGACACTGGTCTGAGGGTGGAGGATATTAGGGCCTGGTAGTGGTAGATTTTACTGAGCTCTAAGGCAAAGTCCTGCACTTACTCTCCTGTCTTAGCCCAGCAAGTGGAGTCTGCACTGCTTGAGGTCGGGGTAGTGTTGGTGAAGGCCATCCATCTGCCACCTGGTGGATGCTAAGCTAGGTCATACATGGATTTCAGAGTTGCAAAGACCTGCACTGTCTCGAAGGTGCACCTAGGCCCACACTGCAGCTGGTGGTGATGTAGGCTGAAACATGAGCCTGTCTCACTGGAGTACAGGTGTCTGCTTGTTGCCAGGGAAGATCAAGAGCTGTCCTGAGGAAGCAGTGCTGCCTGGAGTTGAGAGATGGGTGGTGGAGACAATTTCTTGGCCCCCGAGGCTGTTGCTAAGCTGGGTTATACCAGTGGTCTGCCTTGTTTCAGGAGGAGAGCTGGTGAGCTCTAGTCCCATTCCAAGGCTAGCAGTGATATGGGCCAAGACTTCATGTTTTCTGCCAGCTCCAAGTCTTTCCTGGTGCTGGACCAGGCCTTCAGGCTCCATCTGTGAGCTCTGGCCTGGATATAGTGGCCTTTGGTGCCTGGTGCTGGGTCTTAATTGCAGGGAATTGTAGCACTGAGCTCCAAGGGGAAGTCCTGTGCTAGCTTTCTTGGCCAGTTTCCCACTAGGGGAGTCACGTTCCACTGTCTGGTGCTCAAGGGTAGAGGAAGGATGGTGGCAGCAGTCCTTGGACACTTGGCTGACACAGTTCTAGTAACTCAGTTCACAGGTACAGATCTGGGGCTGGGGTCTTGGGACTCTGCCCAGCACTGGGCTTCACTCAGGTGAGACTGGTGTTGGGTTTCAAGTCTAAGGCCCAAGACTCAATTCCTTCTCCCTCCCTCAAGCAAGAAGCATCTCTCTCTATGCTACTTAGTGTTAGGAGAGGAAGGGTGACAAGGGTAACTCCTTCCTACCTCCCTTTCCCCCTCCGGCCCTCTCTCCCTTTTGCCTTCCTTCCCAACACCTCCCCCCCTTCCCTTCTTGCAGTACTTGGGGTTAAACCCAGGGGTGTTCTACCACTGAGCTACATTCCCAGACATTTTTATTTTGAGACAGGGTTTTTCTAAGTTATCTAGGCTACCCTTGATCTTGAAGTCCTCCTGTCTCAACCTCACTAGTAGCTACAATTACAGGCATGCACCACTGTGCTTAGTTCTGTTATGGAATTTATCTTCATGTAACATATTTTTGTACCTTTCACAGTTGTTCATTCTGCTGGTTAATTTCTGTGTCAACTTGGCTAGGCTGAAGTAGTTATTCACTCAACACTAATAGAAGTGTTGTGAAGGCATTTTTATCGGTGGTTAGCATCTAAATTAGTTGACTTTAAGTGAAAGAAATTTCCTTTAATAATGTAGGTGGTGATTCATCCAATCAGATAAAGGCTCTCAGAGAAACAACTAATGGAGGCTTCCTGAAGAGCAATTTTTTTCCCCCTCAAGACGGAAACATAAAAACCTGCCTGAATTTCCAGGCATCACTCCAGAACTGTTGGAAGATAAACTAAGGCACACTAAAATTTATAGTTTATGTGAGTACACCGTGATTAATGCATTGGCTGGCTCCAGACTAGAAGAGGGTTGGGACTCCCTTGAGGAGGCACAAGGGTAAAGCTTTTATAGGGTGAGTTTTCCAGTGGAAAATGCTTAGAGGAGAGTTGGTGGCTTCTAATTGGCTGAGCGGGGACGACGAACCTTTTAGAGCTTCAGTGATAACAGACAGCTGGCTGCGGTCATGTGCTGTAGGTTCGCCACCACTGGCCTAGGATATGAACACCTATCCTGATTGGATTTTCTGGTTTGCTGACAAAGGAACAAAGTACGGGGGCTGCCTCTATCTCATGGCCACTCAGGTGATTATTTGTATAGAATTTAGTCTTGCCAGGGCCACACTCACATGAATCAGTTCCTTAAATGCTTTCTTTCTCACCCTGACTGATACACAATCCCACCTTCCTAAGCTTAACTGCATCAACAAAAACGTAAACTTGACGATAACTCACACATTTTTTTTGTGATAAGGTTATTCGTGTTAAAATATTTTTGACATTGTCACTATAATTATTAGTGGTCTGCAACTGCTCAAAAATTATACATATCTGTTAAAACATTTGATGATTACTTGAAGTAAGATATATAGGAAATGCAGCTCTTACATTAGATGCATTGTGGGGTATATATGTATGTGAGACTATAACAGGGTCTTGATTGAAGGAATTATGAATTGTTTCTGGTCCTGGAAGCATTTCGTTGTTTGCCCAGATGAGAGGTGGACCTTTCTTTGTAATTGGGGAGAGGTTAGTGTGAGAGAGGAGAGGACTGTGCACTGTGAGCCGTCACAGCGAGCATTACCTACACACTCAGAGGATGTAAACTGGTTTCCTTAAGCCTGTGGGGTATGAGTTGCAAAACCTTTGCATACTCGAGGCACCCTGTGTGCCTTCCTTGGAAGAGAAGATCGTGGCTTATTCATTTCAGGCTTCGCAGTTACCTTGTTTCTCTCAAATAGACTTGTTCCTGACCTGGTTTGGACCTAATGAATTGGCAAACCTCTGGTTCTTGCTTGTTTTCTGGCATCTGTCACTTAGGCACATTGTTTTGCTGTGATCTTTGGGTTTAGTGTCTGTCCGGGATCTGGGCTGTCCTTCTCACGCTTTTCCTAGAGCTGCTGTCTGGGGAGTTCTCATGGCTTCCCAGCTTTTACACTTGGCAGTTGGATCTTCTGTTACTGTGAGTGGTACACCTCCTTATGATCACCTCAGGGATGGTAGGCGGTGGCCGGGGCAGTGCCTGGAACCCACTCACTGACCATCTTGTTTTTATTGATTCAAACATGAGGTACCAATTAAATTAAAAAAATGCAATGTTGTCTTACATGGAAATCTGGCCCCCTTGCCTACTTCAACCTGTTTCCACTTACCATGCTTTAGTTCTAGTTACCTTTTGGTCTTCTTTCCCCCTTTAAGTTCAGTTGCTTTTACACTTCCTTCCTAGATTTTAGATTACCATTTCACAATTCTCTAAAGGTTAGTAAAGATTGGACCATAGCAATTGTGTTGAAATTACCAAAATTTTAGTTTTTAAAGGTACATTAGATGTCATAATTACTCTGTGTGTGGGTGAAATAGGTTTTGGGGTTGTGCAGAAGTTATTTAAGCTTGGAGGGGCGTCTAAAGCTATAAAGGAAAAATTGGAGAATCAACCTTCTGCTAGGACATCCCATCTACGCTGGGCCAGCGTATTTGTAGCCGTGTCCACTTTTGGTCTCAGGGCGGTTTCTTATCTGGAATTCCCTTATTCCACTCGAATGCATTTGCTCACTGCATCTGCAGACTTTTGCAGCCTGGTGGCCCACGTCTGCCTCTGCCCAGTGTTATTCACCTCTCCGGGTGACCTTGTTTGGATGGATTCAAGACAACACCTGTGCTGGCCCCTTCTCTCTCTTGCCCATGAAATCCACAGAGTGCCACTGTTGTCGTCCATGTGCTGCTCTGTGTTGATTAGAAAGAGGTATGCATTCTTCAGACACTTTGTTCCTACCACTGGGGCAACCCTAATAGATACTAGCTGTGTTAGATAGAACAAGACCCTCTATTGCCATCTACTGAAAAATAAATATACAAAGCTACTGTGAGTACTCCATGAGTAAGGCTTGACTCTCTCCTCAGCACTAGGTATTATACTCTTGATAGCTCCCACTGTGTCACCCTTGGTGACTTTAGATCCAGATGTAGTCTACAGGAAACACATGGCTTTTCCAGATGTTTTTTTGGAAATGAAGGCTGATAACTAACACAGGGTCTTTTTTCTCTCTCTCTTCTTTCTTTCTTTCTTT
>NW_022900931.1:16414119-16433225 GCF_012274545.1 Fukomys damarensis
TCTTTTCTTTTCTTTTCTTTTCTTTTCTTTTCTTTTCTTTTCTTTTCTTTTCTTTTCTTTTCTTTTCTTTTCTTTTTTCTTTCCCTTCCTTCCTCCTTTCCTTTCCCTTCCCTTCTTCCTCCTCTTCTCCCCCTCCTCCTTCTTTTCCTCCTTCCTCCCATTCCTCCCCTGTCTTTTTCCTCCTCCTCCTTCTCCTTCACCATGGTGGTGCTTGGGATGGCACTCAGAGACTCGTGTGTGCTAGGCAGGCTCAACCCTGGAGCTGCGCCTCCAGCCACCAATAATTCTTCGCTGCTTTCATCAGGAGGATGGTTACCCCAGAGCCATTGTTTTGCCGTGACATAAGTGTCTGGGTTCCCCCTAAGTCCCCTTGAGATAATGAAGCCCTGGGATTGAGGGAAGAGCAACAGCTGCTTCCAAATAAATTCTTCCCAGAAATCTTCACTAATATCTAACAATCTGATCTTTTATAACCTTGAGGTGGCTGAAGGATTTCAACAGCCATATTAAGGGGGTTTGGGCTGAATCCTCAGTACTGCAGTTATCATCTGTCTTACTTTAGTGCTTCGTGCTTTTGCTGTAACTTCTATTTCAACATCTTATTTCGAGTAAAGTATAAAATGCAGATGTTTCCCCAGAGGTAATAAACACCTTTCAGCCCTCTCCAGTGATGATGACATGGACAGAAGTGATCTTCATTGGAAAACTAAAACTTACCAAATCATCTTTTTTTTATGGGTTTGGTATAAGAACAACAGTGAGAAAATATCCTTTCTGCACTATTTATGAGTGGAAGCATCACTACAGCGTTTTATCTTCTTCCCCTCTGAGAGACACAGAGGATCTCGTGGAAGAGATAGCCTGGTGGACAGATTAAGAGGAAATGGGTAAAAGCTGCAGACAGCAAGATTTACGGTTAAGCCTGAAGAATTTCCTGCAGATAATTCTTCAGCCCTAGATTGAAATATCAAAGGACTCTTCCCTCCAGTTGACTTTGTTAGGTCATTTGCCCTCCTTTCTTTCCTGAAAGTGTGCATTGTTCCCTACAAGTGGTTGACCGTGTCTTGTGCACTTGCTGCCTGATGGAGGCAGGAAACTTCTGCTAAAATATTCAGTGCTGTTTCTCTTTCTAGGGATATGTGGCACATGCGTGCGTGCGCGCACGCGCGCGCACACACACACACACACACACACACGCACATCTTCCTTGAAAAGTCCAGGAAATGGCTTTTCCTCTAATCCCCCAGAGGAATGCAGCCATACCTGCACCTCGGTGGAGAAGCAGTAAAGTTCAACTTGGACTGCCGACTTCTAGAGCGTCAATCTGTTTGTATTGGTTAAGCCACTAAGTTTGTGTTATTTTGTTGCGGCAGCAGTAGGAAACACACACACTTGGTGAGGCAGGCCGTGTAGGAACTTAGGGTACGTACTTGGCGCAGCAGACAGGAATGCTTATTTCCAGTGATGAAATGTTTAGTTTTTTCCTGCTAGAACACAACTCATTTGAATGCAGCCTCATCTAGTGTTCTTTGCCTTTGCTTGTGGGTTTTGGGACTCAGCCTCCGGCTACTACTGCTCTATGGTGAAATAACCTGTCTTTTGTGATCCAAGGATTTCCTGGCTTTTCTCATTCGCAGAAAGATAGCGGGCACAGCTCATTAGATTGTAAGCAAGCCCTTTACAGCTGTGTTCATTGTTAATGTAGTTTTGCAAAATTTCTTTGAGAATGGGCTAGGCTAGGGCTGAGCAACTCTGTTATTTTTGCATTAAAGATACTGTTTTTCATACTTGAAGAAGGAAGTGTCATAACGTTTCTCTACCTTTACAAACATCAGAGATCGGTTTGCTGCAAGATTGGAAATAAAATAAGCAAAACTGATTGCTTATCCTAGTTCAAAAATCATCTCTCATCTGAAAATACCACTATGCAGCCACTAAAGAGTTCCCTTTTTTTTTTTTTTCTCATGTACAGAATTTTCTTACTGCCATGTTTCTCCATTTATCTTCCTTTCTCTATGGCATGCTGTGTGAAGAGCAAATCCTTGGGAATTAGCCTCTCATTCTTTTCTCATGAGAAGCATTCTCCACTTTGAATTTTATGGCGAATTAGATTTCCCTCTTGATTCCACCATAAAACTTGCTGGCTTCTGCAGCCACTTCAGACCAAATGTTGTGGCAAAATTCACGTCTGTGTTTCAGGAGTTGTCCAGACCAAGGATTTTCTTTCACAGATATGAGAAGCAAGGCCTTGAGCGAGCAGGAGAATTACTGCCTTGTTTAAGTCTCTTCTGACCTCATCACCTAGTGTCTTGGGAGAAATGTCTTGGCCACCGCCACCCACCTTCACCCTGTCACCAGGCCTGGCTCGGTTGTTGGTTTAACGTTCTCATCTCCCCACCACTCCTCGGGAAATACCACTGTGAAATCAAAATTGCTTTACTCACAGGCTGACTAGCCAGATGAACTGACCATGGACAAGATGGAAATCAGTTTCCAAGTATGTCCATGCTGTAGTTGACTCGTTAATTAATTTAAGAGGTGTTTATGGAGAGCCTTGTGAATGCCAGGCCGTCTTACCACTGGAATAAAGCAGGAATGAGGCTGGAAAGCGAAGCTTCCTGAGAAAGGTTAGGATCTTTTGGGGGGCGGTTAGCTCAGTGGTTCTGCTGCCTGCCTCGAAAGCGCAGGGTTCTGAGTTGGATCCCTGGTACCATAAAAAAAGAAAGATCTTTGGGGAGAAACAGAGTCACATTCCAGGGCCTGTGCTGTGAAGGAGTTTGAAGATTACAGCAAACAGGAGAACTCTGCGGGGTTCGCCTTTTCATTTTTAATATTTTTGTCAATAACACATTTCTTCCTGGGGTCAGAAACTTTACTGAATGAAGCATTTCTTCTTAACAGGTGGAATGAGAAAAGGGATTTTTTTTTTCTTTTACAATTCCTCCTCTTTGAGAGAAATGATAATAAAATCCTCACTGTCCTTGCCTCTAGGAGTCACTAATAAATTAAATGGGCCAGGGAATTTGTTCATTCATCAGGAGACTGATGAATTATCTATGCTCGTTCTGAGTTCCGAGTTCTCTCTTGAATGTGTGCTCCTTTTCTGAGGAGGAGAAAAAGATCAGCTTTTCTGAGAGATTTGAACGGAGCTGGAGATTACAGGATCAGTTAATGGATCATGTTAATATAGTCTCTGCTTAATGCATTATGTACAAAATGTTTAAAAAATATGAACTTAAAGATTTAGGTTATTACCACACTGATTTACCAAGAATAGTTGAAATCAACAAAACATGAATAGGAGTGACAATTAGACAAAATTTTCTTTCCATAATATCCTTGGTCATATGTATTTATAAGTGATAATGTATTTTTAAAAATGCATATTGGCAATACAGAATAATGAAATTCATTTTGGTATATTGGTGCTTGCGTATAATATATCTTGGTTTAAAATACTCAATTTCTTTTTGTACCAAGGATCGAAATCAGGACCTTGCGCTTGTGAGGCAAGCAGCGGCACCAGTGAGCTAAATCCCTGGCCCCCAAAATACTCAAATGTTAAGGAAAGATTGCACCACATAGAAATTTGATTCCTAATAGATCCTCTTCTTGACTGCAGAAATATCAGGGAAGAGTTTTGTGCATTCTGCTGATTATGTAGTGTACACTTTTCTATTCTGACTTTTACAGCAGAAAAGGGAGAGCAGGCTTCCGTGTGTAACAGCAGTGTGCTCCAAAGGCAGCGGAATTCTCAGCCTGTGCCCTCCCAGCCTCCAAGGAGCATGAAGCGGGTGTGTGAGACAACAAAAAATGTGTTAGAGTGAACTGCGAGGCCATAAGTAATAAACTGATGCCTCTGAATGTTTCTTACCAAAAAACACTCCTGAAGCTTATAGTTATACACGAGTAACTGCTCTGGTGTACTTTTGGGGTGACTAGAGATAACAGTTATGTACTATGCCTTTCAAAAAGCTAGAAGAAGTAGTTTTGAATGTTTTCACCGTATCACCATAAAGAAATGTAAATGTTTATGGAACTATCTTTAACCCAGTTTAAACATCACACAATGTATACATTTTATGAACATTTTGTAGCTATGCACATTTTAAATGTTTTTATGTACCAGTTAAAAATAAATTGGAATAAAAATTGCTTAAGGAAATGAAAATGTGAACTACCTCAATTTGTTCATTGTATGTCATATACACCTGTAAAATTATACTGCCCCACAGATATGTTGTATTATAATAATAAAAAAGATAAAAAGACAGGAGATCAAATATAATTCATTGACTGGTAAGACCATAAGAAAAATACAATTTCATTCTCTCTTTTTTTTTTTTGAGGCAGGGCCTCTCTTTGTAGTTCAGTCTGGCCCTGAACTCACAGTGTAGCCCAGGCTGTCCTCAAACTCATGGTGATCCTCCTGCCTCAGCCTCCTGAGTGCTGGGATTACAGATGTGTACCATTCTCTAAGTTTTATAAGAAATAAAAATACATTTAAATTTAGGAGCCGTTTATATTGGTTGATGTTTAACTAGTTAAGATGATTAACAATACTAAAAACCTTTTTGTGGTAGATAATACAGATTCAGATTTATAATTTAATTTGAAGATGTTTGCTGTAGAAGAAATGCATGCTGAGGTTCAGATTCCCGTCCCTGGCATTGGCCTGGATACCTGACTGGCCCTGTAAGCTTAAACTAGGAGCTGCATTCAGTCTCTATCCGTAGAATTGGAGAGGGACTGTTTGGAAAGATTTAAACCTCAAGAGTTTGCTGATTAAGCCTAGAACATAGCACCAAAATTCAGTTATGGGATAAAGAAGTTTGGAAAAATTACTTTTTTTTTTCAAAAATTTTTTTGGAAAAATTACTCTTTGTAGATAAGAAGGACAAAAAAGTGAGATAGAACTAAGGAGTAAGTAAAAATGCTGCATTTCCTCTCATGAGATAGATTTTCAGCAACTCCAGAGGAACAAAACCAAATGTGACCTCTCAAGTTTCTCTGCAGTTGTATCTGGAGAAGTCACTAAGTCAGTGTAGTATTCTTGTCTCTTCACAGTAATTCATTTCTTCTTTAGCCTCAGGGATTTATTGTTTATTCATTTGCATAAATACTGTGGGCTGTTAAAAAGTGTCTTTCAATGAGTTAATATATGAGGTACTTAAAACAGTGTCTGGCACACGTCTGTACCTCGTAAATGTTTGTTATTTTTTTCACAAGAGTGAAAAATCTTTTGATGAGTCTAACAGCATTTAATCTGGTTATGGTTAGTCTTTGGAAGTCTTTGGAATGCTTTCTCATCAAAAGTTTTTTCAGCCCAGCACATTAGTTTGAAAGCATTGAAATATTTTCCCAGAGTGCTGGGTGACTTTTTTTTTTTACTTTTTAGTATGACTTTTGAAGCTTCTTCATGGTTTATGGCAGAATCTCTTTCCTTGCCCCTTAAGTTTTAGTGGAGAACGGGGGATGTTTTGGAGTAACCAGCCAACCATTAGATGTCGCTTTCCTCTCACTGCTTGTGGTTTTAAGAGCTTTGACCTAGGTTTAAACCTTTTGCTTTTCTACTTTTTTTTTTTTTTTGGTTGAATGTCTATAAATAGTCTCTTATGTCAAAGCTAAACGGGAAATTTAATTTTAGATTAGTAGATAAGAGACAGTACTCAGCTTCTTGGAATGATTAGGTTTGGTGGTGCCTGTTTTAATTTGGCCTGACTCAGTGTCCCTCGTTGACTAAATTTGGAAATGCCATCAGCTGGTACAACACTGCTCCTACACCAGACATTTTTCTGGGTCTACCTTCATTCAGGTCAGAGTTCTCTTCTTTTTCCCTTCAGTACTTGGGATTGAACATCGAGCTTTTCCACTGAGCTACACCCACATAGCCTAGTCGTTTTTAAGCTTCATTATTGAGACTGAATCACTGAGTTGCCCAGGTTGGATTTGGAGTTGTGACCCTCCTGTTTCAGCCTCCTGGAGTGCTGAGATTACAGGTGAGCACCACAGTGCCCAGCTTCTGCTTCGCTAAGATAGAGTGGTCACTGGTGACATCACTTCCAGGAGGTTGCTGTGGTCTCCTTTGCCTCTCCAAGACTGGCTGGGGAAATGCTTGTTCTTGTATTCATTTGTATTATTATTTTGTTTCTGTGCTGGTGATCAAACCCAGGACCTCACCGAGCTACCCCTTAGCCCTTACTTGCGTTACTGTTTATAACACTACCTCTAATCGTGTGTTCACTTACTTTTCCTACAAGTTGCACCTTGGTAAGAAGCTTTAAGAATGTGGACTCTTCTTTTTCACTCTTATGCATTGTACAGTATTCTTACATGGAGTACATCTTCAGTAAGCATTTGTTGAATGAACAAATAATCAAATGGGACCGAAAAATGATTTGAGGGGGCTCTTACTGCCTTCCATATATCCAACAGTTCTTATATTCTTTCTTCTTGCGAACTAACACAAAAAGGCTTATTTTGAAATGTGAAAGTATAGCTTCAAAGAAAAAAAGTTAATCAGAGCTTCCTTTAGCAACAGGCAGAATCTGGCTGGTACTGTTGTGTTAGTCATCTTTCTCATTGCCAAGACATAATGGCTAACACCCACGATTGAAAGGAGAGTCTAGTTTGCTCGTAGTTTCACCCTCGGTCGGCTGGCCCCAAGCAGAGACATCACGATGGGACGGATGGTGTGGGGGATCAAAGCTGCTTAGTTATGGTGGCCAGAAGCAGAGCAGGGAAGAGTGGCAGGATAGAGGGTCAGGGACCAGATGTAGACCCCAGGGCCACGCTCCACAACCCACCCAGACACACCTAGAAGTGTGCTTCACCAATCCCAAGGGCACATCCCGAAACCAGTCAGGTTGAAATCCACCCTAAGTGCCACAGCCATTTTTACTTGGCCTTGTTCCCTCCCGTCAGTCTCCAATCTGGACTTCTAGGGCACAAGTACTATCTTCTAGACATGGTGTCATGTGTCTGGATTCCACAGAAGCTCAGTCTCAGGATGAGCGTAGGAGACAGGGCCTCTGGTTTCCACCCCTGACTGGCTCCACAGATGGGTCACTCGCCTCCCGTTGCGGACCGAGCGTCCACAGAGAGCTGGCTGGGTCCTGTTCCTGGTCATCCCTTGACTTCCATCGCTCATGATCCTGGATATGCTGTTACCTCTGAGGTGAGATCTCTGCAGCCTCTTAGCTTTTTCTTTGAACCTCAGTTTTCCAGTCATTGTGCAAGACTGAACTGGTGTCTTTGGTGGAAAATAAGGCCTAGTCTAGTACATTGCTGGGCTTATCTGATTTCTTTCATTGTTTGAGTTATTTTATAATCCTTTAAATTGTAAAAAAACAAAACAAAACAAAAACCTAACCTAATCATGCAAATGATTCTCATTCACAGGAAAGTACAAATTGTTTGTTAATTTTTATTTTTATGAGTCCGTGTTTACAGCACATAATGGTTACATTCACTGTGGTGAGTTTGTATGTACGTGCACACAGCACATATTCTTTTTTTTCTTTTGGTACTGGGAATTGAACTCAGGACCTTGTGCTTGTGAGGCAGGAGGTGGAACCACTGAGCTAATCCTGCACCCTGCAACATATATTCTTTTTACTTCCCCTTTCTCTCCTCTCCCCTCCCTCCCTCTCTTGGTCCCTTTCCCATTTGTAAAAGATGTATCTCCCCATTTCCTTTTATCTATCTCATGCAAATTAATTGTACCTACTGCATTGCAGTTATTTGTTCAGATCCATTTGACATCTATTTGTAAATTTATTGAAACATTCACACACACACACACACATAAATATGTATATATAAAATTTGAATTCTTACTTGAATCAATTGTAAAATTTTACTGGTTCCCTCATTACAAAATGAATTAAATACAGTATTTGATAGGTGTTCAATCTATATTTATATGGCAGTTATTCCTATACCCTCTTTAAAAAAATAAAATAAAATCACCCTGTAACAAATGCATTGTTCTGTTTCCTTGGTTCCCAGAGGGGCATATGCATATTGTAGGCTGAGCTACAGTGACTGAGAGCTGAGCTAAAGTGACTGAGAGCTGAACATGCTGTCTCTGGTTCATCTACCTAGCCAGGCACTGAGAGTTGGGGATTTTTTTTGGGTGGTGGCGGCAGCTTTCTAACAGGTTGTAGCCCAGGAGGATGTTATGTGCACTGTAATTTCTTTCTTGGGGTCCCAGGCAACATGTTGGCTCATCTTCGGCTTCTACCTGAGCTTTTATTTAATTTTTATGCACAGGAAAACTACCTGTCATAACCTGCAATCTTCTGGACGTTACATCTCCTAGTACAGTTCTATATGGTGGACTTAAAACTCTATGTTAATAGAAAAAAAAAGACACTGTGTAGTTGCAATATAGGTTATAAAATACTCTTTGGTGCTGGAAAAATGCTTCTATAACAACCTACTAAATTATTGCTGTATCTCATGTTTTCTTCCTATTCGAGGGGAAAAATGTGTTGCTAAATCTACTTTTGTTTATAGCAAACGTCAAGTCCAACTCTTTGGCTCTCTGTTGCTTCCCTAGAACTTTTTTGACTTTTAAAGCTTTTGGCTTTCTCTCTAATCACATTTACTCCTGAGTCATCTGTTTTTTATGCATCTTTTAATTTCCTAAGTTGGCCTTCTTTTTATTTTTATTATGGTTTGATTTCTCATATATCAGCATGTTTTTACAATTGATTGACATGTCTTGAAACAGTCTAAAAATTGCTTTTTCTTGTTTTTATATAGAGCATATGGTGAACTTTAAATCATGTATCTCAGCGTTTGCTGAATTCAATATTTTGCCCTTTAATTTATCCAAAACATATATTTTCTTGCTTCTAACCATCTCTTTCTTCAGTTTATTTATTTAGTCTTTTCTCAAATCATCAGCCAACTGTGTTGGGATGGGGTAGGAGGCATTTGCCATAGAAATCAAAGAAAGTTTTATTACATAATGAGAATAATTCATTGGTTTCACTGAAGGAAGCCATGTGAGCTACAGATGTAGGGTCACTGTACCGTAACACTTACTAAACCCTTGCATTTAATTCCTTCCTTTGCAGGACTAGACATTATTAAGATGTAATGAAATTCTGGTATTTCTCACATATAGCTAAAACCATGGAGACTATATCTGTGTCTGTCAAAACTAAAAGTAACCCATAGCTTTTAAGGAGTTTTGGTTTGGAATGCTAACTTTAGAATAAATGTGCTGTTTTTTTTTATTGACTCAGCATTAATCATAATAATATGAACTAACAGTTACTGAATATGTCCTATGTATTGAGTATTGATTTCCATAATTTCTGTGTATTCATTAAGTTCGTAACAGTTTTATTGAAGAAGGTGCTATTACTAGTTGGATTGTGAGCATGTGGAGCCCGAGTTACAGGGAGGTTAAAAAACTCCCCCAAGGTGATGACAGTTTTAAAATGTACCTGGGACTTGTTTTAGTCATGTGTGACAAGACATACACTCATGAAAATTACTGTTGCCAGCCAGGGGTGATGGCTATGGTTCTAGTACTGGGGAGGCTGAGGGAGGAGGATCTAGAGTTTGAGCCCAGCCCTGGCCACTTGGAAACTTAGTGAGACCCTGTTTCAAAAGGGCTGGGGATGTAGCTCAGTGAGAAGCAGCCTGGATTCAGTCCGCAGTACAAGAAAAAGAGGAAGAGGAAGGAAGAGGAAGGAGGAGAAGAGGGAGGGAGAAGTAGGAGGAAAGGGAGGAGAGCGAGGAGGAGAAGGGGAGAAGGAAGAAGAGGGAAGAGGAGAAGGTGTCAAAGTCCAGATAATGCAGACTAAAAGTGCAGTGTGATTGTAGATAAAAGTTTGGGTTGTTTTAAGATGGGTTAATAAGGTTACTTCATATCTTTGATGTTTAGTTGCCTTATTTGTAAAATCAGCATAATTATACTTCCTAGTTTTGTTATACATAAAATGTAAGAGAAACAACCTAAAATAGTGCTGATTTACACCTATAGGTCAAACGTGGGCTGCGAGGATTGTAATAATTAGCGAAGTGGCAGGTGCTAAAAGATAAACTCAGCGCGCCACTGCTTCTCGGGCAGATCCCTTGGGAGCACCGTGCGCCTCACTCTACTTCCTTGCCCAGTGCCATCCGACGTCACCACACGGTGGCCAGAGCTTCCTCCCGTGATCCTCTGTTCTGTGTGTCCTGTTACTTCCTTCTGCACAAGTGCCCTTTCACAGCCTACACCCCTGCACCCCACTTTTTCCCAGTCTACCTCCTACACAGACCATCACTAGTCAGACTTTTTCTCTCCCTCTCTCCCTCCATCCTTCCTTCCTTCCTTCCTTCCTTCCTTCTTTCCTTCTGCTTGAGAGGCGGGAGCGGTGCCACTGAGCTAAACCCCCCAACCCCGTCAGACTTCTGGCTGTTCCATTGTAATTCCCAGTTACAGTCATTCTCCAGTGTCTGAAGTGAATTGGTTCCAGGACTTACTCAGACACCAAAACCCATGGATAGATGCCCAAGCCATTATACAATGGCTGATTGAAAAACATGGTAAATTTTTGTTTTTTTGAGACAAGGTCTCACTATGTAGTTTGGGCTGGCTTTGAACTCACAGCCCAGCCTTAGCCTTCTGAGAGCTGGGATTACAGGCCTTGTCATCAGTGTTGAAGTCAAAAGAATCTATTACAGTAAGAGACATTGACAGCAGCCCCCTTCACTTCGCACAGACTTGTCTCTGTCCTTGCCACTTTCTGAAGCAGATCTGGGTCTTTTGTGAATGTTTTGTGTGTGGTGTGATCACAGATATGGTGGATGCTGCTGCCAAGTGCCAGCCAACAGAAATCCAGGCTTATAAGAATCTCAGTGCATCCTCATCCACCTTATTCACGGGATCTGGCACCACCTGACTTCTGGCTGTTTCCCAAAGTCAAAATGACCACAAAAGGTGAACACTTGGAATGGATTCAGGACAGCAGGGCAGCCGTGAGAAGGCAACTAAAGACACTCATGAAAGAGCACTTCCAGAGCTGCTCCCGAAAGTGGCAGGAATGGTGGGATTGGTGTGCTCAGAGTGAGGGGGCATAATTTGAAGGGGATTAATGATAATGTGTCTTTTACAGTAATAAAAAACTTCAAGCACGCCATATTTTTCAATCACACCTCATATAAAATGTTTTATTTTGGTATTTGCATATAACCTATGCAGTCCTGTAGAACACCTTAAACTATTGCTGGATGACTTATTGTGTCTAATGCAGTGTCAGTGCTGTGCAGGTGGTTTTTGTATTGTATTCTTTAGGGAATAGTGACAAAGAGTATGCACATTCAGTTCCCTGGTATTTTCGGTCCTCCCTGGTTGAATCCATGGATGTGGAAGGCCTGGGTATGGAGGGCCAGCTGTTGATGAGGGCCTGTGGCACACCTGTTCATGTCCCTGTTTAAGCGTCCACCTCCTCTGGGCCTGATGACAAAGACTGTATGTCTCTAGTGCCAAACAAATAGGTGGTTGTTAAACTGCTGTAAAAGCGCTGTGGAGCCCAGGGATGGAGGGGTGGATTCTTTGCAGGAGCGCCTTGGACTTCTGGACATGAATCGGGGAAACAGTAGGGGCTTCTTGATTAGGCAACATTGTGATGATGTGGCACGTTTGAACTTCTGTTTCTGAAAGTGCATGTAGAGGGTGAGATGGGAATGATGAGCGCAGCTGGTTCTCTGGAGGAGGAGCTGGACCTGGCTGGGCACTGCGAAGAGGCAATGACCACAGACGATCGCTTAGGGTCCATGGGAAGAAGGCCAGGTGTTTCTCACATGCTGGGTCGCATGACCTGCTTTGTGTCATGGCTTTGCCACCCACTAGCTGTGTAACTTTGGGAAATTCATTTACATTTCTGTGCTTTAGTTTCCTTGGTTTCAGAATGAGAATAAAATCTACCTCAGAGGGTGATTAAATAAAACTACATTTATGAATGATTGAGTCTGAAAAAAAAAGAATGATTGAGTCTGGTGCTTAATAGGTGCTTTATAAATTAAGCATATTTTTAAAAAGCTTGAATTATCACAGTGGCTTTGTAGTATAGTTTCAAATTGGGAATTGTTATACCCACTACCATGTCTGTGTTGCCTAGGATGTCTTTTGCTATTCTAGGTCTCTTCTGGTTCCAAATGAATTTTTGGATTCTTTTTTCTAGTTCTGTGAAATATAGTGTTGGAATTTCAATTGGTATTGCATTGAATCTGTATAGCAGTTTTGGTAGTATGGCGATTTTCACTACGTTGATTCTTCCTACCCAGGAGCAGGGGATGTCTTTCCATTTTCTTATATCCTCTTCGATCTCTTTTATCAGAGTGCTGTAGTTTTCATTGTAGAGGTCTTTTGCTTCTGAATAGTTTCTCTGGTGTGAATAAACTATAATAGTACATAAGGTCCTAATGATATAATGGACAATGTGAAATAGGAAGAAAGGGGCTAAAGGTGTAGGGAAAGTGGGAAGGGTAGGGGAAAGCTAATAAGGGAAAAGAAAAAAACAGGAGAAAATGAAAAAATGGAAATGAAGTGTTTGTAAAGGGGGAGGGGAGGAGGGGTGAAGGGAGGGCAGGGACAAGGGAAAAAAATGAGAACCAAGACCTGTCATGTAAAGGTACAAGATCCCAATAATGAATGTAACTGTACTGTATACCTAAAATGTACCAATAAACTCAATGGGAAAAAGAAAAAAACAAACAAACAAAAAAACATTTGGGCTTAGTTAATATCAATATAAAAAAATGGTTTATTTTTTGCAGAACTATTTCCCTAGCCACGTACTCTATTAAAAATTCTCTAAAGGAAAAAAATTAAAGCTTGAATTATATTTCAGATACAGTACAGGGATGATACAAATATTTTTGTTGTTTGTGTAAAGGATTGGGTGAAGTTGGAGGGCTAGATGTGCTAGATTGTGATATTCCAGGCAGCTAATTATCTAGGAGAATGTGAGGGGACTGCAGTGCTGTCGATGCCCGGTGTAAGGTACACAAGCTGCATTAGTACCACGGAGAAGGAGGTAGGTGGCTAAGGCTAGGGTGGTCGGAGCGAAAAGGGTCAGAAACACACGATTTAATATTCTTATTCTTACCGTTTTGCAGTACAGTGGACCCTTGACTTATGCACTCAGTCCGTTCGAAGGGCTGGTTGTGACTCAAGTTGGTCTCTTGAGGAAAGACTCAGGCGCCTCTACACAGCCTTCAAAATCTCTCTCCTTAATACAGGCAAATCTCAGTGTCCTTAGGCATTGGCCCAGGAGTTCTCAATTAACCCAGGAAAGGATGCTGTCATGTTCCTTCCAGAACTCTTTGAGGGTTAAATTGGTATCTGTGACCATCTGGAAGCACAAGAGGCTGGGATTTGGGTTGTAACTAAACTAAAATATCTGGTCGCAACCCAAGTCGTTCATACTCCAGGCTGGTCGTAACTTGAGGGTCTACTGTACTGGGGATTAAACCCAGGGCCTTCTCACTGAGCGGCATCTCTAGCAGACATTTTAAGATGATACAGTGTAGTTTAGTGCATCTCCAGACTACTCTGTAAGAGTCCTGTGAATCTTTCGGGCCAGGAGCACTGAGCAGCCTGGACATGGGGATGAAAGGACGTCAAGATGTGAGGGTCTGGTCCAGATAATGGCTCTGCTAACAGTGACAAGACCATGGTCAAAGAGAATACACCACAGGTAGATAATGCAGGATTTCTATGATGGCAAGAGGGGATGTGGGTTTTCACAGGGACAAATTGGGACAACCTGAGTAGGTGGCTGGAGGACACCGTCCTACCAGGTGAGGTGGCCCTTCCTGTAAGCACAGTTACTGTGGCAGTGTCACAAGTTCAAGCACCATCTCAGATAGAAGTATAAATAAAATGTGCATGTCTTGCATTGAAACATGGGGCACTTTTCTTTGGGTTTCTCTGTAGCCTTCCCATAAGAATTATCTGAATGGTAATATTTAGATTGTTTGATTATTCCACATGGAATTATATGGTATGGAGAGACGTTTATTTTAAGCACATGAAGAATTTTTGAATACCATTCCCACAGTTTCAAAACAAAGAGTAGACTCTCAGAAAACATTGATTTGATTTCCATTTCCTTGACCCTTTATGTCCACTTGTATAATCCTCAATGTTAATTGGCTTCAGAAGTGGTTTTGTGTAGGAAATGCCTGAATAATGATTTTTCCATTTATACATTTTCATTAAAATATGACTATGTATGTGTTAGTTATTACACACAATATGTGCATCTATGTTCTGTATCTGCCTGTCTGTCGCAGACAGAACAGCTTCACTACTGCCATATCCCTTTCCCCTTTTTCTCTGGCTCTCACTTTTAAAAATCTCTTTCATGTTATGGTAAGAGCGTGTTTTGTCTGAAATCACAGTCGCATTAGATGCTTCTAAAGAGCCAGCGTAGATTACCTTCTACTCCGTAATGCAGCACGCAGAATGGAAGTCGATAAGTGACAAGATCAAACGAGCATTCTTTTCCTCACCAAAAAATGCCGGGGCTGAAGCTGGAGCACAGTGACAGAGCACTTGCCTCGCACCTGTGAGTCTCTGGGTTCGCCCCCTACTAGGGCAAACTGCAAAAACAAAAGCACGATGACAAAGTGGAAAAATGCAGTAGCGCTGTCTGTTCTGCTTGTTCCAATGTGAACCGGCAGGTAAGCCCCAGGCGCTTTCCGGAGCACTCCTGTGTCCTCAGGGACCATTGTCTCCTTTGTCACCACAGGACAGAGGGCCTGCAGGTTATATCAAAGACTCAACTGGGACCTGAATTAGGGGAAATTAGTGCAGGTATTTTAAGCCATATTTAAAAATGCGATAATAAGTACATAACATGAGATTTACCTTTGTAGTAATTTTTTTTCTGCTCTCCCTAAGTCAGGAGGTTGCCAGGGCTAGGCTTGATTGTGTGATCCTCCTGCCTCAGCTTCCCGGAGTGCCGAGTTTACAGGTGTGCACCACCTAGCACTTAATAATTTTTGAAAGTGCAATATTGTTAACTATATACACAACACTGTACAGCAGATCTCTGGACACTTTTCATCTTGTGTGACCAAATCTCTGAATCCATTGAGCGAAAATTCCTTTTTCCTCTCCCCAGGAAACACTGTCCTACTTTCTGTTTTTGGAAGTTTGACCACGTTGGAACGTCTCATAAGTGAAATCATGCAATATTTATCCTTCTGTGTCTGGCTTATTTGACTTAGCATGATAATCTCCTGTTGTGGAAAATAGTATAGAGGTTCTTCCAATAATTAAAAGAAGAACTACCACATAATCCAGAAATTCCACTCCTGGGTATTTATACAAAAGTGTTGAAATCAAGATCTACAAGTACTGAATCAAGGTCTAGAATTCATACTCCATGTTCACTGCAGCATTATTCACAGCAGCTGAGAGGTGGAATTACCCTAAAAGTCCATTCACTGAATGGGTGAGGTAACTTTGGTGTACACAAACAGTGGCAAATTATTTAGCCATGAAAAGAAGGAAATCCTGTCCCGTGCTACATCATTTCATTATAGCCATGCTTTAAGGAAATCTCGGAGAACTCTGTACCTTTGTATTACATCACCAAAGATGTAAGAGGCAACAAATGAGAATTACTGCATCAGGGCCGATCTAACCCTAACCAAACTCAAGATACATTTCCTTCTATTGTTCTGTGTTTGTGACTACTTTGGATAATTAGTATGCTCACCACACTGTTCTCCCTGGCAAAATGTTAAAACGTTTCCTGTGTAGTCTGCTTTTTTTTTTTAAAGGAGGATCCCCAGTGAAAACATACTTCATCCCATTTCTCAGAGCTCCACTCCCTACTAGGGAGATGAGAATGAGCCGGAGAGATGTAACAGCTTCCCTTCTTGGAATGTCAGTGGCCCCCACTCATGGAAGCAAACCATGGGGATCTGGGCACAAGGTCAGGGTAGAGTAGAGGAAGTAGATAATGACAGGTCCTTCTCAGTCCTCCTGGGTCACAGCACACACAAGAGCACACACAGGACACACGCAGGGACACATGCAAGGACACACAAGCCTTCCCAGGCAACAACCATCAGCCTACTTGGGGAAAGCGGAGGAGAAAGGGGAACAAACCCATAGAACAATATCATCCAGAATTATCTTCCACATGTTGAAAAAGTCTCTTTAAAATGATTGCTGTTTAAAAATAGGAAATGTAACCATATTTGCCTGGAGATCAAAGCCTCAGTGGTTAAAGGTTAAGGGTTGTGTTGGTTTTTCCTGTCTGTAAGACTCTGCGGCTGGAGGTTTCTGTCATGTTTGACAGGAGAATAAATCGTTAAAATTTAACCTTTATTTATTTATTTTTGGTACGGGGCTCAAACTCAGAACCTTGTGCCTGCAAGGCAGGCAGTGGCACCACTGAGCTAAATCCCCAGCCCTGTTTTTTTTTTCCTTTTTAAACTTGAGGACATTCTTGTGGACCTCATTATTTCTGGAGTTTTCTAGTCACATGACAAGGATTTGGTAGTGAGAATAGTTCTGGTTTTGTTTGACTTAGAGTTCCTCTTTGTCTTTTAGTAGGTTTTTATTTTTTAAAGGGATATTCTGTCCTTTTCTGTGATCCTTAGTAAAACTAGTGCAATCCATGTAAAGAAGACAGGGTATATGTAGTTATATTGGGAATCTGGTATATTTCTTGTAGTTTAAAGTATTGGTTAAACCCAAGTTTATTCTGTACAAATACTTTCTCCATGGAATTTAAATCACTTTATGTTCGGAAGTAATAGAGATAGCCAGGTGTGGTGCCACATACCTGTAATCCCAGCACTCTGAGAGGCTGAGGCAGGAAGACTGCAAATTTGTACCCAGGCTGTGCAGGTTAGTGAGACTGTGTCTTAAAATAGAAAGAGAGAAAGAAAGAAAGAAAGAAAGAAAGAAAAAAAGGAGGAATGAGGATGTATCCCAGTGTGAAGGCCCTGGGTTCAATTCCAAGTACTGCATTAAAAAGAAGAAATCTGTAGTCATTGGCTTAAAGATTTACAGTATTATGAACAGATATGTAGAAATAGTGTTTCCCATTCCAACTTCATTCCCATTTTACATCAATTTTTTTCTTGCAGAACAGATGTGACATTTAAATATTTCCCTAATGTTGCTGGCGTAATCAAGTCTGTCAAAGAGCCATATGGTTTATACAAACACAGTGATAATCTTGGAACATTGACATATATAAGCTTAATTTAAAATGCCTGTGAAAATAGTGGAAACCAGATGGAGAGTTGCCATAGAAATCATTAACACTTAGAGGAAGAAAAATGTCCCTTTAGGGTCACAGTAATTTCCAAGGAATGGTCAGACTTGCAAGATTTATTCTTCCCCAATTGTCAGTGAAGAAAAACAGTTGTTGGCATGTAAGTATTTAAAAAATTATTATGGGGCTGGGGATTTAGCTCAGCGGTTCTGTGGCCTGCCTCGCAAGTGCAAGGACCTGAGTTCGATCCCCAGTACCACACACACACACAAAAAATTTATTATGATTGTACAGTGCTTCTATTATACTCTGAAAATATTATAAGTATGTACATTTTCATTGCTAAAGATTTTTTAGTAGTGGGAGGGAATTCGCCACTATTTTAAATCAGCATGTTCTTTTTCATTTTTTTCTAAAAGACATAAGAAGTTGTGGCTTATTGGTTTTTGTTCTTCCTGGGTAGATTTTCATCTTGGTATAACAGAATATTTAGCCTCAGAAATGCATGGTATTTAAAGAAATGTTTCAAATTTGCATTTATAAATTAATTATATTAACTATCAAAAACAGGGACTGAGCCGGGCGTGGTGGTGCACACCTGTAATCCTAGCATTTGAGAGGCTGAGGCAGGAGGATTGCTGTGAGTTTGAGACCAGCCTGGGCTACATAGTGAGTTCCAGGTCAGTCTCAACTACATAGTGAGACCCTGTCTCAAAAAACCAAAATCAAAACCAAACAAACAAAAAAACCAGGGACTGAAGTTTAAATGTCTCAAAGTGTTTTAAAAATTGCTTAGGCCAGTTTATTTACTAGAAATTATAATTGCTAGATGGCTCTCTTTCCTATATTTTAATTATAAATTTTAAAATCCCAATGAGTCATCTGTACTGCTTATTTTATACCAGTGATTACTTACCACCAGATTGCTTTATGTATGCATTACCATACCCTTTGGAAAAATTAATAACTAAATTCTTCTGAGGCTGTTGTAGTTGGTGTGATTCTGATGAAATAGACTAATCTAAGGTGGGAAAGAATTAAAAGTTGGGGCCAAGGGGAATTTGGAACATCAGCGTAACATTTAATCAAATGTGAAATTGAATTAATATTACTTTTGACCTTCAAAAATGAAGTATCAAGAATAAAGAGATGAATATCAATTATTCCAATTTGTAGTAGGAATTCACAAAAATGTGTTCCTTTTCAAGACACTAAAATTATACGATGAAATTCAATGGGAATTTAAAATGAGAATTTTGGAATCAAAGTAAAACCATGCTAAATTTTTAAAAGAATGCAGATGGATTATCATCTAATTGGTGTTTCTTTTTAAAGATTTGGGCAGCAAATTGCCTTTCTGCAGTTGTGTTATGGCTACCACTGCAATTAAGAAACAGAAAATGAACTTCTGAGATCCAATGCAGTGAGTCGGCTTTCATCAGCATCAGAACCACGTATGGAGAGAAAACAAACTACAGACGTAAGAGGATGGCAAAAGAGAAAACCCAGCAAAAGCACTCAGAAGTGGTGCAAGAACCTTGGGCAAAAACCACCCTTGGGAAACTTGCAGCGGAAGACAGCCGTCATCAGTGAACAGGCAGTGGTTTAGTTGGCTTTGTATCTGTGCTCCCTCATTTATTTTGAGTAAAGAAATAAAATCAATATTTCTATTTTGTGAAATTTTTGGGAATTAGAAGAAAAAATGTTCATTGAAGTATAAGAAGAAAAATGCTTTGGGAATTGTGCCAGGCACTCTTAATCATCAAGTTGACCGGATGAAGAGACTCCTGGGCTGCTGTTTGGAGCAGGGTCGCTGGGCTGTGCCGCTTGTGCTCCAGTCGCTCTCCCCCCCCCCCC
>NW_022900931.1:16433325-16457247 GCF_012274545.1 Fukomys damarensis
CCCCCCCCCCCCCCCCAGCACTGCTTCCAGCCAGAGCGCGACTCCGGCTGAGCGGCCTTGTTCCACCCTTATGTTCCGATGTTTCTGCTCGGGGTCAGTCAACCGCCGACTTAAAATTCTGAAACCAGGAGTCAAACGAATCTTTTCTCTTTTAAATTGTGGGGGTGTTGGGTGTTTTGTCCTAGTGGCGAGAAAATTGGTTAATGAGGAAATTTAAAAAAATGTATGTTTGTTGAAGTATAAGAAGAAAAATGAGCCCAGTCTGGGCAATTTAGCAACTTATGCTTGGTTTTAAAGTTAAAAAACAAAAAAGGCCCTGGATTTAATCTCCAGGACTGAAAAAGGAGGAGAAGAAGAAGAAGATGGAAGAGAAGGAGGAGAAGAAAAGGAAGAGGAAGAGGAGGAGGGGGGAGGTGAGGGGGGGGACTACAGTACATAGCTCAAGGAATTTCCACAAACTGAAGTTACCTGTATGACAACAATAAATAAGTAATTATTTAGAATCCCAGACTGTACCTTGGTATAAGCTTCCACTTGTTACAGCCCCAAATATAATCATAATCTTAACGTTTAAACCAATGAAGAGTTTTGTCTCTTTTCCAAAATTTAATAAATGTAATCATACAGGTTATATATACAGAGTCTGCCAAAAAGAATGTTTACATACCTCAGGAAAAGAAAAATATATGATGTTTTTTCAAAGTATGATGTTACCCTCGTAATGGGGACCCCAGAGGTTGTCAAATATTGCAGAAAATCCACTATCCCACTGCCCCTTAGACAAAGAAATTGAAAATGCATGTGCAGCAATCTCAGTGACCAAGGTCATCCACGCAGCAATTCATTGTACTAATAAATGTCTGGGTGGTCGGTGATTTAGCTCAGTGGTGCTGTGCCTGCCTCACAAGCACAAGTTCCTGATACAGGAAGAAAAAAAAATACCTTGAAGCTAGTGGTCACCACTTTGAGCACCTTTTATAATCGTAGAGGCCAAATATAATTTGTATTAATCTCATAATGTCTCAATACATTTAGTATTTCAGAGTCGAGTTCCCAAAGTAGTCCTCTTGTGAGTCTAATTGTCTGTGGTCCTTGCTGACTTTTGGTATTGCCGTTTTTGTTTTTAGTCTTAAAGGCAAATGGTTGTGATATCTCTAAAGAACTTGAGATCCTGTAGATAGGTTTATCAAGCATTTGTCCTCTTTTTGGAGGTGCCTGTTTAAGATTCTTGCTCAGTTTTTCTATTGGATTGTTTTAGGGGTTTTAGGAATTTTTTAGTTTTGCAGTTTTAGGAGTTTTCTTGTGTTTTGGATCTGAGCCTTTTGTCAGTAAGATGTATTGCAAACGTGTTGCACTCTGGAGCTTAACTTTTTATTTCTTAATGATAACTAATGAATAGACATTCTTAATTTTAATATAGTATAATTTATCAGTTTTGTATCTTTTATGCATAGTGCTTTTTTGTATTCTCTTTAAGAAATCTTTTCCAGGCAGTTGGTTTGGTATAGCTCAGTGGTAGAGTATATGCTTAGAGTTCATGAGGCTCTAGATTTGATCTCCAGCACAAACAAAATGAAAAAACACGAATAACCAATAATAAAGAAAACATTTCTGCCTATCCAGAGATCACAAAAATATTCTTTTATGATTCTGTTTAGAAGCCCTATTGCTTTGGCTTTCACATTTGGCCTAGTAATACTTCTGGATCTAGTATTTGCATATGGTGTGAGGTAGAGTTCAAATTTAGATCTTTATAGAGGAATCTTCAATTGAGTAATACCCACCTGGTATTAGACATTGACAAAAAAATCCTTTTCTAATTCATTGTATGTTACTTTTGTCATCAATCAAATGGGCTTTTCTTTAAGCCTTGATACCTGGAATTGCAATACCTACACTACAGTTTTGCTTTTCTTTCTTTCTTTTTTTTTCCCTGGAACCAGGGATTGAACTCGGGACCTTGTGCTTTCAAGGCAGGTGCAGCGCTAAATCCCTGGCCCTGAGTTTTGCTTTTCTAAGATTGCTTTGACTACTGTAAGGCAGTGGCTGCCACAGAGACCCACAGCCAGCAGTATCAACCATTGGCATCCTGGTCATGGATGTGCCAGGGCTGCTCACACCGTTGTCCTTCACCAACTCATGATTTCTATCTGCATAGAGAAAAGAACCCTCAGCTGATTGGCCGCATTTTATCTTTTTTTCCATTTTTGCTGAAAGAGAAATTATTTTTCTGTACCAGGTAGTCCACAGATTTAGGTTCCATTTCCATGCTTATGACTCTTCTTTGTTTCAGTTGGGAGATTTTGTTTGTTTTGTGTGATCGAGTCAGTGTCTCGCTATGTAGTTCAGGTTGGCTTGGGTGTACACAGCTATGCCTTTTCTTGTGTTGAAGGTGATGTCACTCCTATTTTACCAGTGAAGGAAACTGGGACTGTGATATGTAAGGAAATATTTAATACCAGAAGCTGAAAGCAGCAGCAGCAGAAGAATTTAGGCTGATGTTGGACTCCAAATGTACTATTTGATATGCTGTGTATAGCCTCAACCATATCTTGTCTCTAGACCATCACTAGCTATGATCTTTAGGCACTTGAAGCCCCCTCTGGTTTGGAGGTGTCAGGATATGGTCTTGCCTATTCTGTTTATCTGTTATACCTATTTAATCGGGAAATTTAGGGAGAACACTAGTATTTCCTGGTTCCTGAAAAATTGTATTGATGATTTCTTACTCAAGCCACTCCATGAAAGGGCTATAGAATGATTAACAATCAAGAATTTTTTTTCTCTTTCCAAAGAAGGGAGAAATATATATATATACTAATTATAAATCTTTTTGACAAACAAACATCACTGGTTGTTTTGAGGTAATTTATTCTGATTAATCAAAACTGTAGACACAAGAGGCACTAAGACATGCTATTGAAAGGATTAGAAATAGTTCCATATAGAAATTCATGCTTCATCATAGTGAAGTGTCATTCCACAAACATCTAGTGCTTGAAATGGAAGGAAGTAGGGGATATTAAAAAGTTAAAAGTGCTGGTTCTCCACTGAGAAGTGCTCAAGGCTTATTCCTGTCATCTTCTTTCCTGCAGAGGTAGATGAAGGGCTTGTTGTAAAGTGCACCCAGATGCCTGTTCAGGCTGAGGAACTTACTTTCACGTTGGCTGAGAAAGCCCCTTTGTCCCAGTCATGGCCCCTATGCCATGAGAGTTTGATGCTTGCTATAAAGACCGAGACCTCTTGCAAACACTTCTCTGGAGCGATTTTACTCTCAGAGGTACCTGAGGATCAGTTGGGATGTTTTCAAGTTGGCATCTCAGCTCATTTCTTACCATACTCAGTCTTGCTCCATTACCTCACCCTGTAGCTATGTCACTCCCTAGTACATTCCCTGAATGCTAATCTCTGACCTGAAGGCTGTGTAGAATTGAACCTGCAGCAGAAGGGAATTAAGGCACGTTCTCATAATTATGTAGGGTCATAATTTTGCATAATAGATTTAAATATTAATTAGCATAGTGATAACCTGAGTTGTAGAATACTAAAAGTGACTCTACAGACTTTGGAAGTATTTAAGCCAGTAAAGCTTAGCATGTACATCAGAATTGCTTGAAGAGAATGTCTTTTGTTGTTACTTTAAAAATTTTGATTTCCCAAGTCTTGCTCCAGAATTTCTCAGTCATTATCTTTATTTATTCATTTATTTATTCATTTTTCTGAGACAGGGTCTCACTATGTAGTTGAGACAGTCTTTAGAGCAGGACTCAAGATTAAAAAGATTTTTTTGTGGCCTGCCTTGCAAGCACAAGAACCCGAGTTCAGTGCCTGGTACCAAAAAAAAATTTTTCCTGGAAATTCTTATGAATCCCATCAATAGATTAGTTCCTAAAAGTAACTAACCAAGAAAAAATATTTTTAAATGAAAAAATTATAACCCTAAACGCTTAGGCTATAATTGTTATTCTGTTTTTTTTTTCGAGACAGGATCTCACTATGTAGTTGAGACTGACCTGGAACTCACTATGTAGCCCAGGCTGGTCTCAAACTCACAGTGATCCTCCTGCCTCAGCCTCTGGAGTGCTGGGATTACAGGTGTGCGCCATCACGCCTGGCTATTCTGTGTTGTTGTTGTTGTTGTTGTTTTTTGTTACCGGGGATTGAACTTGGGTCCTTGTGCTTTCAAGGCAGGCGGCGGAACCACTGAGCTAAATCCCCGGCCCAATTCTGTGTATTTTTAACACATGTTGCAGATCAAAGTTGTACAGATCATGAAGGCAAATGGTGAATGGAGGGAACAAGGGAACAAACCTGGCATCTTCTCTCCTGAGGAGGTAGACATGTCCATGGGACAGTTGAGGAAACTACCAGACTTGGGGCCATACAGAGAAAAATTCTCACTAGAGCTCTCTCCCAAAGCACAGGCTGCTTCAGGAAATACTGGTGGGTTTCCCAACATGGAGGCTATTCAAGCTGAGAATGGATGGACGGTTGCTCCTGCGGTAGCGTTTTCTGCACAGAGATAGGAATTTAATTAGATACTCTTCAAGAATCTATGATGCAAAAGATGAATGAGGGTTTATAACTTTAGAGAGAGGAGGGGAAAATTTCAGTGGGAATGCCTAAATAAGGCCTGAGAGCTTCTAGCTATGATTTTTACTCATTACTTTGGATCAGGGCATGATCTTTGCTGGACATCTTGTCAAAAATGAAAGAATGCTAATATTTTATTAGCTAAAAAAGTAACTCTTGTAATCTCAAATGAAAGGAGTAATATAGGAAGGCAGGAAAAGGAGGGGAGAGAGAGGGAGAGGGAGAGGGAGAGGGAGAGAGGGAGGGAGGGAGAGAGAGAGGCAGAGGCAGACAGCGTGAGTGGTCTCTTCCACCCTGTATTCTGGACAATTCACACAATTCAGTTCATCTGGGACTCAAATTAGGAGAAAAGAGCTTTTTTTTTTAAAAAATGAAATTCAGTCATTTTTGCTCCAGAGAGGAGCTCAGAACAAAAATAGGATTATGTTATCTTGGAGAATAACTTAACCCTGGTCACAGTGGGATAAATTTTCATAAATTTAATTGAATCTTTTTATGAATGGCATTCCTTAATGAAGTTTTAATAGAAGATGTAGTGTTTTCATTTAGAAGCAACAGAAGCAGAATTGCTCCATAAACATTTTAAGAATTTATATATTGAAAACTGCTGCTTACTCAAGTGATTACTATGTAGTTGTTCCCCAAAAGCAGATGTTTTCTCAGTGTTCAGCCTCAAGGTGTTGTTACCCTTAAAGACCCTGTGTTCAGTTGTATCAGTGGACAGGAACATTGTTGAAACACATGGTTGAATAAGAAACCATCTGGAGAAGAATACATTATCAGGGTAATTTTTGAAGGCAAATATTCTATCATTTTGCTTTGAACCCAGGGATGAGAAAACAAACTATAGAGTTGAAAGAATAATGAAATAGTACTTCTGGAATTGATGTCATTCCCATGAACTTGCATGGTCATCAGTGAATTTCTTTTGTCCTTGAGTACCGGAATTTTCTCATCTGTGGCATGTTGAGATAGCTAACATTTAGGAACACTTTCATTTGTATCTGGCAACTTAATTTAGGACTCACTGGTAATTGTACTTTTCTTAGTTCTACTACGTGTCAATAAAAAGACTGTGTCCATGATATTAATCACTATTACAGATAATCTTATATACACTAATGGAGTTTTTCTGAAGATTAAAGTGAGGTAATCATCTATAATAATTAAAGTAGTACCTAGGTATCGCATAAATAGTGCACAATAAATGTTATTTGTAGATTGTCTATAAATTATACTTCCATGGACGTGTTTTTTTTCCAAAATGCATTATTTGTTTTTGTCAGCTACAGTGACAGTAAATCTAGGTGTTTTCTAGGATATACACTTAACATTCCTAAATGGACAGACCAGTTATATTGGTAGTTATGACCAATGTAAAATTATAGCTAAGGTCCCTATTTGAAATTTAGTGGAACTTCTCTGATCATGGAAAGGATGCATTGTCATTTATGTGCAAATATAAAATGTTTTTTGTTTAAAAATTTTCATTATAAAGCTAAATTATACATGTAAAATAAAGCTTAGGATATAGGAAAAAATTCTACCTTCAAAATATAGTAACTATTGACACTAACATTTTATTGCTTTAAAATGTTTATTCCATATTTGTTTTGTAAGAACAGATTAAATCATATGGTAGGTACAATTTACAGTTCTGTTTTTATCAGTTAATATTATAAACTTGTGTCACATAATTTTGTATCTTTAGATTCAATAAATATTGTTATGTTTATGTCACACAATTTGGTGTCTTTATAAACATAATTTTAATGGCTGATTTTTTTTGTATGTGTGCTCGGGATGGACCACCACACAAAATAAGTTAAGTGCACACATTACCATTGGGCTACACTGCCCACCGCTTGAGGCAAATATTTTAATTATTTTCTGAACTCTTATTTTTGCTTTTTTTTTTTTTTGAACCGGGGATCAAACTCAGGACCTTGTACTTGTGAAGCAGGCGGTGGAACCACTGTGCTAAATTCCCAGCCCTCATTTTGCTTTTTAAGTGATTTTTGGGGAGCTTTTCTAGGTATACAGTTATCCACAAACATAAATTTTACTTTTTTATAATTTTAAGTTTTCTTCTTGTACTTTTTGCATTGCCTATAGTTCAAGAATGGACACACTCAAGACTCCACAGTGTTAAGTGAAATACATCAGACATACAAACTTAAATATCGCATGGTTTCTCTTATTTGAGAAACCAAAATTACAAATAAAGAGGAAAATAAAAGATACTAAGAGGTGGAGAGATAGAGCTTTTTTAAATGGGAAGGGAACCAAGCGATGGAGAGAGGGGAGAGAGGGAGGGAAAAGGGATGAAAAAAGGGTTAAGGTGCGTTATGTACCACGTGCCAGTTCCACACAAGGAAGGTGAACATCATGTACTGCAAATGTAGACTGCTAGTAAAGAAGAATCACATGCAGTTTTCTCATGCTGGCCCATCTGACTGTGCAGCACATCTTCATGGCTGTTAGCATTATTGGCGAGATTCTTTGATTGCCTAGATTGCTTACGCTATTAGTTAGCTGGTCCACATGATATGTTAATTTTATAAAATTTCCCTTGCTATTGACTGGCATACTTTTATAAAAAGGAATTGTCCTTCATTAGTTACTTGGTTTCCCAAGGAGTAATTATATAGCAACGGAGGGATAAATGCTTAATTCTTTTTATGAGAAGGACTTTAAATATTGATTGAATATCCTTAACAATTCTAGGATTATTCAGGTTTTTTATCAGCTCTCTTTCAAGTTATATTCTAATTTGGTCTGAATTTTGTTTCTGTATTTTATAATATTGAAGTTAGTTACTGTAATACAAATTATATTATTCATAATCTTGTATCATTATTGAAATAGTTTTAATGTTACTCTGTCCTGAAGTTGGAGATATTTCTCCAATAAACAGTAAATTTAGTCTTTTAATTTCATTTACATTTTTATAATTAATGATATATTTTAAACTATTTATTTCATCTTATTTTCACCTTTTTATTTGGCCTGGTTTATTTCATTTTTTTCCCCTGGTTTTGGCTATTTTGGATTGTTTTTTCCTTTTTATTTGTTTTTTTTTTAACTTTTTTTTTTCTTATTTCCCCCTTACTAATAGGAATATTATACCTTGTAATATTTTTGTAGTAACCATTGTCCTGGACAATATAAAAATTTAAAGTGGTTGAATTTTGATCAGTTTCTTTATTAAAAATGATAGTTTAGTTCTGTTCAATAGTTTAGTTCTATCTAAATATTTTAACTCAATTAGATATTACTGCTATTGATTTATAGTGTACAGTGTTTTTTAGGGTTGTATCATCTTTTCCATAGTTTTTAGCTGCTGTAATCTAGCATCTCAGCCCATCCCTAAGAAGTTATTTTCCTCTTTCATAGGTACATATTTTAGACTTTCTTTTAGTGATGTATGTTGTCAATAAATTGAATTTTTATTCTTTTATAAGTGATTTTATTCCAACTTTATTTTTTTATTTTTTTGGTACCGGGGATTGAACTTGGGTCTTTGTACTTGCAAGGCAGGTGGCGGAACCACTGAGCCACCTCCCCAGCCCCCAACTTTATTTTAAATAGCATTAATAGCAATATAATTCCTAAAAATTGCTTTCTTAGCATTTTGAAGACATTTCACTGTTCCTTACCTTCCATGGTTGCTATTAAGAGATTAGTCACCAGTATACCATTCTGTTGCAGATAATCTAGTTTTTTTCCTCTCCTGTAGTTTGTTAGGTCTTTCCATTCCTTTTCTCATCCTAGAGGGCCTGTGGAATTCTCAGGAGAGAATTTCTGTCCATCTTCTCCCCTGTGTTAAGGCTATACCAGTATATCTATTGTATCTTCTTGTAAGGGTTTCCCCCTAACTTATTTAATCTTGCCTTTATTGGTGATTTTCTGATCTGATTTTCCAATCTGTGGAGAACACAGGCTTCATTCTCTTTACCTTGTGTGTGAAATCTGTTAAAACTCAACTTCCAGGCCACCAGGACTAATTCACCTAGATTCCTATTTTCATGTGAATTTTAGTCTATTAGGATTTCTTTTATTGTCTTGCCAGTTCAGTATTTTATTTTATTTTGGTTCTTTGAGACTGAGTCTCACTACGCAGTTCAGGCCAGCCTTGAAATCATTGTGTAGCCCAGGCTGGCTTCAAACTCACGGCAATCCTCTTGCCTCTGTTTCCTGAGTGCTAGGATTATAGGGGTGCAGCACCACACCAGACCTGAGCAATGTATTTTAAAAACATGTTTTTGCATCTTATCTAGCTAAAATTACATGGAGGAAATAAAAATACCCATAGATAAGCTATCATGGAAGAAGTAATGTTTTAAAAATCTATCTTAAAAAATGAGTTCTAGAGTCAGAAGATTTTGTGAGTATGTGGAGCTGACATAAACTACTTCTCAGATTCTGTGAGACTTGCCAGAGCATGAGAAAAGAATAAGCTAATCCAGAACTCAATATTTCCAATGGAATATTACAATATTTCCAATAAAATATGTGGGTCAATTTCAGTTATCCATACTGGTTTAGAAATCTTGAACAAAGCTCTGTTATGCAGTGTAAAAATACATTTTCAAGTATTTCAGGAACATAAAGACAACTCTCAGGGAATCTGTCATTGCACTATAACAAAGGACAAAAATCTGTGTTGTTATCTCAGCATTAATGAAAAAGTATTGAGTATATTTAAAACATATTTAGCATACATACTTATGTAGTACTTGAGGACCGAAACAGTCACAACATAATAGAATTATTCTGAAGTCAGTAATAAACATATGACTGTCTGGTAAAGGTGTGTTTGAGAGGTAGAGAAATTGTCAAGGTGGTGATTCCATTTGTGGATGTGATGGTTTTTGTAATCAAGATAGGAAAAAGTGGAATCACTAAAAGAGAGGAAGGTTATAGCTGGAAAACAATTAAGAACAGAGTTTTAGGAGTGGCTATAATAAGTGGGTAGAAATTCAGAAAATATAAAGAGCTTTATAGGAAATTGGGCAGGACAGCTTCTTGGAAAACATAGTAAGGAATGAGCTTGAAGAATCTGAGTTTCCTTTCTTGCTCTCTCCCTCCCTGTAGCCTGGCTTTTCACCTCTGCTATTTCTCAGGATCCCACCACAGTGGCTGAAGCACAGTGGCCTCCAAGGGCAAAACAAAGGAGCTGTCCATGCTGTCATTGATCTGTACTTGCTTCTACTCAGAATCCCACAGCCTCAACATTTAGACTCCCAAGGATTTGGAAGTGAAGCAGTTCAAGAAATGTGTGTCTGGCCAGGCTTTTGAGCTGATCTGAAAGCCACTGTCTCTTCTGAGAAGCCCTGTTCGCTTTAGCTTCTTCTAAGAAGAAAGCCCGGTCACTGGAGGAGATCCAGAAAAGAACTGGAGGCTGCAGAAGAAAGAAGAGAGACTGAGGAGGCCTGGGTGCTGTAGCAATTGGTAGAGGAGAGGAGGTGAGCTCGAAGTCCTTCAGAACGATTTGGAGAAAAATTACAGCTTCAGCAGGATGGTGGAGGAAAGGCTGATCCTGAAAATGGAGCAAATTAAGGAAAACCTTGTGGTCAGTCCAGCTGCTATTAGCGAGCACCTGCCAGAAGAGAAGCATCTTGCAGAGGAGCACAGTGACTGGGGACCTCGGGCTGAACCCTCTAGCGAATGCAGTGGCAGATGTGGTGACCCCACCAATGGCACACCCCCCACTGCCTACACCCTAAGAGTCATGCCATACTGGTATGGGAAATGCATGACATGGTTCAGAAAGGACTCGTAAAAAAAACAGAATCAAGTTAAGAAAATCAATGTAGAGAAAATGTATAATACAAGGCCAGATGATGTAAAATTCAGAGTTTTTGAGAAAAGGACTAAGGAAAGGCCACTGGGCTTCATAAGTAGGAAATCATCAATGACTTGTCAGACATTTTAGTAGAGAGCTGTGGATGGAATCCAGATTGTAGTTTATTGAGAGCTTTGGACTCAAAATGAAGTGGATACAGTGATTTTTGACTTTTCTTCCCTGTTAACTGGCAAAGAATAGGAGAGAAACAGATGCATGGTAAGGGGAAAAATAGTTCTCAAGAATTTTCCTGTGTATGTGTATCTTTTTTTTTATGACAGGCAATGCTATTTATAGGCCAAAAGGAAAGAAACTTGTATGCAGAGATTAAAGATTTTGATGAAATAATGTTTTAGATATTAATAAACTTAAAGGAAGGAAACTTTCAGATGGAAAGATTAAAGACTGATAAAACACTGTTTTAGAGACATCAGGAAACCATAGGGTAAAGAGCTAAGCAACAAGAATTTACCTTCATATGGACAGGGAGACTTTATTATCTGAGAAAGTTAGAAAGGGAAAAAGTATGTGTGAGTACACAAAACGATTTAGGAGTGGGAGAAAGGAGGCTAAGGGAAATAACACAGCCTTGCTTTCTGTGGGGTGAGGTCATTTCTTGAAACTAAAGATAGCACAAGTAGGGTTTTGGAGACTTGAAAATCATAGGGAAAGTTCTCCAATGTTCTAAGAGGATGTTTGATAGTAAGTGAATCAGAGATGATGAAAAGATAATTTAGCAGAATTAAGAGATGAATTGAAATACCATTAACTTATAGATAAGAACTTATAATGCAAGGTCATCTGAAGTTTTCCATTTTAGTATAATTATAAGGCCAAGTCTCCAGATAATCACACACTGAGAGAGAAATATGCAAGCAAGAGCTTTTTGGGGAGCACTCAGGACTGACATGCTGGGGGAAGAGGGGAAAGCAGGTACCGGGCAGAAAGAGCTATGAGGGTGTGATGATCTCGATGAATATCACAAGGGGCATACTCTGCTGATTTCTTCCACACTGAGGCAGGGCAGGCTGCTGTAATGACATATAATCACCGATGCAGGCATCTCCTGGAAAGAGCTTGTGACTTTAATCGAGGAGCTCTTTTCAGCTGAGGGCAATTCTAGAAAGCAGCTAGCTGGCAACACTTTGGCACCAGGAGAGGTAAATAAGTCTTCTGTCCTGAGAGGTGGGGCTCCCCACCCACTCCTTCTGCTGCTCAAACCTACTTTGAGGTAGAACTTTTGGGAGCAGATGGATCCATGGGTACTGTGCTGAGCCACGTTCTGTGAGGGGAGATAAGAGGTTAAGTTAGTTGGGTGACCTGTGACTCCTGCTGCTCATCTTGACTTGAGTAGTAATTGATAATCAGCTCCTTCTGGTATTAGTTCCGCTCATCCTGAAACCATCTTTTCTGGTCTAAATGGCTTACCTTTGGATTCCCTGGCCTTTGTCTCCAAGGTGTCTAAACTTCTAATCACCACACCCCTTTCAGGATATAGCAGATGCATTCATCAGTTTACCATCAGATGTGCACCAAAGAATACTCAGAGATGCCTGACTGAAACACTGGATATTAAATACATTCCTTGTCGTATCTCCTCTCGATCAAGGACAAACGTTCTTGACAGGATGGTGCTTGTTTGTTTTGCACACTGCTTCCTTGGCACAAGACCCCCAAAGTGCCCAGGTCTTAGCTGTAGATTGAAAAATTCTGGCTCTCCTTTGGAAGTCAGGAACCTCCAACTGTAGACTCCATAGTCGCAAGGCCAGGAAGTGTCAGTTCCACAGGAGGGGCACAGGAAGTGAGGAGAAATGGAGCAATCCCATCGTGCTGTGACCCATGCTGTCTTCCTCTGGAGACAGAGTGGAGGCAGTGGTCTCTGAGTTGGAGTGTACAGTGTATCCTCACACGTGGCATCCTGTCTCGGGGCCCTGCCTCGAAAAACTCAGCTGGAGCTTCCATAGCCCATTTGTTTGCTCCAGGAAGCGGCGCTTCTGAGTGACTTCGAGGTAGGATCTGGATCCTACTGCTGAACCTGCTTTGCTGTGGAGTGAGTCCTTCTGTCCGCTTCTGTCCATCTGAGTCACGTGGGATTTTGTGCTTGCGGGTGAAACACACTGAAAACTCTGATGTGGCAGGACTGGCTGATGCCTGGTGGGCAGAGAAGTCAAACCCAGACTTACAGTATGTGTCGGTCTCAGTTGAGATGAAATTGCTGTTCTTTCAAAGGTGAAAGAATTCTGTGTCATACAGCGGACCCTCAAGTTACATCCGGCTTGACATACAAACAACTTGGGTTAATTAGATTAATGGGTCCCATTTTGCCTCTTGTTATCTATGGTGTGCACCCAGGCAAACATCCAGATCTCAGCTGTATTGACTCAGAACCAACTTGAGTTACAACCAGTCCATAGGAACCAATTGAGTTTGTAAATTGAGAGTCTACTGTAAATTTACAGTCAATAGCCTGGTTGGTTTCCCTGGGGCTTGAGGTTCAGTACTGGTGGGAGGTTGCATATTCTGCAGTGGCAGCGGCCAGGTCAGCCTTGGTGGAGTGGGAGTTTTCCTGCTGGGATATTTGTAGTCTCTTTCCACTACTGTACTTTATTTGCATGCCCATAATTTAGCACTGGGATGGCCAGTGACAGACACTGATGTGTAGCAGCTGGTTGCTTTCTCTGTCTTTAGTTGTTGAATCTTCTCTCCTATGTTGGATGCTTTCTGGAGAGTATTAACATTTATGCTTAATGTGAATATATTGACTGGCCTTTTCCCTTGACCTCCACTGTCCCTGATCCTTTCATTTGTTTTCTGCTACCAGTGACTTTACCAGTAGACCAAGCCACTGGCTACTGTCCCTTCTTTTTCCATGTGAAGTACAACACTGGACACACTGCCTGCAGCTCTGCCCAGTAATATTTCCTTTCGCTTCTGTCTTTTTTTTTTTTTTGGTTCCGGGGATTGAACCCTGCTCCTTGTGCTTGTGAGGCAGGTGGTGGAACCACTGAGCTAAATCCCCCGGCCCCCATTTCTGTCTTTTAAGTCCACTCGGCTATGAAGCTGCATTCTGTTTTTTACTTGCTCCTACATTGTGAGCTCACCATCTGTGAAATAAGCTCATATTTTATCCCTCTACCATGTGTCACAGGCACAACCATGCATCCACAGAGTGAACTGAAGCTTCAGTAAACAGTGGTGGGCTGGGGCATTAGTACTTTCAACTGGCCCTGCTGCCCCCAGTCGTGGAAGTGTATTTCCATGTCACTGTGGAACAAAATGATAAATGCATACTTGTCTGTTCTGAGGGAGTGAGGACTTCTGATTCTCCTTTCAGATAGACTGGAAAGTACCCTTACCACATCAATGGCAGATAGCATCTGGACAACAACTGCAATCAGGGTTACAATGTGGTTGAGTTTGCCAACTCTCTTCATCTCCCTGGGATTTGCAGGAACTAGACTGGTAAATTAAAGGGAAATAGGATGGGGACCGCCACCCCTGCAGGTCTTTAATAATGCACTAATTTCTGCCATTCTCCTAGGGATGTGATACTGTTTTATCTTCCTGTCTTGGCAGGGAGTGGGGATAAGACAATTCCCGGGGTTTTTCACTCACCTTCTTTCCTCAGTACCGCAATGCTTAGTCCTATAACCATCGTGTGTGTGTGTGTGTGTGTGTGTGTGTGTGTGTGTGTGTAAAAATAACCACTGTGTGGGTCCATGCACTCAGTGGGCTTTTAAGTATTAGAATGGCCAGGACTACATTATTACAGAAGGCAGCAGTAGTGTTGTGATTCCCTAGATGCTAATGGCATCTCAGACTCTATCCTGCAGTCTCAGAATGTCTCACTGTTTCCTTTTCTTCAGTGTATGATTCTCTGAAAAAACGGTGGTAGTTCTTATGTAGAGGAAGCATTGCCTTTTAAGGGTCCTTCCTCCTGGTGATTCCTCTTCTACTTCAGAGAATGGGGGGTTGAGTCTGCAAACAGGCCTTTTTGTTGGTGTGCCAGCCCTCAGCATCCTGATCTTTCATCTTAGTTATTTCTCTTCAGTTGTACAAATTGAATGATGCATTTTTTTACATTTCTGTGTAATGTGTCCAAGAGATACATGCATCTCCATCTTCCATCTCCCTTGCTTGCCACCAGTTAGGACAACTACCTTACCTATCTTTGATGGAGAAGTGCTGCCAACTGGCTCTGTGCTTTTGGGATCATATCATTCACAGTGACCAATGGAAATGAGCAGTGACACTAGTTCTGTGCATATCCTGTCTGGTGACCTATGGATGAGCTGGCATTTATCCACTGATCAGCATATAGTTTATTCCACTGGCAAGTGGAGCACTGTTTGGGTCCTTCCATGGAGAAAAGATGGTTTCTCTACTTCATCATCCTTTCCTCTCAGGACCATGTGATGACTTCTTCCCTTGTCTGCTGTGAAAATTCTCACAACTGTACCTCATTATGTGTGGGTAATCACTGTCAGTGCCTGGAGCAGCATATTTATGCTATGTCCCCAGGCACTGTCAGGATCTTGACTCCTACATCATAAACTAAGGGTACTGATACTGATAAGCTCTCTTGTATCCTATGCTCTGACTCACTTCCTCTCCATTGATTCCTATATTTATCTCTGGGCTCTTGTCAGTGAGGGTAGTAAGATCCAGAAGGTTCTGTGGGGTATATTCACTTTTTTCCTTTAGCATGCCCAGCTCTTCCTAGGATGGAAGGAGGCCAGCCTCCACATTGTCTTTGGACAAGAAGGAAGCATTTCCTTAACACGAAGGAGTGGGCCACTTCTGCAGGTTTAGAAGAACCTGGGGATCACAGATATATAGCACACCAACTAGATTACTCCTGTCTCTTAGATTCCCCTTCTTTGCCAGTGACAGCATTGATCTTGGGAGAGCAGATTTACCTATGTTGAGAATTTAACTTTCTCAGGAAATACACTAAGGACTGGGTTTGCTCCTGAGCATTCTCTGCTCTTTTTCAAGAGGGGAGATTTTCTTTAGACACATACCGTTCTGTCAAGGATACCCTTGGCTTTTGTGTACTTATTTTCTCCCTTACATTATGACTTTGAATTGAGATATAATCGCTATATCATAAACTCACCCTTTGAAAGTGTACAGTGCTGTAGGTTTAGTGTATTCATAAAGTTCTACAGTTATCTCCACTAATTACAAAACATTCCCATCACCCCAGAAAGAAATCCAAGTCTATCCACATCCATTCTTCATTCTCTCCTCCTCTCAGTTCCTGGAAACCAGTCTATTTTGTGTCTATTAATTTCCCTTTTGGGATATTTTATATAAATGTTTTCATATAATTATGTGGCTCTTGTGTTTGATTTCTTTCACTCAGGATGCTTTCAAGGTTCTCCCGTGAAGCGTGTATCTATCACTATAGCTTTCCTCTTCACGATCAGATAATATTTAACTGTATGGGGAAAGCACAATTTATATCTTCATCAGCGGATAAGTGCATGGTTTCTACTTTTGGGGTATTATGAATAATGCTGTGTGAACATTAATAGACAAGTTTTTTCCCTCCTTGGTGAACACATGTTTTCAATTCTTTTGGGAATATACATCTATCCTAGTCACGTTCTCATAGCTGTAACAATACCCAATACCTGCAAATTAGAAGAGCAGAGGTTTATTCTGGCTCACAGTCCGTAGAGATTTCAGATCAGAGCCTGCTGGCTCCACGGTAGGACAGCACGGCACAGGGGCACAGCGGAGAAAGAGTTGCTTACTTCATGGTGGCTGGGAAGCAGAGAGAAAAGAGAGGAGCGGGGGAGGGAGGTCACCTTTCCAGGCTACTCCCCAGTGGCCTCTCTCTTCCAACCAGATCCAGCCTCCCAGCAGCAAACCAGCTATCTGGCCCCAGTGATCCTGTCACCTCCCAAATACAGGAGTCTTTGGGAGCTATTTTACATCTAAACCTCAACAACCTAGGAGTGGAATTGTTGGTATCACTGTATTTGACTTTTTGAGGAACTGCCAGACTTTTCCAAAGCAGCTGAATGATTTTACAACCTACCAGCAACATAGGAAGGCTAGAATTTTCCACATCAAGGCCAACACTAGTTAAATGCATGGGTTTATTTCTGGACTCCACTGATATATACATCTATCTTTATGAGAGTCTATGCTATCGTGATTATTTTATCTTCACACTAACTTTTTAAGTTGAGAAGTGTCATTCCTCTAATCTTCGTGGGATCTGGGTACTTATCACTTAGAGTGTCAGTGAGCAAAAGCATCATTTTGTCTTTCCACTTATGTGAGAAAGGGAGTTAGAGGACAGGAAGGCATTAAGTAGTGAAGGCGAGACAGGCTCACATCTGATGGAATTGCAGAGAAAGGGAAGGCTGTGGAGGAAGAAACAGTTTTCTGATTTCATACTTGCATCAAGGTTTTGCTCCTATTCTTCTGTGAAGCAATGGAAGCAGAAGGCTATATTTTTATTTCTATTATTATTGCTGTTTTTGTCCTTTAGGAGCTTAGCAGAGGTGCAGCCCTGTAACACTAGTGTAACTTTACATTGTGTGTGAAGATTTTGTAACCTAAAGAACCTACTCACAAAGGTTTCCTACTCGAGACCTCATTTTATTGGAGTTCACTAATGGTGTCAATGACATTTATTACTTTTTATTGGTGCTGTATGTTTGCTTCCCCAGGATGCACATTCTGAGATAGTGTTTATCGGTCAGGATGTGCAGTAAGGAGTTCCCTGGATATCGAACCTGAGAAGAGAGGAGAAGAAGCAGGAATTGGTCAGGGGCAGAATCCAGCCACAGCCCAAATGGACTCCATCCAGGGCCCTGCAGATGAACAGGCCTCCCAGAAATATCTTGCTTTGGGCCGGCATTTCTGGTTCTGTTTTGCTCGATCAGTCATTGTGTGTGGGCTGTCCCTGGAAGGGTGACTTTGGATGAGGATGGCAGAGGCTCAGAAAGTCTCTGAAGGCCTTTTGTGGCTTGTGTCTATGTGTCCAGGTGTCCTTTCAAAGCCTCAAGCAGTCTTTTTCTGAGGTGGCTGAATCCAGAGTGTGTGATGCTGGGATTAAGGGTGTGTGATTACTAAACCACTACACGAGCGTGATTGGTTTGTCACCACCTTGATCTTAGTAGTCTGAATAAAAGGGGAAAGAAGAAGCTGTTAAGGTCCCTTGTTGCCTTTGCTACTGTGTGTGCGCCATGTTATTTCTCTTGTCATGCACGTTTGCCATCCCTGCCTTGGAGCCAGCTGATTCTGGAGTGAAACCCCTACGAACTGTGAGTTAAAAAACCCCTTCCCCTCTAACTTTGGGCATTGGGTATTTTGTCTCAGCAATGAGGGAAAAGTAGCACAAGGCCTGACAGCAAAGACTGCACAGTCTTTAGGCTGGGGGCACAGGATCTTCCTAGTGACCTTCTTAATATCACATGGCTCATTAGTGGTAAGGAACCAGGATTTCTGACCCCCACTCAAGAGACTCGTCCCTTTTACATGCCACCTTTTACCTCAGCTGACTTCAGTGGGCCAGATACTCTTGCCAATGTGCTGTCGAGCCTTGTTCTTAGCAGCCATAGCTAAGTTATGTGGACTTCATCTGAAAGCAGTATTTTTGAGAAACCTCAGGTGGCCTAGGTTTAGCAGAGTAAGTTCCAGGATTGGCTGAGGCACAGCATTCCTGGCATGGAGTCATTACTAATTCACCAAGTTCTCTCAGACAATTTATTATAAATCCAAAGGGACATGGAACCAGCCAGCTTGCTTCCCATTTTTGTTCATTTCCAGGGTGGATACTGAGTTTGGCGTCTCACTGGCTCCCTTTGCTGCCTGTGTCAGTCAGTCTTGAACTAAAAATAGCCTAGATCTTACCAGGGTCAGTGTGAGCTGACCAGGGTTCAACTTCTCTGGGACGGCGAGAAGGCTGGTAGAGAAGACGAAAGGACTACTAAGGAAAAGAAGAGATTTTAATTGTGTATTACAGGGACAGCTTTGTCTGAGCTCTAAAAACAAGACTGCTTTACGAAGGCCAGGTTGAATAAGAAGAGGTCATTTGTTAACCTTTAAGAGAGAAAGGCATTGTTATATAACTGCATGACACATAGGAGACCATGATTGACAGCTGAGAGACACCACGGTGGGAGAGCAACGAACATGGGCCAGAAGTAGAAAATTCTGGATTTTTGTTCTGACTGTGCTGTCTACTAGCACATACCTCTGGCTCAAATTCTTGATCTATCTTAGTTTTATTGTTTCCATCTTTAAAATGAGTCTGCTTATATCTGATTTGTCTTATTCCTTTGGTTGTTACAGGAGCCAATAAAATAACAGATGTCAATATGTGAAGTTTCTCATAAAGAAATGAATTTCTTGGGCCCTCTAACAAGAATTCCAGGGCTTTGGGCAGTTCTTGGGCCTCAGAAAGAGACACAAAATGGACAACAGAGTTGGGAAGACCATAGGTCCTCATTCTCTTGGGAAGGATGGGTTGGTTGGAGGAGGAAAATAAGTTTAGTTCTTTTTGAGATTCTGGGAGTCTTGGCTCACCTCTTTGGAACCTTCTTGAAGATGAATGTTCAGTGTTCACTTATAGGTGTTTTTTTTTTTCCCCCTCATTGAGTTTATTGGTACATTTTAGGTCTACAGTACAGTTACATTCATCATTGGGATCTTGTACCTTTACATGACAGGTCTTGGTTTTCATTTTTTCCCCTGGTCCCTGCCCTCCCTTCACCTGCTTATAGGTGGTTTTAGTTCCTATGGTCCTGTGTCAGATTGTGAGTAAAATGCGCTTTCTTTAAAGAGACTAAAAGTTCAGGACACGAGTCAAGATGACAAGAGTTGCTAGTGGCACAATGTGATGTGGATCCAACAACAACAAAAAAATGTGTTCTTGGTGTAGAAATTTATTAAGGTTGGAGAACAAACTCGTGTCCGCTGTGAGGATTCACTTGTCAAGTAAGAATGATATTCTGTAGGGAAAATTCTTCACAAATTCTTGACAAAGACACACATGTGAGAAGACTGCAATATTTCATGGAGACAGCAGAAACAGGACTCCTCATGCTATGTCTGGTCTCTCCTGTTACAGCCCCTTCCTCATGTTGCCAGGAGCTACCTTTCTCCATCCTCCTGTGCCATTTTCTGTGCTGAACTCTGTTGCCCTTAGATGAAGGGCCAAATTTTTAGCCTGGCCACTACTGGAATCTGAGGCAGGGATCTTGTTGGCCGTGCTCACTGGTGTGCTTAAAGCACCTAGGATGATTTCTAGCACACAGGAGGTGCCTAGGAGATACTTGTTTTTGAGTGAATAAAAAGACATTCATGATTTGGCCTTCATCTACCCTTCTGGTTGCCTTTTCTAACCATGTGCTCTAGCTCCTATCTGTCTACCAAGACAGGTTACTCACTGTTCCCCAAGTTAGTTTGGTTCTCTCCATCCATATCTTTGACAGGTTTTTTTTTTTTTTCTGCCTGGAATACCTTCTTGTGATCACCTGTATATCTGAAAAACATTTTATCGATTCCCTAATATTCCTGGGCTGACCCTCACTGCCTCTCTACATTTCCTTTTCACCTCATTCTGTGATGGTCACACTCGGGATACTGTAGAGCAATTGTTTCCATGTCTGTCTCACAAGATCTTACTCTTTGTAGCACATGGGTTCCTGGACATGACAGGAACTTGACTGCCGCATTTTGGGTAATCCAATGTCTGTATTTTGGATGAAGGGTGTAGCTTCGTGACGAAGTGGGCAGCCTGATGATGCAGATAATTAGTGATTTGTTCACCATGATCTCTGCATGTGCTGTCACCAAAAAGCTGGAAGGAAGAATGCAAGGTCAAACAGTAGGGTCCATGCCAAAGCCAGTCCTCCTGCTCTTAGTTTTCAAGGTGGGAGCTGGTGACAGGTTTTTCATCGTCCCTAATCGTGCAGGTGGTGCTTATTACACACTTCAACTCTCGCACTACTGAGGTTCGTTCTTCCTATGAGCTATCTGCTATCATGCCAGAAGAAACCCCTGACGCCACTGATTATGCCGTGGGCTGTTTTACCCACCCCTGAAGTGGGCTATGTGAAAGAAGGTGGTACTTTCATATAGCTTCCTACTCTTTTTGAAAAAAAAAATTTAAGTATTTGCATATTGAGTGGTGGGCCTGGTGTAAAGTGCTAGATTATGTAAGATAATGACTCAAACAAAAATAGTCTAATCCAGTGCTTAGAGTAAATACTGCCATGTTTCCTTTAGTGGTTGTATTAGTTACTATGTCATAGCAATGATTATAACATTTAGTGATTATTTTAGTGACTAATACAATAAAATGTTCAATAAATCACTATTAAGTTGCCTTGAAAAATAAAATCTTACTTGCTTGGCTCTTTTTGTAGAGGGTTACTAATGCCATATGGCAGAAATGAAGACATAATGCAAGGTCAGACAAAGCCTTGGATACTATTTTTTATCTTGTTTCTACTTTCCATGTTCCACATTTACTAGTCTTAAATAACTCTAATTGGTTAGAACTGTTTTAAAGATAGATGGGACACAGAGTAAATTATTTGTTAGCATTGAGAGAGTTAGGGATAAAACAGAATGTTCTGGAGCCCCAGAAATACTGTTATCATGTTTGTTTTAGTGATCAGATAACACACATAATGCCAATTCACCATGTTGAGATCACTGTGGGATTTCTGAAGATCAAATTAGTTAAGTAAGTTCTTTATTTTTTACCACCTCCTGGGTTAGGTATTTAGTGGGAGCACAATTGATTCCTAGTTCTCTTAAAGTAGGTTGTTTTCCAAGTTGGCTATTGCATCATTTTCCTTTCCTACTATGTATACTTGTGTATAATTTCTAAATTATGTGTTTCAAGCTATTTGCATCACAAGAACCCACCTCTGTTGTGAGTTCTTGAAGGTTGACTATATTCTCCTCTATTCCATCATTTATTTCGGTCATCATAGTTACTATAGTCTATCTAATAAAACAGGGAGGCTACTGTTTTTGAGAGATTTGGTAGCAGCTTTTGGACATATCTAATTTAGTCCACATAAAATTTTATGAGGTATTGTCATTTTAAAATGATCCAAGAAAGATCTTATTATTTGGAAGATCACACTCCCAGTACTCATTAATTCACCAAGTATTATTAAATTCTGTGTGAGATGCTGAGTTTGTAATTCCCAGAAAGAGGTCCTTGCCCTCTAGTGGAGTCTGACTAATGGAAGTTTACTCAAGGACCGATATATACCACCCAGGCTTTCAAATCTCTGATACTGAGGGTCACGACCAGGGACTGTACCAATTCCATGACTGACCTGAGTGGAATTCTGGTAGTTAGAACATATTCTTACCACTCATCTGTTGTTTTCTTCGTCCTGGATGTTCGAAAAGGTGTCTACATATATATATGGGTGAAAGAGATGGAGTAGTCCTTCCTAGGTGATTTCCCCCAGTGTCTTTCCTTCATTGAGAGTTCCTTTCCCATCAGCAGCTATTTAGCTAAATGTCCTCCCATTTCTGGTTCCCCTTAATAAGCTTCAAATGTATATGGTAATGGAACATATAATTTCACAAATCATCACTGGTATGTCAACACAGATAGCTTACCGGAAAAGCAACTAGAGGGTCCCAGGTTGGAGCATGTATTAACAAAGTAGAAATCCAGCTCTGATTTTTGTTTTTTTGTAGGGGACCTGCATACGATCTAAGTAACTAAGATGCATCACAAGGCCTGGGGCAATTGGGGTAGAAATGTATGTGGAAGCACAGAGTGGTAAGGTGCTTCAGATATTATCTGTGTGTCAGTCACAGCTTTGCTCGAGGAACAACTCATATGGAAAGGCTGTTATTTGTAAGTACAACGAGCAAACAAACACCCCCCACCCCCAGAGCAAGCAAACCAATTACACTTGATTTCTCATTGGTTTTGAGTGTGAAGACTGCAGAATTTCTGTAGTGATTTCATCTCACGGGACACCGTTACAATTCCAGGATAAGGTGGTACCAGAACCCTAGTGGGAAGCCAGAACTGAACATTATTCACGACCCGAGGATGCTTCCAGTCCGGCCTCACCATGAAAGGGCCCACTTCTCCATAGTACTGTCCTCTCCCAAAGGGGAACTAAGGGCAGAAATGTCACAGGTGGTGTTGTTGCTTCATCTAAGCAGCCAGAGTAGCTCTGTGGTCTTAATTTAAAGCCTGTTATAGAAAAGGGAGACTTACAGGTGGGGAATCAGAGGGTTCCACATGGCCAGCTACATGAGAATGTGGCTCTTCACGACTCCTGAAACGCGGATGACAGTAAGGATTGTAATGTTTTAGAAATGCAGCGTGCAAATCCAATTCAAGGGGAGAAAAGATCTCCCATTTTCTTATTTTTGGAGCCAGCAGGATTTCCAGCTGCATGTAATTTCAGGAAGTGACGTGACCATTTATTCAATAATGCTTTGCAAATTTCCTGGGAAATGATGGAGTAAACGTGAAATTAAAATGGCTATTGAAATATATGTCATGCTGTTTGCCAAGTGTTATTTCTTGTCTGATACATCATATTAAATTACTTTAAAATGAAAGTAAGCTCTTCATACTTTATATAGGCTTATTTTCTAGGAGTGAAAATATAAAGCCAACCACATTACTTATTCAGTGTCTCCTATATGTCATGCGTGATGCCAGGAAGACAAAAACAAAGACTATTTTTCTAAACACATAATGCTTGCTGTGTGGAGATGAGACAGGTATCGGCCCGCGTAGAAGCACAGTGTTGGCTGAATGTGACGCAGGAAAGGTAGGTGTGTGGCGTCTGAGGGCTCGTGGAAGTGTTCTCAGGCAGTGGCACCAGAGCTGAGATTAAAGGATGAGGAGGAATGAACGAGTACAGACTGGTAGCTGGACGTGGTGGTGCACACCTGCAATCCCAGCACTCCCAGGCGGGAGGGTACCAAGTTCTGCATCCAGCTGCGGCAATTCAGTGAGATCTCTTTCTAGGTGCTCTCTAGCAGGGATGGCGAACCTCATAGAGCTTTCAGCGGTAACAGCCCGCAGCGACTCGTGTGCCACAGGTTCGCCACCACTGCTCTGTCGCCCTCTCACACCTCAAAGTGAAGGCATTCTTTTCCTTTGTTCAGAGTGTGTATTTTTGTAATGTTCCCTATTTTAGTTAATAGCACCATCATTCCTGGTTCCTAAGCTAGAAACATCAATTTCATCTGTGGCTTCTTTACCTTATTTTTTCCTGTTTGTATCCATTAATGAAAATATTCTGTCAACTCTACCTTATAAATCTACAATTGAGAGTCTCCTCGTTATCATCACCTTAGGTTCAGTTTCTCCTTTCTCTCTTAGGGATAAGAAAGTAACATTCTCCTGGCTGGTTTCTCTGTTACCAGATTCTGCCTCAGTCCTGGTTGTGTTGTATGTGACGTCCTGATTATTTTGTAATACAAAGACGATCCTATTTTTTTTTTTTTTT
>NW_022900931.1:16457439-16464550 GCF_012274545.1 Fukomys damarensis
CCTTTTTTTTTTTTTTTTTGAGACAAGATCTCCCTGTGTAGTTCAGGCTGGCCTTGAACTCACTATCTAGCCCAAGTCGGCCACCATCTTGTGACGACCCTCCTGCCTCAGCCTCCCAAGTGCTAGGATTATAGGTGTGCACCACCACACCTGGCCACGGTGGTCTTTCTAAGACTGACTGTGTCACTCTGCTGTGGAGACTCCTTCATATGTAATGTGCCATGCAATCTTGGCCTACAAGGCTTTTCACAGGTGGACCTTCAGCTTCTCTGCAGCCTCATTTCTCAGCGTTCTCCATCACACGCACTCCATTTGCCAAACAGGCTGACCCCCTTGCCGTTCTCTGCACTGCTCGTAGATCTGCATGAGCTACCCTTCTTCCTGGGACGCCCTGCACCTGTTGCTGAAGTTGTGTCAATCTCCTAATCATCAGTTTGAACAGCCTACTTTTCACGGTCCAGTTAATTTTTGCAGAGAGGACTCCTTTCCCTTCCTGACTGGGGCTCCCAGTCTGGCTGCCACAATTCTGGGAACCTGGGGTTACCACCGCTCAGGGTGTACATTTGTTTAAAATGAGTTCACAGTGCTCATACCAGATTCGCATCTGTGCTCCCACAGCACGCGTATGTGAAGCGGATGATTTAAAGGTGTTTGAGAGCCTGCTCCCCAGGGCCAGTGCCCTGCTGTCTTCTGTGTTTCATCGTCATGGAAGGCAGATGCGTTTTTATCCGGTGTAAACCCTGGTTGGTTGGTAGTGACGCTGGGAAGACAGTTTCAAGAAGGATTTTTGAAGCCACATTGGGACTTAGCAACACAGAGGGCTCTGCAGCTTCGCGACGCCTCCCGTGAGTACAGAGCTGGGCGTGGGGACACGTGCCCCTTTCTGAGAGCCTTCTGAGAACCTTTTTGGCTCCATTATACTTAGAGTCTTTTTCATTTTCTTCATAGTAGATTTCCTGTCCTTTCCCAAGGTGTAGGAGAGGTACCTGCCTGGCCCTCACACCCTTTTTCCTACATACTCTGCCTCTAATTCCGATACAGTGGACCTTTGACTTACAAACTTAATCAGTTTCCGAGCGCTGATTGTAACTCAAGTTGGTTGTAAGTCAGTACAGCTGAGATCTGGATGTTTACCTGGGTAGATAGTGTAGATAACAAGAGGCACATGATTCTTCCATCACCCTAATTACTGAACTTGTTCTTATGTTAGGCTGGTTGTAACTTGAGGGGCCGCTGTATTTTTCTGGGATTCTGCAGTGCGTGATTTCAGGTTGCCTTTTTCCCCGGAACACACGGTGCTTTCTCCATCCTGTTCAGTCATCTTCCACCATCTGTTTGCTTTCCATCTTCTGAAAGTTTGTTAACACCTGTTACTTGCTGTGGCATTCTTTCTATTCTTATGGTCCTGTGGCCCACTGTTTTTATTAATTATTCCCTTTTGGTCCATTTAGATTGGTGGGATTTCATTTATCCAACCTTCTGTTTGTTCAGTTTACCATGTTTAATCAAAGGCTGTGTGGCAGTTTTCTAATTATGCTCCTTGGTATGTACTGATTTACCTCTCACTGAAGGGATGGGCGAGTGCTAGAGGGCATGAATGATTCACGGCATCTGTTCTTTTAGGGCAAGTGGTTTTGCTGCTCCATCACTTCCCACAGTCCACAAGTACACTGTCTGTGGGTTTACTGCTTGGACACAATTTTTGTCTTGCAGTACTGCAGATTTAAACCAAGAGCTTTGCACTGAGCTACATTTCCATGTTCCCAGCTCTTTTACTTTATTTTTGATTTTGAAACAGGGTTTTCCTAAGTCTAAATGTGCCCAGGCTGGGCATGAATTTTCAGTCCTCATGCCTCAGCCTCCAAAGTGGTGGGATTTTAGGTGTGTGCCACCACGCCTGACTTGGACACAATTTTCTATTTTCCCTGAACTTAGAGTTCCCTTTACCCTCACTAAAACAGAATAATTAATCAATAAAACTGATACACATTCTCACTTTTTAAATTTTGTCCAAGAGTCCTTTATTCTAGGCGCCTCTCCCCAGGTATGACTCATATTCTCCTTCAGAGAGTGTGACAGCCTCATCTAGACTTAGGTAATGCCTTTCGCTTTCATAATTACAATGCCTCCTACAATATCATATTTGACTTTCTTGTCTGTCTTATCAGGTATTTTGGCCTCCATGAAGGCCGAGCTTATTTACTCATGCTGTATTTCCCTTGCCTGTACTACAAAATAGGCACTTAATACCTGCTTGTTCACTTCATGATGGCGTGAAGCTCCCTCCTCGAAGTGATCTACTTGCTCTCCTTATTGCAGTCTCTTTTTTAAAAAGTTTTATATTTATTGTACCTGTTTGCAGTACACAGTGATTACAGTCTTCATGAGGAGTTGGTACATGTGCTTAACAATTCTCAACTCTCTTTCCCTCCCCTTCCTTCCCACCTTAATGCTATTTTTTGATTCCCTTCCCTTTTGCAAAATATCTCTCTCCCTGTCTGTGATTATCTCTTTTATTTTGGTCTTTATATTTTGAATTTCTCATATGATATTTAAGCTTATCTGTCGATTTATTTATTTAACATTGTGATCTCAAGGAAGGATGTTTTAGCAGTCTTTCTTAACATTTGCAACTGCCCTGTAACTGGGGCCCAGGCAGCAATCTTCCAGGCAGGCGTGTGTACCCACAACACGAGGTCCTGAGGGCCAAATGCACGTGCATGGTATTGATTGCAGCTCAGGCAGCTTGATGAGCCTTGGAAACCCAATTTTGAAATTCTCCGTTGTGTACACTGCAGGTGAAATACATTTTGTGCTGAAGTGAGTGGTTAATTACTCAGAGTTCGTTGATTATTAAGGCAATGGCCTCTTGTTCAAACTATGCTGGTGATGCAAATGGAAAACACAGCTAAAAATATCACTAATGCTCTGAAAATCCAGTCCAAAAAAAGAAAAAGAATTAGCTCAAACAGCTGGAAGCATATTTTGCCAGGATATGTATTTATCAGTATTTGCATGTAATTGGTTCACATTTTTAAAAAATTTAGTATAATTGCTTCACTCAAGTTATCAAGGAGGAAAATTTTCTATGCTAGAGATTTTCCAAGCATTCTCCTCCTTTCTCCTTTCCCCTCACACCTTCAATCACATACTTAGAAATCTACAATATAGAGTATCAAATGGTTTTAAGGATGCAGGAGGGAAAACGGGGAAAATATAGTGAGTCAGATAACACGTAGGTTCTGGGTTCAGGCTGCTTGGGCTTGAGGCCCAACTTCAGTGGTATTAATTTTGTGACCTCAAGGACGTTATGAAGATGTGTCCTAGTGCTGCTGCAGGATTAGAGTCATTGGTCAGATATCCTTTTCCTACACATGATACTTAGTGTTCATTTCCTCTCCCCTCATGCACTGGAAATCATTGAAGAAAGTAAGTGTCCATGGCCCACGAAGGATTATGCCCTTTCTTGAGTGTTTTGTTCAATTCCTGCAGCACTGAAATCGTTTTCCTAGGTTATAGCCTCCCAGTTTGAACAAATCGCAACCCCAAAAAAGGAAGCAGAGAGTGTCAGCCCACAAGAGTTTTGGATGAAATATCCATGCAGTGGTGGTTAAATAATAAAATCTAATACGAAGTAACAGAGTGAGTTCTTCCAATCCCTGCTGCTTGTTTCCTTTGCTTTGTAGAAGTGAGCTCTTGATGTGTGCTTTGCCTTGAACTAACATAGTATTTTATACATAAGCAGAGGCCATTTAAGGTCTTGAGAATAACTGATTTTTTTACTTAGTGTAACTCCAGCTTCCTCTTTATTTAAGCTATACTTTCCTCAATGTTACCTCCTTTCGTGTAATGTGTAAAAAGGAAAATTTCAGTCCTGTGTTGGTGAGTTGTGAAGGGATCCAAGACTACAGAGTACAAAGGAGTACAAAAGTGTGCTGCACAGGAATGCCTAAGTTTGTTGAAAATCTGCAGTGACAGCTCACAGTGACTTTGTAGATGAGAATCCTACAGTATTATTATCTTAAATATGCCGTCTAGAAGTACGCCACTAAAACAGGCATTCCACTTGACTGTCAGATGGTTAGACTCTGTCACCAGGCTCCGTGAACAAACTCTTGAATAGGGATGACACAGTTAAGAAAAATGTAATACGATTTCTCTATGTGAAATTTTCACAATGAAATTATCAGGTCAACTAAAAAGTAACTGGGAGGGTTAAAATATCTCACTAAGACTTTCAAAAAGTCTGAGAATATTTTTGAACATAGCAAGGCAGTGGAAAAATGTTTTACACTGTAGAGAGAACCGACTTAGGGCGGAAGATAAAGAATAAGAAATAGACCCTTTAGGGGGAGAAAGTATCGCGGAGTGCTCGGTTCTGAAGGGAAGGGTGAAGGGCTATACACCCAGCAGGGAAGAAACGTAGCCTGCCTTCTAAACCCTGCCTGAGTGTTTCACAGTTAGAAAAGGAGAAAGCAAGCAGCTGTGCTGAGGAAAACGTGTTAGTAGGGGAATCTCCAGTAGACTTTGGGCACCTGCTTGGCCCGCACTGGACCTTGGGGGTCACTGCGGCAGGTAGCCCGCTCAGGGTCAACAGTGGTGTCCTGGGCCCTGTAGCCCCACTGATGATGCGGGGGGTCAGCTGCGTGCGCATCCGCAGTCCCCGTCAGTGACTTCGGGCCTATACCCGGTGGCGTGGGTTCCTGACCCGCTGTTTCCCAGCTGCGAGCAAGGCTGGGCTCAGGCTTCCACAGTGAAGACCGGAACACGGAATGAGTGACAGTGTTCAGGTGTAAGACGGTCAGAAGATGCGGGCCTGCTGCACACACGGACAAATACTCCCCACGACATAGGGGTGGGTGTTACCAGCTTTGAGCACTGACCATTTAAGTGTTTTTTTTTTTTTTTTTTGTATCGGGGATCAAACTCGGGTCCTTGTGCTTGCGAGGGAGCACTGACCATTTAATTGATGCTATTTTGCATTATCTAAATATGATAAAATACCACAATTGAATATTTGTTCTGTATTTTAGATTATAGGAAGAGTGCCGAGGGCGGGAAGAGAATATGATCAAAGCTAGGAAAACGGCTGGAATATTACCTTGGTCCTACGTCTCAATGTAAGAATGAACGAATATTTTCAAGATCTTTAATGATGCATATGAACGCGTGGTTCTTACAGCCCTTTCGATAAATCCGAATTTTCTCCTTTGCTTTTCAGTGACGGTTGCACATAACACTATGGTAGCATTTGTCCCACACATCTCCTCATACATCTGTCTCTGGTGTGTTTTGAGTAGGCCTAGTGCCAGCACATGCTAAGCGATTAAAATATTTGTAAATAAAATAATATCAGGGCGCAAGCATGGGTGATCGGTGCGTGCTGTAACTTTGCACATGCTCATCGGTGTCATAGTGATGGAAGGTGGACGGATGTGTGTTGGCTGCAGTCGGGAAGGCAGCCAAGCAAGGGTGCCGTGGTAGAATGTGGGCAAAGGAGAGGCTGGCACGACTGCTCAAGGGTAGGACTCGCTTTTCGTTTTGTTTGCTTCTCATTGAGTGACTAATGAAATGGTCGTTGTATATAATCTAGGGCAGAGTTGATATGACCAACCCAATCACCTTTCTAGGCAGTTGTATTTGTACTGTTTTTCAGAATGCAGGTGAGCATTTTCAACTTGGACATCGAAAGGTTTTGCTGTGATTCAGAGCATGTTACAACTTCCGATGTGCAGCATGCTAAAACCACATGGACTACCCATTAGGATTTTCTTACGCAATTATTTTTTTTTCTGGGAAATGATAGAAGTGTTTGTCTTAATCAAAAGTATGTAGATATTAAACATTAAAAGCTATTAAACATTGCTTTGTTTTCAGAAAATATTTTAATAGTGCACATCAGTAAATACAGAATGATTTCATTTTGGTAGAATGAAACGTGCACATAATATACTTTATTTTTGCTCTTCCATATCCCTCTTTTTTTCTTCCCTCTTTCTCTGACCCCTTCCTCATCCCTCATGATTGACCTTCTACTTTCCTGTTCTCCCTCCTTTTATTTTAGATTTCTCATATCAGAGAATATTTACGATGTTTAACTTTCCAAGTCTGGCTTATTTTGCTTAATTTGATGGCCTCTAGTTTAATTTATTTTCCTATAAATAACATGATTTCATTCTTCTTCATGGGTAATATTCCATTGCACGTGTCTTAGTTACTTTTCTCTCATTATTGAGACAAAATGCCCTGCATCCAAAGTTAACGGGATTAAGTTTCTTTAGCTTACAGTTCATAGAAGTTTCGGGTTGTAATTGGTTGGCTCCAGGGCCGAGTAGCACATGGCAGAGGGGTGTCAAAGAGCAGAGAGAAACAGTTCACTGCAGGCAGAGACAGTGAAAGCAAAAAGGGACCTTAACAGTGTCTTTCCGCCCCTTTTATCTTTTCCCAACTCCTTGGGGCAGGTAGCACTCACACCCTTCATCCTCGTGCCCTCCAGCCCAGCATTGCACCATGAGTCAGTCCCAGCCTCCTCTGAAGAAGCCCCAACCCACCTATGACTGCACGAGGCTTTGTGGGGGACATCTAGACACAAGATACATATGCATTTGCAGTTTTCCTGACTCAGCCTCCGAGTGTGCTGGGATTATAAGTGTACACCACTCTGCCCAGCCTGTGTATTTCTTTATCCATCCTTCTGTTGGTGCGTACCCAGGCTGGTCCCATGGCTCTGCTATTGTGAATTGTGCCACAAAACATGGGTGTGCCGGTGTCCCTATGGAATGCTGTCTTTAATTCTTTTGGGAATGTACCAAGGAGTAGGATGGCTAGGTCACATGGTACCTCCAGCTTTAGCTTTTTGAGGAGACTCCATGGTGATTTGCACAGTAGTTTATTACTTTACCTTCCTACCATCAGTGTAGAAAGGTTCCGTTTCTCCCTGTGTCCTCTCAGGCGCTATTTTGTGTATGCTTGGTGATAGCCATTCTGACTGTGGTGAGATGGAATCTCAGTGTACTTTTGCTGTACATTTCCATAGCTGCTAAAGATGTTGAACATTGGTCATTTGTATTCTTTTGAGAAGTGCCTGTTCAGTTCATGTGCCCATTTTTTT
>NW_022900931.1:16464618-16483711 GCF_012274545.1 Fukomys damarensis
CCCTTTTTTTTTTTTTTTTGGTTGAACTTGGGACCTTGGGCTTGTGAGGCAGGTGGTAGCACCACTGAGCTGAGCTAAAGCCCTGGCTCTAATTTGCCTATGTATTGGTTGGGTTATTTTTTTGCTGTTATTTTTTTTGAGTTCTTTATATTTTAGACGTCAGTCCTCTGTCAGAAGAGTAGCTTGTAAAGATTTTTCTCCTGTGCTGTAGGCTGTCACTTTATCCTTGAATGTTTCCTTTGCTTTGTAGAAGCATTTTGACTTGATGCGGTCCCATTTATTGATTCTTGCTGTTATTTCCTGTGCTTCTGGAGTGCTAGTCAGGAAATCTTAGCCCGGGCCTATGGTGGTAAACATATGGCATGGCTTTTGTTATCATTGAAAGCTCTAAAAGGTTCGCCATCACTGGCTTAGGCCTGTGGCTCCCCTGTGTTCCTTTCTAGCAGTTTCAGAGTTTCAGGTCATACAGTCTTTGGTCTGTTTGCATTGATTTTAGTCCAGAGTGAGACTCGGAGGTCTTGTTTCATTCTTCCGCACGTGGATGTCCAGTTTTATCAGCATGATTTGTTAAAGAGGCTGCCTTTTCTTCAGCATATGTTCCTGGCCCTTTGTCAAGAATCAGATGGATGTAGTTGCATGGGGTTTCCCTGTGTACTCTGTTCCATTCCAGTGGTCTGCACTACCTTCGAGTACTAGGCCTTTAACTAAGCCTTTGTTATACCCAATGAGATTACTTCTCTGGTGTAGAGTATTACAAGCTACTCTGTTACAGTTTTATAAAAATACTGTTACCCAAGTCCATGTTAGCAGCCAAAGAGCAGTCCGATCTCAAACAGAACTGCGTTTATATTTAACTCCATGCGGTAGAATGTGATCGATCACAGGGTCAGTGCCTAACAGATGCTGAAAGAAATCTACCTAGTTTAAAGGCCTTGAATGAAATTATTTCTCAATATTTTATGAGGTTTATTACATAAGGATTTAAATGATATTAAATTTGTTTGACTACAGTTCCAGGAAAAAAACCCTATAAATAACGTATTTTCTATCAATAGGACATGGAATTTGTTACTCCATTTTGTCTTAACTTTTGGAAAATTAAGAGCCAGACAAATTACCCTATTCACGGTATTGCCCCAAAGCACAATCTCTGATCCTTCTAAAGCAGAATTTCTAGTTTATTCCTAAAATGTGTTATCTTGTCTTGTGTTTTTGATAAAAATAAAATGTATATTCACTACAGAAAATCTGGAACAGTATAAAATGAAATTTAAAAATCTGGTAATTGAGAATCCAAGGAAAGTACTGTTATCACATTTTCATCAGTGTCTTTTTCTATGTGTATTAGTGACTTTATGCTAAATATGCTGTCCACAAATACTGTCTTAGGCATTTTCTCAACTCATAAAGGATTCTTCTGAAACATGATTTTTCTTGGCTGCATAGTATTTCTAATGCAATGGGAGGCAGACATTTCTATTTTATCCCTTCCGTAGAGGTAGACTTTATATTGTCCCCATTATTTGTCTAGTTAACACCGAGATAAATAACTTTATTATTATATAATATAAATAATTCTTTGTTCATCATAGAAATAGGGTTACTGTATGAAAGGTTATGGATTAGTATATATTTTAAAGAACATAATTGGCTCTAAATATTTATATCTGTATCATGTACATCTATAACTAGATGTTGGATCATTTTACTTTCCTACTCCTGCTTTGTGAGTAGTCTTTTAACCGAATACTCTCAGTAATTCCCCACATTGCTAGAGTGGTAAATTATAGTACCTAATGATTATTTAAATTTATTTTTCACTACTAGTTTATTAGCCACATATATTTTAACTTGTACCATTTTGTTCGGTGCTCTTGTATTCTTTCAAACTACTTCAACATGCAACCCTGATTTCTGGTCTTGATTCTACTACTAAGCATAGAACCTTGATGAAAGGTAACGTGGGGCCTCCTAATTTTTATCTGGACCTTCACAGCCCTGTTTTGGTGCTGGTATCAGTTTGGTAACCCTTAGGCCATCCTCACGTAGGGAAGGACGTCTCCAGTCCCACACTGCATCCGCGGGCCGGCAGCTCTGGCAAACGCAAGCGACACTGAGTTACCGCCCTAACCTGTCCCTCACTGATTGGCCTTCCTGGGTTTCAGTCCCGGGGTAAATGTTGCTGGTGAGGAGTATTTAGTAGCTGGTTTCCACCTGAGAAACGGAGTGACCGATCCTCAGTGGTCTGTGACACGATATCTCCGAGATCGTGGGGAGCCAGCCGTTTTGTCGCGAAGCGGAGCACACACGTGGACTGCCCTGGCTGGTGTGACTGCCGCGGCAGTGTGTCCGGGCCGGTTTCAGTGTCAAGCATGAAGAGTGTGGTGCTCCACACAAACCTGTTGCTCCAGCTCTTCTGTCTTGGTTGCAAGCCCTTGGCTGTTTGCTGCACTGTGGCCTCAGAGCTGTGCTGTTAGCCGGTTGGCAGAGTTGGAGCTGCTCCAGGTGCCCAGAAGACCCTGTCCTAGAGCCAGAAGTTGTGAGCGGAAGCAGAGGGAACACAGGACACTGGGACCACAGCCTGCTGACCGGGAAATAGGTCTCACACAGATTGTGAATAATGTGAGGGGTGCTTTACTCAGTACTCATTCACACCCACACACAGGAAAGAATACTACCAATGTCCTCTTTGGACCAGAGAACAAGCCATCTTGTGTTTTCATTTTCCATACCCATTTGTCTTTGCCAATGCCTGAATTCATTTAGAGTACACTCAATAATAATGCTAACAACATTTTTTTTTTCCAGCCTCACTGTGTTGTTCAGGTTGGCCCAGAATTTACTGTAGCCCAGGCTGACCTTGAACTCGTGATCCTCCTGCCTCAGCCTCCCGAGAGCTGGGTTTAAGGCATGCACCATCATGCCTGTCTCTGATTAGATATTTTAATGATTGGTTTTTCCATACAGCCGCACAGCATAACATCACGAGAAAATAAAAGAATAATGTCAAGAATCAACAAAATTGTTAGAAAATATAGCCAGGCAAAGCAGGGAATTTAACAGGAATGCCGAGAGGCAATAAGCACTCTTCATCTATCTCTTGGCTTCTTGGTGCTTTGAACTTCACCTCTTAAGAATGATTTTTCTTCTCCGGTTGGATACTTTCTACATAGGAAATGTCATGAGAAATTTAAAACAAGGATTCCCGTTGTCTCACATACCTCCGTAGGTGTCTTTCAGGTTGGACTAAACAGCCAACAAACATTTCAGGCAATGCAGTAAATGTTTCTGGAATCACTACAGACTTACTGGACCACGTAACTGAATTTTTTTGCTTTTTGTGAGGTATTCCCCCAGCAGCTCCATGGCTGTGGGGTTGCAGGGACTAAGAAGAATGAATGCTCTTGGGGACCTGTGTTAATGTCACTGCCCCCACGGAGGATGGCGACAGTGCCCAGTTCATGCGGGGTTTGGGTTCACCTGCCTGCGGCCGCAGTGAGGAGCCGGAAGTTATGGTGAAGTCTGGTGCAGGACCTCGGCTCTGTTTCCATCTTCGTTCAGCTCTGCTGATGGAGTCACACTGAGGAAACTTGTCAATGGACACTATTTCTTGCAGTAGAAACATGCCACGTAAGCGGAGCTGTGAGTTCTCATCCAAGACAGACTCCAGTTTTAGAAGTTACCCATGGAGTGGTTTCCTGTGTAGCCGGGAAGACATCGTTAGAATACTTGGTCAGCAGATGGCGCTCTGAGCTTTGGGCGTCTAGGAAGGGCTGCTCAGCAGATCCCGGGAGTGAAGACTGCATTTCCCCGTTTTTAGTCAGACACAGTTTTATAACAAAGCAATGAAGTTATTTTTGCTGTTATAGTGTTTAGCGAAAGTGGATGAGCAGACAAAAGCATTTCTATAGATAGTCTGTTCAACGACTTGTTACCATGTGAAGTAGTTAAGATCCGTGTGAACAAAAACTGCGCTTCCTGCAACCGCGAGTTCTCTGTGTGTCATCAATGCCTTTCTTCCTTATTTATAAACTCGGAGTCTTCATCTGATAAATCCAGCTGGATGGACAATGGAATGAGAACAATGCTCGAACAATGCCCCTTCCTTCCTTTGTTTTTGAGGTTTCTGTAATATCTTGGAGCCAGAGTTTGAATGCTGTAAGGAATCTTGTAGAAAGTGCAGGCGAACAAGCAAACTTCAGCACGAGGAAACTGAGGCCCAAGGATTGTCTTATCTCATGGGAGAGACGCCTGCTCCCAGTGAGAAGCAGAAAACAGGGCGGTTTCAGAACAAAGCCGCCACAGTGCCCTTATGCTTTGTAATTTCCCATTCCTTTGACTGTCTTGGGTGATAAGGAAGGCAAGAGGGCATTGGCCCTTTGACTTACTGGTGGACATTTATTCTTTCTTCCTGCTTTTTCTGCTTCTGCTTTATTTCATAAAATTTCCGCATGAGGTAGCTGAAGTTTTAGCAGTATACCTCAGATACGAATATTAAATGTTCAAATCAGGCAAAAATAGGTATGGTAGGACCTGTCTTTTCCGATAGTAATTATTGATTTAAAGAGGGATGCATGCGTGTTTAATCAGATTTAATTTAATCAAAGGGACTATACGAAGACCTAGTATAATTGCATGTTGTAAGTATAAAACGTCAAAACCACACGCCGGCCGACTAAACTTACCTTCAGGAGTAGTCAGTTCCTCGCAGTGGAACATAGCAGGCTGGGGTTATTACTGTGTCTGTTTAGCTGAGAGCAAGGCAGGTTAACCAGTGCCCCCCACAGTGGAGGAGTCAAGATGTTCAGTGTGACGGTCAGGTACAGAAAGCACCCGCTCTTCCTTGTTGGGATTCAGTTGCCCCCTTTGCCTGTCCAGCAGGGCATCCAAGGTTGGAGTTGCTTTTGTGGAACTTCTCTGCCTTCCTCAGAGTGATAAAGAGCCAAAGGGCTGAAGTGCACAGGAGACCTGGGCCAGGGCCCCCACTTTCCGTCCTGGCTTCTGGCTGTTCTGATAGCTCTTTGATCACAGGCCTGAATTGGGGCCATGGCGATCTGCATGTTGGCCCACCCAACATCAAAAGCAGAAGAAAAGCCCAAATGGGGAGGGCAGCTAGTCTCTCCCCAAGTTCACAGAAGGACCTCACTTTATACAAGGCGTTGAACCAAAGCCAGGAAATATGCTTACGTTGAGTTAAGCAGAAATGTTGACTCCTTGGTGGGAGGGATGGTGAGGTAGTTTATGATCTCAACACGAGGAGCTGGAGAAAGAGTTAATGTCTTTAAAAAAAAAATTTAATTTGTAAAAGTCCATTTTGGCCTCTTGGTTGCATATCGTGGAGGTGGCCCACTGGAGGGTGGCTGTCTGGGGCTGTTCGCGCCCTCTGTGGTGTGTTTGCCTGCTCCCAGGCTGTGTGGACTCAACAGTGGTACAGAAGCTCTGTTGCTTCTTAGGCTCTGTGGGAGCAGTGTACAGGTATCTGCTGCCTTACTCAGAACAACAGCAGAGCCCAGGTCCGCCCACTCCCGCACCCCAATACCAGGGTCTGTCACCTCTACTGTCATCCCCAGCAAATCCAGCTCTCTCCAGGGCCAGAGGTACAAAACTTGCCACAGGACTTCCTCCAGTGGCTCTGGCCCTACACATGATTGCTCTCCTCCCAGGGGATTTGGGTGTTTCAAGAGAAGAGGAAACTAAAACATCTTTAATCATTTGGGTCAGTGAGCTCTCAGCAAACGTTAATTTCTCAAGGATATGGTCTGTTTCACAAGGCTACATATTGTTCTAGCCACAGGTTTTTTAGCGTGGGTGACAGTAGGGGAGCAGGCTAAAGGAAGCCACAAATTCATGGAGGCTGCTGTTTCGAGTTATTTATGTGAACCAGGTCCCTGAGCTCCTGAAAGTGAAAAATAGGTTGAGTTTAAGTGGAACAACTGTTAGGCTACTAAGACTGGAGTGTGTGGGGAGAGTGGGGATTTGTCGTCTTTCCCAGGGGAGAGGGCCTCCTCTCCAGCAGCTGAAAATGTTTATTTCTACTTAACATTCTATTGCAGAACTTGATTTCTCATCTTCTACGAAACCCTCAGCTTCCTATAAGAAAGAATTCACGATTCCTGCCTACTTACTCCTCAGGGATCCTGAGAATTCCCAGGGTTAATTTATGCTGAGTGCTCTGTTCTAGTCAGCAGTAATGCTAATGAGGGTTATTAAGACCTCAGCCACACAAAAGAATATCTCCTCTACCTCCTGCTTTTTACCTGCTCTTCTTGTGTCTTCCCTCCTAGACGCAGTGTGAGGTAAATATGAACTCCTAGGACCATTCCCATGTAGCGAGCTTGTGAGGTTTGTGAGGCGGAGGGGAAACGTCCTCACTGGCTCAATCACTTCCCCAGAGCTCATAGAACATCTGGAGCTTGGAGCTGTGTTGTTTCATCTTCTGCCTCAGCCCTGCAGGGTTCACACCAACCTGTGAGGACTGATTTTAGATCTTTCTTCCCCTAGGCTCTGCTGGAGGCATCCTGGTGGTAGCCAGAAACTGGCCATGGTGGAAGCTCAAAAACAAGGAAGGCACAGTCTACAAACAAAGCCTGATAAACATTTGCTGGCATGTGACTGCCTCTGACCCACTTTTAACTATCTTATTAATTTTTTTTAACGCAGTACTGGGGAGTGAACCTAGGGTCTTTGCACTTAGTTACAGCCCCACCCCTTTTAAAGTTTTGAGACGGGGGTCTCCCTAAGTTGCTATACTGGCCAGGCTGAGGTTAACTTGTGAGCCTCTTTTCTCAGCCTCTCAGAGTGTTGGGATTATAGGAGTGCACTGGCAGCTTATTAAATAATTTTTTTAAAATGACAGTAGTGACCTAAAAGTCTTTCATTTCAGTTTCATATGAAAAGATGGAAGAGAGAAAGCTTGGGTGATTCATAGCTGGGACTACTCATTACATCCCTTTCACCGTACATTAATAATAATTTAAACATGCCACCATTACCTTCTTAATGAAAATTAATAGCCTGTTTGCCAATAATAACGTTATCTCTACAGCAAGCAACAGTTTTGCTCTCAAAAGGAAATGTAAGGAAATAAGAAAGTCTTTTGAGTCAGTGTTTGAAGAAGGTGTATGGGGAGATAATAAAGTACACCATTTGAATTCTACCTCCACTATTTTTAGAAAGTTATTTGTACCTCGGTACTCATTGCTTTTTCCTCCCCTAGCTCTATTAGAGATAAGTCCTGTTAAATCTAAATTACTTTGACAATTATCCCATATTTTCAGAGATATTGTGCTAAGCCTCAGGGAGACCAGGGGATTAAGTGAAATAATGAATTAGTGACTGCAAAGTAGTCAAAGTGATACTTTTGAAGAAAAAGCCTCCCGTTCCACCCCAAATCACTGACTTCATAAACAGGAATGTCTTGGGAACATTGTATCAGCATCCACTGTGTCCTTATTTTCACTAGATCCATGGTGATCTATTTTTTTTTTTTTTTGTTTTTTGCATAGTGCTCCATATTTTTGAAGCAGGATTGCTAAAGCATATATATTTTAAGTTCAGGATTCTGTTAAGCTTCTAGGAAGCTTACGTATCACATTTTATTGTTTGTGACAAACAGCAGCAACACTGCCGCCACCACCACCGATTACAAAAAGGTCTTTGTGAGCTGTTAAGCAAATGGTGGAAGGCTAGGAGACCTTTCCTAAGATCTGGAAGATGGAATCATTGCTGATACCCACACTTTAAGGATTGTTAGTCACCTAGCTGTGGGCTCACCAAGAAGTTGTCCCAAGCCCCTTAAGAAGTCACTCTTAAAGCCTTCTAACTTCAGGAGTATCTCATATTGGCTTTGTTCAAGTGTTTTGGGATCCAGCGGGACTCTTACGAAGATGGCAGCCCTGAACCTCAACATCAGAGAAGGACCTGTTTACTCTGCGTGTGTAGTTAAACACAAACCTGCAGGCGTGTGGCGTAGTCTCTTTCCTCATCTGCTTGAGGAAGAGATGGCCTGGCTAGAGAATCTGAAATTTATCATAAAGTTACAATTTCATAGTTGTCTATTTTTGTGACTGCTGCCCTAAAATTTTTATCCTCTCACTTCTTATGTCTTCCCGGGAAGAAAGTTCTGCATGTTTAAGGGTAAGATTCACCCAAGCCACTGATTTTCCTTTGAACCTCAGCATGTCAGACCTTAGAAGTTCATGGATTTAGGTTCAGTTAAGTCAAGGTAACCTTCAAATTTGATCTTGCTAACCCACCATAATATGAGGAATGCGTTTAGGATTTTTGTTACTATACGTATAAATATTTGGAATCGCCGATGTTGGGCCATTTGTAAATTAAAGTTTAATCATTGTATTTCCATGCACTGGAGTTTATTTCTGAAGGCAATTATTCAGTAGGTATTCTTGAGACCAAGTATATGTATATGAAATGAATTTAAAGTTATAAGCTGGACATAACAAAAACTAAACTGAATTGTCTGCTTTCCCTGAACCATGAATAGTGACAAGAACTATTAAAGGATTATTCATTGAGAAAATTTGGGGCCACCCCCTCCCCAAACAGCTGTCATATCATACAAAATAGTATAAATGAACACCAAGAAGGGACAGCTGCAGAGTGAACTGAGGAGCTGAGACTTCTTAAAGAAATAAATTTGGAGCCAAATTTTGACATATGGTTCTGTGGCTTAATGCCATAGGATGTGTTAACAACTTGGAAGTACATAGATTTACAAATTTGAAAATCATTTAAAGTTTGGAAGAAGCAAATGCCAAATGTATTAACTTAAATTTATGATGCAGTTTCCCATTCTTCATCTCCCCTGTCCATCAAAACACCATTGACAGAATTTTCACAAACTTTTGTTTCGGCTCAAATCTCTCCCCTTCCAAGGAAGCTTTGGTTCATCAGTTTTGTGAAGTGTCTTTGTGACCTTCCTCCTTTTTGTGCTGTCCGACTTAGCATAGGGTCTTACATATATTGGTTGAATTAATTGCAGTAAAGATAGTCTCATTTTTTGCCTTCAGGTAACTTTGTTGTTTTCAAAATCACATCATTTTTATTAATTAATTGGACTTTCTCATTCCAAACTCCCTCTACTTCTCCCCTTGCGAAGATGAAAAACTACATAATATTGAGCCCTTAATGAGAACATAAGAGGCATTACTCACAGTCTTTCCAAGACAGGAGATGGGATCCTCTTAAAAGATAAGGGGTTTAGTTTAGACAGAAGGCCTTCCTGATTTTCCTTTGTGTTTAAATGGTGTGTGAGAGAAAGCCAACCTACAAATGGTTGCCAGATAAAATTTGTTGATTTGAGTCTGCAAGAATTAAAAGGAGGTTGGTAGAAGTGGTGAGGAATGAGCTAAATGCTTCTTTAGACTGGACTAATACACTACTCATTCTCATTATCCCCCTGCTTTTCCCAAAGGGACATCATCACACAGAGTTCACACAAGCACTTCCTTTTTGTAACTTTGCCAGAACTCTGTTCTGTGTAATTCTGCTTATGTACTCGAGATTTCCCACATCCAGACATCATCAGTGACCTCATTAATGCCATTTTGATAAAATGTTCCCATCCCTACTGCTTTTTTATGCCCAACTCTTGATGCATATTGGAACATCTGACCTACATTTCCCTGTATTTTTCATTTATCACATGTCTGTTGGATGGGGTGGTTTTGAAGTTGTTAATGTTACGTACTTTTAATTCCTTTTGGCCTTAAACCCTGTGTTTGATGTCCCATGTCATGAGTCTTGTACCTTTGCAAGAAAAATGTTCTAAAGGCCCAATAATGAGAAGTCTTGCCTTTCAGAGGTCTAATGTACTCATCTCTCTGCCTCATTTGTTCAGGGAAGAGTTATACTGACTCTTTGCTTCTACAAAACAAAGGTGACCACTTAGACTTAAAGGGCACATGTTTTCTAAGGCTGGTTTTCCATTTTCATGTTCGGGCTCATTTCCTTTCCACACTGGTCCTCTTCTATGTTTTTGGTACCAGGGATTGCACTCAGGTCCTTGTGCTTGCAAGGCAGACAGCAGAACCACTGATCTAAATCCCAGGCTCCTCTTCTATGGATTTGAGCCGTCTGCATTCCCCAGTTGATTACTTCCCTCATGGAAAGAGTTTGTATCTCAGATAATCGTGAACCCCTGAGATCTGATACTGATTTTCTTATCTATTAAGATTTCTGAATCACTATTTTATTTCAGTCTCTGAGCTGTGTGTTCCTTAACGTTGGCCTTTTTGATCTGGTATCACTCATCTCTGTCTAATCCTTTTATTCTGTTGGCTACAATTCTTCTTTGAGTAAGAAGAAGAGAAAACATTGATTTTCTTTACTATTGAGCATATATATTTATTGTTCATATATTTAATGTTCAAATATACACTTTGGAGGTTTAAAGGGTTGTGTATACTGTGAGGCTGAACCACTTCAGTACCTGCTTCTTGGTTGCTGTTGTTTGCCCCACTAGCTTTGGAGGCGTATCCTGAGTACTGTGAAGTTTCTCATTTTTGGCAGTATACTCAAGTCATTTGGAGAGCTTTCTTCTATGTTTGTTTGTTTTTCTTAAAGGTGCCTCAGTTCCACCTATCATACTGAGGCAGAGTGCCTACAATGTGGGAACCAGATGTTTTAAACAATTCCTAAGTGACTCTAAAGTCACATTGTATCGGAACCAGTCAGTGTGCTGGGGTGCTTGTCCTGGTGGCTGTAACTGGCCCGTTTCTGAAGGTAAGGGTGCATATTCGCAATTCTGGGGCAACATGAACAAGGACATGTGTGGCCCCAGTTACTGCTGCTGACAATTCATGACCAAGCGTAGCCTGAAGATGGCACTCTGGGCAATAGAGCAGAGTGGGTGACCCCTGCGGATACCTCCAAGCCACAGAATCAATTAGCTCTGGATACTCCACTACCTCTGGACTTCCTGTTATGTGAGAAAATAAATTTTGGAGCAGCGGAAATGGGGCTCACAGAGAATACATGACTCATGGAAGAAGCTCAAACTCAACTCTCAGAGTTCAGTGTTTTTCCTGTGTACTCTGTGATGATACTTCTTAAAATATTGATGAATATTAAAGGGATGAGAAAATAGCATTTGTTCCCAAGAAAGCTGCAATCTTTTTGAGGAAGATAGAACACAGTTCTTGGAAACTTTTGTCTAACGGTCATAACATCTAGACTCTGACAGCATGTTAGCTTACGAAGGCTTTTAACATCCTTGATCTTCTCTCCTCTCAAAAAATTCTGTTTATTCGTCCTCCTTTACAAATGAGATTAAGGCTCAGTGAGGATTTATTACTTACCCAAGATGATCAAGTTGGTAACAGAACTAGGAGTTGGACCCAAATAGACTAAAAATCCAGTGATTTTTGAAATAGCAGCACCTCCTCCTCACCTAGATGGAGAGATATAGGATTGAGAAGAGGGCAATGCTGTCCTACCCTCAGGAGCTACTAGGCATAGTTGCTGATACAGTCAACATTGGGAGTTGTGGCCTTCTAGTCTTAGAGTGGGAAGGTGGAAAAAGTGCTTGAAAATTGTGTTCAAGGGAGGGACATTTTGTTCTAGGAGATTTAGAGTCCACGTGTTCTCAGGAGGACTTAATCTGGTTAAGTGGTTCAAGTCAAGCCATAATTAGGATTGGGATTGGCAGCAGGTGGTCAACTCCTGTTTTATTCCTATATATTCTTTTATCATTTGATCTTAAAACTTTTTTTGCATTCTCTTCTAGATGCAGTAATCATATTCTGTGTGTGTGTGTGTGTGTGTGTGTGTGTGTGTAGTGGGAGATTGAACTCTGGGCTGGACATGTGGGCAAGTTCTCTACCACTGAGCTGTATCCCAGCCCCTAAATATTTTTGATGTACACAGAATGTGCAGAATTTCCTATGCTTTATATTTTGGAGTTTTCTGCTCTTTCCCTGAGTGTGGTGAAATCAAGGTAAACCAATTATTTCCCCCAGTAAGCCAAATTGCTTTTGCAACAAGTTTTCTGTCAACTTCCCAACAGATAAAAAGGACAGTCTAGCAATCTTTCCCTTGCATTGTTCATAGTTCTGAGCAGACAGTAAACCAATTAAGTAGCACAGCTGTAAAAACATTCCAGCTGTAATTTACGAAGTTCACATCATGAGCACGTTTTCATTGTCTTCTTTCTCCATATGGAATCTCCTTGTTTCTTTTAATTATTTAAAAAGTATGTTTATGTAGGATGAAATGTTCTTTACCTAGTTATAATAAATTTAAATGGCATTTGGAATGTTGAAATGAATTGTTTTGAGGGTAAAAAAATGTGTGTGTGGGGGAGAAAATTTATTTACAATAAAGACTTTCCTTGGGAATAGAAATGGTTGAATAGATCATGTCATTACAGTTTCCCATGACTTTCTCAGCAGTTGCCTAAAGGACCCCACCTTTTGGGATAAGTGCCTCACATCATAAGCACAAGTCACTCTGCCAAAGGCATAGCTATTGCAAGGAACATGCATAAGTGCCGCCTTAGAGTAGAATCCATACCAAGCATGCTAAATAGTGGTGTTACTTAAGCTCTAAAACAACTTAGTGGTCTCTTCCAGTTACTATTGTTATTTTGCACAAAAGGAGCTAGAAGTATAGAGATGTGTAAATTGCTCTTTAGCAATCCAGTACTTATACTGAGAAATTTTTGACTCTAGATCCCTACTTTTAACCCTAATGCTTTATTACTAACCTTCAAAAGCAAGCAGTCATTTCATTGTCTTTCCCGTAAATGTCTCCTTGCTTCCTCTGACCACTAATTAGTTGACTAACTGGTCCACCACCAACTAACTGGTCAACTGGTCTTCAAATAACAATGACACGGTTTTCTTTATTTCATCACTAAAAAGCATATCAAAAGAAATCACTTCGTGGAAACAATTAGAGAAAGAGAAATAAATTTTGCAGCTCTGTTTTTAACATGTGGACAAAATTACCTATGACTTTCCTTTCAATTCTTGACTATGGTAACACTTTCATGCGGTGTAATCAAAAGCAGAACCAACTGTTGGACACTTCATATTTGATAATTTTGAATTTTCTTACCCTTCTAGGAAATAATTCTTTGATCTCAAGGACAAATTCATTCTTTTCTTTTTTTTCCAATTCATACTTGTAACTCTTGTAAACTCTCAAATGAATTGATTGTTTATTATTCACACGAACTGTTGTGTTAGGAATGTAGCTTTGGTCCTCCCTAGAAGACAGGTGGTAGATTAGTGGTAGCTAATGATGACAGGAATACACTTCCCCAAGTCCTGGGAAGTCCTTTGTGTAACTTCTCCCACAGTATTTTAGATACTTTATTTATATATATTTTTTGGAATTTTAGATACTTCAGAGATGGAGGCACAGAAGGTGGGTAACTTTTTAAAACTTGCATATTTGAAGAGCAAGAGATGGGTCACTCTCTTAGCCTAGAGTTCTACTAGTTCAATTTCTCTTCCTTGCTCACCTTAATTGTACCTTAATTAGTATAGATACCAATGAAGCCAAATAACAACAAAACAACTGTGTTTTGAAATGTTCTTCATCATTTATGTACTGAGTTTATATAGCCCTTATCTGAAATGCTTGAGACCCGAAATATTTGACTCTTTTTGTTGTTTTGGTCTTTTGATTTTGGAATATTTCCATATACGTAACGAAACATCTTGGGACTAGGACATAAGGCTGAAAACAGAATTAATTTACGTGCACAGTCTGGAAGTAATCTTGCATAATATTTTAGTCTATGTGTTGATGGTGACCTGTTCTCTGAGGCCAATTGTAGAACTTTCCATTATACCTTATTCTCAAAGCTTTTGGTTTTTAGAGAACTTTAGATTTTGGATTTCCGGACTGAGGGTGTTCAACCTGTATATTTTTGAAAATATAGTAAATATATGACCTGCCATGTTCTTAGGAGCTGAGGAGCTTGTGCTCATCAGTGTCGCCAAGGAGACTGAGGCCAAGCAAGTCACACCAGCAAGACAGGAAAAGGATGCTCAGCGGACAGGGCTGCTAAGGAACTGGTTGTCCCCACTGAGGCCCTAGTGGAAACCTTGCCTCCACTGAGCTGTTATTCTTATGTTTCATGGAGGAATGCTGCAGAAACCTCTCAGGAAATCTGACCCTATGTTGACAGTAGGAATGTGTCAGAAATGTTACCTGGAGTGGGTGCCCCCCAGGAGAGTTCCAGGGGAGAAATTTCCTGGTAGCTCCAAGTGATAACAAAATATTCTACCATTTCTGAGGGAAAATCAACCATGATTTTCTTTCCCCTTTAACTACCTGAAGAGCAAAAACAGACCTATATGGTCTGAATACTTGCTTTACTTTCTCCCTACACATGCCTTACCTTTCTCTGGGCATATATTATTATTGAAATTTTATTATTTTACTCCATGTGTTTTTATTTTTTCTTTAAATTCATTGTAGGATTGAGTAGGGACACAAAATGACCTATTATTTAATCTGCTGCAAAAATAACAACAGGTTTTGTTCTTTATTTGGGGCTAACTTACGAAGCCAGATTCTTTTTTGTAAAAAATTCATTTTCTCTTTTCTGTCAGAGAAGAAAAATTTTTCCTCTGCCTTCTAAGGTTTAGTTTTTTTGTGGGGGCGGGTGTGTGTGTGTGTGTCTGTGAATTAAATTGACAACAGGCAGAAAAGTAAGAGAAAAGACAGATTTTCATCCACATATAAGTGTGGAATTCACAGAAAAATGTAACTCAAGTAGGTGGTTGGAATTGGGGGCTTACCATCATCTTAATGGACAGAGCAGGAGAATGGAACTTCTGGGAAAATGAGTGATATTTTGGAAAGAAAAAATGAGCTCTTAACAGAGCAGATGGGAAGTAGGATCTGTTTGTGACAATGTCTGCTTAGGAGACTTTGCCCCGCTTGTGCTGACTTCTTACCTCTGGTTATAGGAATCAGTCCCTCCTGGTTGTGAAACTTGTGGTGTACAGGGTTAGGACAGTTCAGCAATTTTGGGAGGATCTGCTTTTAACAGGTAAGAAACGTGCAGGCAACAAAAAAGATTCGTGTCAACTGTGGATCCATTCATTTTCAGAGAGCATTGCTGTCAGCTAGGAAAATGAATCAGGGTGGGCTGTTTCACACTGCAGTTTATTGGTGGGGGCTGTGGGCTCCAAACATGCATTTCTCCAGGTTTTGCTTCATCCTGATCTCAACACACTCTTCTCTGAGCTAGCAAAGGTGCTGAACCCCTAATTAACTTCCCAGAGTGCAGGGCTGGGGCTCTGATTTATCTGAGCTCTCTGTTTCTGTTCCAACTCATCACACAGGATTACAGTATTTCCCGGCATCTCATTTTCCGTTCAAAAAAGTCATAAATGCATTCTCTCTTCTGGAGTGAAATGACAGATTTGAGTCTATCTTGAATCACTTGACATTTCTCTTGAAGAAAAAGTACTACTACTAGCACTTCTGCCAGGATAAAGGGACCATTTTCACTGAAGAAGGGCACATCCCAAGGAGTTCTTCTCTCTTCCACTTGATTTGCCCTGTGTTTGGTTTGACCAGAATCATAGGCTTCTCGTGACTTTATTCCACCAACATTAGACCAAAAATTCAAATAAATAGAATTTGTTCAATCCAAACCACATATCTTATAAAGGCACATTACAGTGAGCAATATCAAGACCAAATTACACCCCCGACTTTCTGCTTTTTTCTATCTCAACAATATTCCTGTTGTTGTTTGTTGTTATTGTTTCAGCAAATAGTTTCCATTAGCACTGTAATACTGCTGTTTAACATTAACTTCTTGTTTTTTGATTATTTTTGTTTGTTTTTGAGACAAGGTCTTGCAGTATAGTTCAGGCTGGTCTTGAACTCACAATGTGGCCCAGGCTGGCCTCCAGGTTTTAGCAATCTTCCTGCCTCAGCCTCCTGACCGCTGGGATTACAGGTGGGGGCCACCATGCCCGGGCAGTCATGAGTTTGCCCCTGTATCTTGATTTAGACCTCATTTCTTGTCCTTTCCCCTGGCTTGTATGTTCTAGCCATGATAACTGCCTTTCTGTTCCTGTAAGACACCAAACTCATTCTTGCCCAGGAATCTGTAGCTTGCCCTGTGTTTATCCAGATGTTCTCATTATCTGAATATCATTTTCCCGGGGAAGCTGTCTAAATCACCTCCTTCTACCCAATCCAATTTCTCTCACATTACTTGGTTTTATTTTCTTCTTATCACAGTCACTATCTGAAATTATCTTACTTGCATCTGCTGGTCTCCTCAGCAGAACAGTAATCCAGAACAACAGAGGTGTTATCTCTCTTACTCTTTCCTAGGTTCTTTTATTTATTTATTTTTTTGGTACCAGGGATCGAACTCGGGATCTTGCACTTTGTGAGGCAGGCAGCTGAACTACTGAGCCAAATCCCCGGCCCTTCCTTAGGGGCTTATTGACTAGTTGATGAGTGAGCCTCATAAAGTGGAAATTTGTAGCACTTTCTAAATGGTTCCAGGGTGATCAATTTTCCCAACCAAATAGCAGATTTATTGAACAAATATGGAAAATCAGTTATGAGCTTGTTTTATATATTTTGAAAACAATTTTACTCAAATGCTTAGACTTTCCTATATAGTTTTAAAAATTCTGGAATAACATAAGCTTGTAGAAAAGTTGCAAATGTACTTTTGCAAAGAATGTAGAATGGTTTTTCCCCTGAAACATTTGGCAGTGTGTTGCTCATTCTTGAATAGTTTTATGCGTTTTTCTTACTAAAAAGAACTTTACTCTCCATGAGCGCAGCCACCAAATCGGGGCGTTCGCCTGGACGCATTACTGGAGTGTGAACCTCAGGGTCGTTTAAGGTCCCATCGGGGCCCAAATGGGCCACCAATCGCCACAGGTCCAGTGGAATCTCTCGCTGTATTTGGTTTTGAATCTTTCTTTTGAGGAGTTCTTTAGTCTTACCTTGACTTTGGTGGCTTTGACGCTTTTGAAAAGGGAAGTGTCCGTCAGTTTGCATTGACTGATGTTTCGGGATTAGGTTCAGTTATGAGTCTGCTGGCCACGGGGAAGGGAAAACTCTTCCGTCCTGTGTCCTGTGGCAGCCTGAGCTCCCTGTGCAGTTTGAAGGAGATCTTCTTCTGTCCTGTTGCTGAAGGATGCTTCCTTGGTTCTTTTAATTAAGCCAATGTTCTCCGAACTTCACAACAGAGCTGCTGTTTCACTTTGTAATATTTATCTTGTGGGACAGCACTTTAATCTTTTACAAAATATGTCTTTTCTTTTTCATTTCATTTAACACCTCCTTTCCCTTTTTGGGGATTGAACCTTGGGCTTTGCACTGAGCTGCTTTCCCAGCCCTTTTTACTTTTTTAATTTTGAGACAGAGTCTTGCTAAATTTTCTGGGTTAACCTCAAACTTGCAATTCTCCTGCCTCAGCCTCCCAGAGTGCTGGGATTACAGGTGTTGTCCCACCAAACCCAGAATTCATTTATTTGAATATGTTCGCTTCCTACTTAATTCTCTGGGTTATAAGCCAGTACTGACTGTATCTGCTGTGATGCTCAGATTGCTTCCAGTTTAACCCATAGGAGTTTGTTCAGTGTGGATTCTGTGCTGTTTTACTATAGCCCCATCCTTCTTTGCACATGACCTTGAGCTCTATTTCAGCAAGACCTGGGCTGGATACTGTTTGTGGGTAGCCATTTCTCCTGGGAGGATTAGGGTCATTTACTGAGAATGGTGATGAGAAGCCAGGATCTGGGCAAGAAGTGTGCTCATTGCTTTGAGGTATCACTGCTATCAAGCCCTTCAATGGGCAGATTTAGGGAATAAAAAATAACACACATATTTATATCTATACTTATTTCTATATATGCATATTTATCAATGTTCCTACTAAAAACCTTAAGTTCAATGAGGTGTGGTGGCATGCCTATAATCTTGATGTTCTAGGAAGCTGAGGCAGGAGGATTTCAAGTTCAAATTCAACATGGGCAACTTAGTGGGATCCTGTCTCAAAAGAAAACAAATAAGAAAGAGCTGGTGATTTAGTTCAGTGGGAAGGCCTTGAATTCAATTCTGAGTAACACACACACACACACACACACACACACACACACAGAATTTTGTCTTTCTTAACCATATCCTACTGTGCCCTTATGATGGGTTTACATGGTGATAACATCGTTAGTTCTAATGTATCCTAAGTCTACTCTGATCTTTGATTACAAATAAAAAGTTTTCTCTACAATTGATAATATGTCTACGGAAATCTGAGAAAAACTGTTGGCAGATGAGGTATTTTAGCACAAGACTAATTTTCTGAGAGCTTTTACTGTGCTTGCATATTATAAATATCATATGCGTATATATTTATTTTATGCCATTCTACATTTTATGATATGCGGTTAGTTGTGTAGAAATAGGATAAATTTATGATGTGGAGCCGTGACGAGAGATGTTTAGCAGTCTCAGGTTGCCAATAAGAATCAGTGCCAGGGCCAGGGATTTAGCTCAGTGGTTCCATCACCTGCTTCGCGAGAGAGCCAAGGACCAGAGTTCGATCCTGATGGAAAGACAGCAAGTGTGAGCAGTCCCGACAACGTGGCCATGGACACAAGCACATGAAGATTTTCTATAACTGGGTCACAGTCCCACACGCCCTCTTAGTGTTTTTGTAAATCTGTGTGAGTGTGGATTGACTCCTTGATATTCAAGTCATTTTTTAATACCAGTAAAGGTGGGAAAATATGCTGAAGAGTCATTTTTAGAAAAAGATCCAGTGGTTTTAGAAAAAAGAATAGGAAAAGCCATACAGTGCTGTGGGCCAGTGTCCTGATCAAGGAGGAGGATTCTTGCCTTGAAAGTGAGGTGGAAACAAAATCCTCGCCCATTTAGTGCCTGTTCTGGAGTTCAGCCTCGACTGAGCGCCCAGTGGGTCTGTTGAAATGATTAAATTGAGTGATTAATTTAAAGTCAAGCTGGTCGTGGTGGCGCACCCGTGTAGTGTGTAATCCCAGCACTCAGGAGGCGGAGGCCGGAGAATCGCTGTGAGTTCGAGACTAGCCTGGGCTACATAATGAGACCCTGTCTG
>NW_022900931.1:16483877-16502088 GCF_012274545.1 Fukomys damarensis
GTCTAAAAAAAAAAAAAAAACCAACAAAAACAACAACAACAACAAAACAAACACAAACCCCCCAAAACCCAGAAACAACAACAACAGCAGCAACAAACAACCAAAAACCCCAAAACTATCACCAACAAAAAACAAAAACAAAAAACAATTTAAAGTAAAAATGGGCTGGGGATTTAGCTCAGCTGTTCCACCGCCTGCCTCGCAAGTGCAAGGTCCCGAGTTTGAGCCCTGGTACAAAACAAGCAAACAAAAATTACCTTCTGACCTTAATAGTGCACCCTTTTCAGACTACAGTCTAAATGCTCATCCTTATACCGTCCTTAGGTTTGCAGCTCTCCAGAAATACCCAAACACCCTGAAAATAATCACGTGAGAAACCAGTATTGGCAATGACCTAAGTTTTTACTTCATTTTCATCTCATTTTTTGAGGTAAAGAAGCAAAGTGATCCCTATAAAGTCACATTGAAAATATCTCAGGGGTACTGAGCATTTTAACTAATATTCAATGTTATTTTAATGATTTCAATTGTGACATAGATCATTAGTTTTCTATTAGTTTTTGTGTTACAGTCATATTGCTTTATAAAGAAAGGCTCTTAAAACTAATGTTCTACAACATAAAAGGGTAATTGAGGTTTATTGTACCTTTTGATGTTTCTAGAAAGATTAATTTTGGTAAAACTGATACAATTTTATGGCTTGAAGCATAGAAAATTGGTAGGTATGCAGCTGTCCGGCTCAAAACCTTATTTTTATCATTATGAAAAAAGATTTAGTTCAAATACTTTGCCTTTTCAAGTGTTTTTTGTCTATCAGTTGCTGTTATAAATATTCTAAGTGGAGGACAGTTCAGAACTTTGTCTTCACTCTGCTAAACCTGAAGAGGAGATTCCAACGTAGTCAAGGAGCCAATAGCTGCATTGATCCCCTCTTGCCACTAGATGTCCCTGTAGAGACGCTTCTTCTATCTCAGAAGGTTTTGAAACAAACAAAAAGATCATACCATTTCGCGATTCCCAAAGCCTGTTAACTCTCTAAGTTAGCACCCTGGTACTGACCAGATGCATTCTCTTTCTTTCTGGAGGATTGATTCAAAACACTGGAAAGGACTTGAATTTAGCAAAAAGCAAGTTAGTAGGCACTGGCTGGAATATTTACATCTGTTAACTACTCAACCTAGAAAGGCAAGAAGCCCTATAGATATAGACGGCTTTAATTTAAGCATGCTAAAATAAGGACTGGCTTGGTTTTTCATTAAATATTCAAAATGGCAGATAATTAAAAATCATATTTGGTAGTTTTTTTTGTATTTTGAATATAAAAGTATCTGGTGTTCTGGAAATTAATGTAAATTTCAATAATAGTCACTAACTTTGCTAGCTTCTTTAGGCAAATGTGGCTTTAATTCATTTCAAGCTCCTGGAAATTCATTAGCTAGATGGAATGCCAATGCAGATTAATGGTACATTTTTTAATTTTAAGTTTTTTGGTACTGGGGATTGAACTCGGGCCCTTGCGCTTGCGAGGCAGACGGTGGAACCACTTAGCCAAATCCCCAGCCCCTTATAGGCATGAATTTTAATATCCATATTTACCCAAACCTGTTTTGATATCCTGAGAAAAATATTTAGAGTATTTTAGGCTGGGCAATAACTTGGATTATAAAGTGGTAACTGATTGAATGATCCAGAAAGTAAGCTGGTTGTTGGGAGGACCTCTGGTGTCCATTTTATCTAATGTTGTAATTTTTCTTAGTGATTCAGGATGAGGAGGATACTGATGACATGTTGACCACATTTAAGAAGGTATTCAAAGTGAGAGACAATTATAAATACACCATCAGAGGGACGGGGATTTAGCTCAGTGGTTCCACTGCCGCTTGCCTTGCAAGCGCAAGGTTCTGAGTTTGATCCCCAGTACCCAAAACAAAACAAAACAAACCATCAGGAAAACATCTGAGATCATTTTGCTAAGGTGATATGTTGAATCAAATACAAAACCAATAGCACAGGATATTATAATCTCAATACGAAAGAACGGTTTTAATGAGAGAACAAAGAAGACTACCAGAGTCTTAGTCTGCTGTGGTAGTTGATTTCCTTCACTGTAATACAATACCTGAGATAATTTACTTATAGAGAAGTGGTTTATTTTGGCTCGTGCTCAGAGAGGTTCCAGTCCTTCATCCATCCATGCACCTCTTGGTTTGCTTTGGGTCAGGGTCCAGATAGCAATGGTGGGGAGTGTGTGGTGGGAAAAAATGTCTCATCTCTTGCCCAGGTAGAAAAGGAAGAGGTCGTGGTCCCACAGTCCTCTCTGACAGACTACTCCTAGGGCCTTAACAGCAGCTCATAAGGCCCCACATTCTGAAGCTTCCCCACCTCCAAGAGTGCCATCCTGGAGACCAAGCTTTAAATACAGGGGCATCTGGGTGACCTTAAATAGCCAAACTCTAGCACCTGCCTGTGTCCTTCTGTTCTACACAGAGTGGAGCAAATCAAACCTGGATTGTTATTATCTTTGTTTCTGGGTGACATTCTATAAGAAGGTTACTGGCTAGAGGAATAAAATGTTCTGGAAATTATGACATAAGCATAATAATTGAAAGAATTGAAGAAGTTGGCTTGGAGACGCCACACCCTTCCCTGGTGTAATCATTTTGCTCTTCTGTGTTTTCTTTATGCTTTCTGGTAATTGTAATTTTGTTCACACAAAAGTTACATACATTCAAGTTTGTTTCCCTCACTAGATGTGTGAGGATAGGGGCCATGCTTTGTAGTTATCTTTTTGTTGTTGTTTTATTTTTTTGAGACAGGATCTTACTATGTAGTTTAGGCTGGACTTGAACTCATGACAATCTTCCTGCTTCAGCCTCCTGTATGCTGAGATTACAGGTGTGTGCTCCCACACCTGGCTTGTAGATATCTTTATGTCCGCTGTAAGATGGTTTCAGACATTCTCATAGACCTCAGTTAATGCTTTATAGATTTATTGAAGGTCTTTTTTTTGTGTATGGGTGTGTGTGTGTGTGTGTGTGTGTGTGTGTGTGTGGTAGCAGGGATTGAACTTGGGACCTTGTGCTTGCAAGGCAGGTGGTGGAACCACTGAGCTAACCCAGACCTATTGAAGGTCTTTTAAGCATTGAATTAGAGGACAGATTTAGGACTGATTAATAAAAATTACAAGGTTTTAATTGACTATTAGGATGAAAGAAATTGTACAAGGCCTAATAAAGTTGTAAGGTTTTGAGATAAGAGTATTATTAAAAAACATTCTGTTACCTTTCTGAGTATGGATCATATTTCTCCTCATTGGCTTTGAACTTGGCCATGTGACTTTTTTTGACCACTGAAATGTGAGTGGAAAAGTCAGCTTGTGGCTTTCCATGTCTCCACACCCCGCCCCCCCTTGACAATATAGCTGGCAGTGTTTAGCAAGAAGCTGCTCCTTTAGTCTAGGTCCTAGAGTAAAGATGATGTGTATCATAGCCTGAAGTGACCCATCCATGAAGTATTTTTAGTGTGAATGAGAAAACAATATTTTAAGCCAGTAAATTTTGGCTTATTTTGTTATGGTAGCATCACCTAGTACATGCTAACTGGTATTGTTTCCTGAAGGCAAAGGAGTGTATTGCCAGCTCTGGTGGAGGAAGTCCCTGTTTAGAGTGGTAGTTTAGATTAGGTCTTTTCAACTGCTAATGTCCTTGAGAAGCATTCATGATCTCTTTGATACCTTCTCTCTCTCTCGAGCTGCCACGTCCACTCAGGGTTCTCTGTACTAAACCTTTATGGCCACAAAACTAACACCATTGCACTTTGCCCCGGACAGGCCCCCTGAAAGGAGCCCCGACTTGTTGGAGTGAGAATCTCATCAGTTGACCTAACAGCTTTCTGCATTTACTTTCTCCAGGTGACAGCTCTGGTGAGGGATCACACTGGGCAGGTGTGAGCCTCTGTCTTGGTGTAGGCTCCTCCTGTGTGAGGAGCCAGTATCCCCTGGGCAGTTCCCTGGGCATAGAGTTGAGTTTCCACCTGGAAGTAACCAGTCACCGGGCCAGTGCCCTCAGGAGAGCCTAGAGGTTGGAATTCTAATCAGATATTTATTTTTCTCCCAGCTTGATATGTAGTCTTATGAGATGTCATTTTTTATCATAAACAAAGTTGCCTTGTAAAGTAGATTTTTATTAAGTTTCCAAAGCAACCAAGTTAGGAAGTTAATAAAAAGTCAAAATCTCATGTGGAAAGTGAAAAAGTGTTGTTACCTCTGTGCCCTCAGACACACATTGAACTCTGCACTCTACCTATTCAGATTCTATCTTGGCTTATGTAGTTTTCATCTAATTTTTGGACGGATCAGTTCTATTGAGGTGGATAGTTTTATTTAATTTTTTTTTAGATCCATCAAATCTACCCATTATCTTCTTTCAGTTAACTAGAAAACCAGTCGTGAAGATATGTGGTAAAGAGTCAACAAAGCAGAAACTTTCAAGTATTGCCAGAGGTTACTTTTTTTTCCCCTCCTTAGTATCAGAAATATCAACTTCGATGCAAATAGAATGAGTGGAGGGAGACAAACAAGAACAGAAGTGTCCCAAGTTGCAAAGTTTCCAGAGCGTGACAGGATTACGACCACAGCTGACATGACCAATGCATCTGGCCTGCTTTTTGTGGAGGTGCTAGATGTATCCATGTTGGATTTTTTCCCCCGTCACATGGCCATATTCTAAACACATTTTCTTTCAGTGGTTTTCTTCTGTAAAATAAAACAAAGTGTAATACAGTACCTGATGTAGCCGCAATTATTCAACAAAGGTCTATCCAGTAGCTAAATAGTGATTTATTCCCCAGTTTGCATCTTTGGGGAAGGCAGTGTGAATCTAACGGTTGTGTACCTGATGTTTGTGGTTTTTGCTAAGGCCTTGGAGCAGTTCAGGGTTATCTGGTAGAGCCCACAAAATGATAAACCATGCGGAGGTTTATTCTTTCGATTCATAATAAAATTTTTAAAAATAAAAATTCACTGATACTTATGGGAAATGATATTTTTCAAGTTATTTAGCCAAATATATTTCCCAAATAAAATATGACATGGAAGCCAATTTATAAAACAATTAAAACAGAGGTGTGTAGTTTGAAATGGAGGAAGGAGAATGAGGTCTGGTGTTCTGTGGAAAAATATTAAAAATCTTCCTTGACCAGAGGCTGTCTTGCTGGTATCCACAGACAGACCGAGGTTGTAAAGGATATAACTGGAAAAATCTCTAGTGTAATGCAAAGGGTACTGGTGTTCTAAATTCATCTTCAACTAGTTAGTTAGCAACTGTAGAGCAATTTGTCTCTCTGTGTCTTTGTTTTCCCCTGTGTAGAAAATAAGGAGATGGAAGAAAATGACTGTTGAGGTTCTTCCCAATATCTCTGGACTCCAGATCAAGATCCCTTAATAAAGAGAGGAACAGGACTATCATGTTGCGAAAAGAAGTTGGTGAATGAAAAAAATATAGCTGTGAAAAAATTTTATTAATTGTTGAATATACAAAGATTTGGAGGATAACTCTTTCTACCCATTCAGTTTTTAAGTTCTAGAATTATAAACCTCTAAGAAATACAAGCTGAGTATCCATTTTGATATCTAAGAGCTTATTTTAATCAACTTCTGCTTGTCGGAGTTAATTGACAGCATGTTTCTGGCGTTTGATATTTTTCTCTTCTTTTATAGTCACCAAGTTTCAAATTGTATGTTGGAGGCTATAAACAAGGGAAGAAAGTTATGTTTTTGATTATGTTTGAATGACCTTTCATTTATGCTAACGATCTGTCTTTTTCTTGATATGACGCAGTGCTCTGAGAACCACTATGACAAGTGCAGCCCATGTCAGAGCCTAGGAGAGACATTTTCTTGTATGGAATATTTTTTGCTGTGTGTTTCAGTGAGATTGCACAGTGCAGTGATGGCCAAAGCTAACAGCAGAGGCATTTGCTTTTGTCTGAGCAGTGACCTAGAGATCTGGCATCTTTCCTTGTTATTGCTACACGTGTGCCATACAGTCTTCTGGTGTTCAGGTGGGTGGCATGCAAACATGAGAACATTTTCCTATGTACCGTGCCAAAATAGGTAATGCTGGTTTTTAAAAAAATTTGAAGATTATATTTTACTGCTACTTCACCAGGGCGTATACTCTCATGCATTTGTAGATTCTGCTGGTGGAGAGGACCTGGAGTTCCCCATTCCACCTAGGGCTGCCAGAACTGGACAGGGTGTGGCTTTTTCCTGAACCTGACTTGAAACCTGCTGTGACAGTGAGAATAATGACACACCTGGTGTATCATTACATACCCAGTATAATGTGCACAGCCAGGTTCCATGATGTATTCAGAAAGTACCTACCTTATTGTTTCACTGTTCGATGTGTCAGACGGTCAGTGAAGCTGGTTCTTTCTTTGCCCCTGGAAATATGTGCAGTCCAGTGAACTTCTGGAAATGCTGAGTAACTCACACAGTCTAAATCCTCGGTGTACAAGGTCCGTCCGGTGTGTGCGCGAGTGGTTCTTCACTAAAAGGTGAGACTTGATTTTCAGCCGCAGAGTAGTCCCTCCTGCCTCCCACACTTGTTTCGGGCTGCAGCCCTGCGACCCAAGAGCGATGGCAGATCATTGAGTGTGCGATGGGCTTTGCTCCCTCCCACCTGGCCTCTGATTCCTCTCTTCATTTGCTACTGCGTTTCTGACCTGTCCCATGTTGGTAAATGGGGAGAAGGAGAGGCTCAGGTGGCACGATTTTCTTGACTGTTAGAACAGAGGTGGTGTTGACACTCTGGACTTTTAGGTGTTGCGGGGGAGCTGCTATCTGAGCATCTCCCGGGGACTGATGTGTTGGGAGCTTGGTCTCCGGGGTGGTGATGTTACAGCCGGGTGAGACTTTTACGAGGTGAAACTGAGTGAGAGGTCATTGGTGTTTTTGTCTTCAAAAGGGACCAAGTGACTTCTTTCAAGAGCCTTGTTATAAAAAGAATGAGCTGAACTTGTCTCCTCCCACTGGCTCCCTTTCTCACCCCGAGGTCTCTCCCTGTCACGTACACACCCACCGCGACACCATCACTCGTGGTGTTGTCACCACTGCAGAGGTGATGCCAGTTCTGCCTTGTACCCCAGAATGTGAACCTTCCTTTTAAATGTGTTGCCAGCCTCACGTACTCTGCTATAGTCATGGAAAATGGGCTAAGATGGGCACACTTGGAGGCTCTTCAGAGATGAGGGCCCACACTGCTTGTTCTTCAGACATGGGCAAATATATTCCTGTTTATTAGAGTTGCTCCCTTCTTTTATTGCCCCAGGTGATAAAAACCCTCGCTTCTTTTAGTTGATGCTTGACTATTTTTCCAGCAGGCACTCATAGTATCTAAAATTCCCGGTACAGTTCTTTCTCGCACACGAGACTGCATTTGGTCCAAGAGAAACACTGGGCTCCGTGCTCATGCATTCTTTGCCCTGAGAAATTTCCAGAAACAGTTACTTCCCTGCACAGGCTAAATGGTCAGCTTCTGCCCCTGTGTTCTCAGCAGCGGGCACTTTGCCTCCTCTGCAGGTACCCATTTCCTGGCTTGCGGTGTAAGGTAGGGTAAATCTCTGCAAAAACAGTTAAAAACAATCCCTTGCATCTCTGTGGTACTAGCAGTGCTGTTTCTTGTCTCAGGCGAGAGCTATCAGTGTCTGTCTCCTTGCTGCTAATTCATTGTACTTTACATTTATGTTTTGTAACTTTTCTCTGTTAGACTTAATAGTTCATATTAAGGAAAAAATAGTGAAAATATCACAATGTTAAACACAATGCAGCAAATATCTTCTAATCTCTAACTCCCCATGTTTCTTTTTTTGGGTACCAGGGATTGAACTCAGGTCCTTGCGCTTGCAAGGCAGGAGCCAGAACCACTGAACTAAATCCCCAGCTTCTCCCCGTGTTGATATACTTTCCATGTAGCATTATTTCCTCTGGGTTCTTAGATTCTTTCAGTAGTTTTACATCTTGTTCTGGCTCATTTTAGAAAGATTCTCAGTTGAAACTTTTGTCTCAATGCATATATGTTTATTTTAGTATAATCTAGCAAATATTCACGCCTAACACTATATTAAGCCTTTACCTATATCATTTCAAGAAAATATTTCAACAAACTCAAAACGTTAAGAATTACTGCACCTATTTTGCAAATGAGGAAACTAAGATTCTAGAGATTAAGCAACTTGATGGAAGTTCCAGAACAAATCCGTGGTGTGCCAAGATTTGCACCCAAATTTCTTTGATGCCACAGTGATGCTTTTCCCTGTAAGAACATTCATTCTCTGCCTCAGAACGTGGGTGTAACTTGGGAGCTGCCACAAAGTGTGAAGAGAAGGTTGCAGTTTCTGTCCATGCCGAGTTTCGAATACTCTCATTTGGGAGGATTTGTAGGAGGATCTCAAGACTGGAAGACAAATCTTTCTTGAAATTGGAAATTTTATGGCAGGTTTCCAGCTTTGGGGATGGTCAAAGCTATACCTGTTCTAAACACAGAGTTGAAGAGTAGAAAAAAGGAGAGGGTGGTGTCCTCAGAAACTTTCTTCGCCACTGTAGCAGGCTGACATAATTTATCCTGCAAAGTAAGTTATTTGTTACTTTTAGAAAGGTAGAATGGTAACTTAGTTTCTTGTCAAGGAGTTGGGAGACATTTGTCCATGATGCTGCCCATTAAGAGAAACAGAACTTAGACTCCAGGTGAACCACATGTCTCGTCTTTACCTGTGCGGTGCAAGCTGCAGAAAACATATTTTTTGAGCAAATATTGAACAGATGAATGGGTAGCTATGAAGTGAATGGTGGTATTGGGGCTTCCTAAGTGATGTAGCGCTGTTTTTCTTTTTTGATTCTACCGCATTAGACCTTATAGTACTGAGGCCTGTGATTTAATTAATTCTATTGTTGAGTGAAATATTTAAAGTGGATCAACCTGGTAGCAACGCACATGTGTTAGAACCAGTTTCTTGCATTGCTTTGCCTCAGTTTTCTGGTAAACTTAATTCATGGAACTTAAAATGTATCTTGAAAGTATTTTTTCCCCTAAAATATGATTTCTGATTTTCCTAATTTTAAACATATTCAAAATTTACTACAGATAATTGGAAATATTGAAAGAGGCTAATATCATTCTCTAAAACTTATCCATTCTAAGAAAAGCGTTGCTAACCTTTTTCATCTAAACATTTTTTGATCAAGTCTAACTCAGGATATGTAAATAATATTTTATTTCACTTGATAATACCAGTTCTTCTTATAAAATCCCCTTGAAAACATGTATTTTAACATTCATATGATGTTTCACCATGTGGGTAATTCAAAATGTTCTTAAACATTTTTCCATTATTGAATCATTTGTTTATTTTATTCCTATGTTCTTGTGGCTGAAATAAACCTATTTGTGTATAAAAGCTTTTAAAAATATTTTTACTTATATTTGGTGATATATCTAAGGGTACAGTTATGGGGTCAAAGAACATACATTTTTAAATTGTTTAATGTTATTTCTTAAGAAATTGTAGAAAGATTTTAATGCAAAGACATGCAATTTCTTAAGGATAAATGGTTAGAATATAAGCTACATTTGTCTTTTACTTTTTCCTTTTAGTTTTCTTAAAATAAGATCCAAAGTTGATGAAACTATGTGAAACAACTTTACTTATCTTTAGAATACCTATTTTGAAGGATTTAAAGTTATTTTATGGTATTGCACAATTTCTTGACCAAGATGGCAAGATTATTATATCACAATTAAAAAAAGTAGAGCTAACAACTTTTTAAAATAAATTCATTCAAATAGGGATTCAACAGAGTCCCAAATAAAGCTTTATCTTTTAAAAAAATAAAACATACTGTGTATTTGTGACTTTAATATAACTTCTACTAAAAATCTATTTGTATAGCAAAGAGAAAAATTATAGATGCCACAAGTAGATGTCCTCCTTCATAGAATTTTGGGAAAAATGAGAGGACTCAAGAACATATAATAGGAGTTTCCTTATTTGGAAGTGTTTTAAAGAATTCATTTAAAGAATAGATTGGCATGCAATCTTACTCCCCTTTAGATACATTTAAGCATACTTAAAGTGAACTTTATTCTTGAGTGATACAAGACTTTCTACTTGGCTTTCTTCTTTCATATTTTTTCCTTGAACTCTAGATGGATAAATGCAATGTATATGCATTCACAAGAATGTGTGCATTTTTCTAGTAGCTTTTACTCAGCAAATATTCACTTTAAAAGTTTTCCTTATTTTTCTTATTATGGAGGAGAACCATACTTTTTATATTACAAAAAAACCCATGAAGATATTAGAACTAATAATATTATCAAAATGTTGGTTTGTATGAGGATTCACAGCCCAGTGCTGTTGTTTTGGAACTGGGCCCATTTGGCCTGCAAAACAGTTTGCCAGTCACTGAAGAGAAAGTTTATTCACACAGTGGTCAAACATGGAGATGGGACAGCAAGTCTGAAGTTTAATGTGGATTAAGGTTAGAGATATTTATGGAATAAAACAGGGTCAATCAAGATACGGGAAAGGTGATTGGAATGAAGGAAAAGCAAAGCAGTGGTCTGCACATGTGTGGCAAAATCTGCATAGCTCTTCATGGGACGTGGATTCAGAAAATGGCAGTGTTAGCAGAACCAGAGGGTAGAGCTTTTGGTCTTCCGATGTCACCTGTGAACAGCCTAAATGAAGACTTACGCAGCCGTAAGTCCCAGGTAACTAATCTAGGGAACAGGTATCACCACCACCCACATGTCAGAGGTGCTATCTTAGGCAGAGCTAGGGGGAGACTAATAACACATTGCTCAACTACATGACCTCTAAAATTAGTGATTGTTAAAGTCAATCAAACATCCCAATTAAGTCTGGAGTGTTTATTCAGTGTTTATCTCTCCTTGATTTTACTGTGTTTCAAAAATGAGTAGTAAATGTTGGCTATGGGTGGTAGTAGTAGACTTGCAGATTGATGTAGAGAATGCTGAAGAGGTAGGGAAATCTAGATTGCATAGAAGGACTTGGATGTGAGTGTTGTTATGGTCCAGATTGAACAAGGACATACAGATAAGGGGTGAGCAAAAACATGGGGCAAGTTTAAATTAAAAGAAAGCTTATTACAGTAAAAGGCATTACGCCAAGTGCAATGGGAAAATGTGTTCAAAGTGTAGGGGAGTACTTTGAGGGAAATTAATGGTATATGGTTGGACATCTTTATTTTCCCATTGAGTTTATTGGCACATTTTAGGTATACAGTGCAGTCGCAGTCATTAGGGTCTTTTACCTTTACATGATGTATCTTGATTCCTCCCCCATTCCCCTGCCTTTCCTTTACCCCCTTTACCTTTCCCTATTTGCAAAGATTTTGTTTCCATGTTTTTCCTTTTCTCATATAATTTGTTTTCCCTTCTTTCCTTTCCCATACCCCTCCCACTTCCGCTACTTCTTTAGACATTTTCTTCCTATTTCACAATATCAGTTATATATTTTGATCTTTATTTACACTTTTAGTTTTTCATACAAGAGAAACTATTTGTATTTACATGTGTGTCTTATTTATTTCACTTAAGAATATGGTCTCAGTGTGCATCCACTTAGCTGTAAATATCTGTAGTTTCTCCTTCTTTATGACTGAGTAGTACTCTGCTTTATTAAAAACCCCCACATCTTTATCCAGTGGTTGGACATCTATCTTTAAGTAGAAGTGGTGGAAAAGGTAGATGAAAACAGCCTTTGTGTGTTTTTACCACAACTTTTTTTTTAATTGCAACAGACTTAAAAATGTATTTTCACCATACTTTTGTGACTTCATAATAATGAAATAAGAACACAGGAAGCACCAGTCTGCTTTCTGGGTTCCAATTTTGCCCTCATTCTTATTTCAAAATCATCCCTATGATCAAGGACCAGAAATATGGGAATGAGGAACTGATATTTATTTTCCTTTTATTATTAGTGCCCATTAATTTTACAAAATACTGGGTTTAAAAGTGTGCAGTATATTTTGATCATGCCCACCTGCCCCATTGCCCTCCCATATACCCTTTTGAGTACAGGGAAGAGTAGCAGATAAAATTTTCCCCCATTCTATAGGCTGTCTGTATACTTTGTTAGTTTTTTCCATTTCTGTGCAGGAACTTTTCAATTTGTTGATTCTTAATACTATTTTATTATTTCCTGTGCTACTGGAGTGCTATTCAGGAAGTCTTTCCCTGTGTCTATGGCTTCATGTGTTTACCTAATGTTTTCTTTCAGCAATTTCAGCATTTCAAGTCTTATTCCTAAATCTTTGATCCATTTTGCATTGATTTTAGCACAGGGCAAGAAACAGGTATCTAGTTTATCTCCTGCAAGTCGATATACATGTTTTCCCAGCACCATTTGTTAAAAAGACTATCTTTTCTCCACTGTATATTATTGGCTTGCTCATTCATGCCTTCCTGGTCCACAGGGTTTCTGCAGAGATGCCTACAATTATTCAGATGGGTTCACTTCTGTAAGTGAGTTGGCATTTCTGCTTTGTAGCCTTCAATATTTTTTCCTTCTTTTGTCCTCTTGCCATATAAACTATAATGTGATGTGGGGAAGTTCTTTTCTGGTCTTACCTGTGAGGTTCTAAATACCTGAATATCCCATACCTGAATATCGATTATCTTTCCTCTGGTTTGGGAAAATTATTCATTATAATTTCTTTGAAGAGATTTTTTATGCCATTGGTCTGAACCTTAGCACCCTCTTCTATACCAAAAATTTGTAACTTTATTCTTTTAACTATGCCCCAGAGTTCTCGGTTGTTTTGTTCATAATTTCTTATTTTTTTCTTTATTTGTGTCTGATTACAGTAAGTCCTCAACTTGCAAACATTCAAGTTGTAAACTTTCACTACAACGGCTGGTGAGTGACTCCAGTCCAAGCATTGCCATATGCCCCAGAGACAGTGCTTGACCAGGTACTATTCTAGGGAGAGGCCAATTGATCTTGAGACTCAGAGCAGCTGCAGGTTGGCATCATCTCAGGGCTCTCAGTGTTAAACTCCCACAGTGATGGGTGAGGGACAACAGTAGGAGACATCTATGGTCAGGAAGTCTTGACCAAATAGCCATGATCAGAAGAAGTTACATCAAGGCATAGTCAAGATTTTAGAAGTTCAACACAAGAACAGAATATTAAAAGCTGTTAGACAAATAACTTTTAAGGGAAAACCAATCAGAATCACATCAGACTTCTCAACACAAACATTTAAGTGGAGGAGAGCCTGGAGTGAAGTATTTCAAACCCTGAGAGAAAACAACCTCAAACTCAGATTGATGTACTCTGCAGAATTATCTTTCCAAATTGATAGAGAAGTCAGATACTGCCATGATAACACCTGGTGAATCATGACCACCAAGGCAGCAGTCCAAAATGTTCTGAAGGATATTCTCAAAAAAGACAATTCCAGAAATCCTAATAGAATGAGTGAATTCACCAGGCAAGGTAAGCAGTTAAATAGAAGGGAAAGAAAGGGAACCAACAACAGGAAAATAATACAATGAAAAGGGTAAGTCAACACCTATCAGTTATAACCATCAATCTGAATGGTCTCATTTCATCGGTTGTGCTAGTTACTTTTCTCTCATTGCTGAGTCAAAACATCTGACACCAAATTAAAGGTGAAAAGGTTTATTTAGCTTATAGTTTGTAGACGTTTCAGTCCATAATTGGGTGGTTCCAAGACAGGGTGGTTTGGCAGAGGAGAGACAGTTCACGGTACCCACATGGTAACAAAAGCAGCAAGAGGCCTTAACAGTATCTCTTTGCCCCCTTTATGTTATTCAGACTACCTAGATTAGGGATGTGCTAAATCAGGGATCATTCACATGTGGTGGTTTAGTAATCACGTGCCCTTAAATCTAGCATCACACGCACTATCTAGATTCAGCCACCTATGATTGAATGAGGTTTTAAGGGGGTTACATGTAGACTCAAACTATGACACCAATAAAAGAAAAACAGATTGGCAGAATGGATTAAGAAATAAGATCCAACAATATGTTACAAAGAAGAAACACATTTAACTCAAAAAGAAATTCATAGACTGAAAGTCCAAAGATGGAAAACAGTATTCTATGCAAGAGGGAGCAGAGAAGAACAGAAAAAAAAAAGGCTACTCTTATTTGCAGACAAGGTAGATCTCAAACCGAGATTGATCAGAAGAGACAAAGAAAGTCACAACATAGTTGTTAAGAGAACAATCCAAGAGGAAGGGATAATCATAAATAGGTATATACCACATACTGGCACATATAACTATATACAACAAATACAGATATGAAAAATCAGATAAACAGTAAAATTGTAAATTGTAAAATTGTAATTGTAACATGTAAACTTGTAAAACAGATAAATTGTAATGGGGGACCTCAATAACCCACTGTCACAAATCAGCAAGACAAAAATCATGAAAGAAATATCAGGGCTGAACCAAGCTTTTGAACAAATATACTTAGTAGATATTTACAGAGTGTTCCAGTAAAAAACAACAGAATACATATTTTTCTCAGCAGCATAGAGGACTTTCTCCAAAATAGAACAACACTAGCTCATAGAATATGCCTAAGTAAATGCAAAAGAATTGAAATTATCCCATGCATGTTATCAGATCACAGTGCAATCCAATTGGAAATGTCAAAAGAAACCACAAAAACTATATAAACCCTTGGAAATTAGTACCCTCCTGAACAACCGTGAGTCATGATGAAATTAAAGAAGAAATTAGAAAGTTTCTGTAATTATAATTCCACTGCAACATATCAGAACTTATGGGATGCAAAGAAAGTAGCCCTATGAGAGAGATATATAGTGGTGAATTCCCATATCAAGAAAACAGTGAGCTCAAATAGCCTAATGTTGAGCCTCAAAGTTCTAGAAAAAGAGCAAGTTTTATCCAAAGCAAATATGAGGAAGGAAATTACAAAGAGCAAAACAGAAATTAATGCAATTGAAATTAATAAAACAATACAAAGAATTAATGAATTGAAGAGTTGGTTCTTTGAAAGCTTAAATAAAATAAACATGAAATGGAAGCTTTTATAATCATTGAACAATAAAAAGTATGACAATGTAGTTGTGGTGCAGTGTGGTATTGGTTCAGAGGCAGAGTACTCAGACACAGAAAGAGACCAGAGTTTACATGCATCCTTCATTTATGATATGTGTAGTGCATTGCAAAGCCATGCGAAAAGAGTGCATGTCTGTAAACTGTGTGGCTAAATGTTCAATGATATAAAAGACCCTCACATTATCTCATAAATAAATCATGCCTAGTAGATTAAAGAACTAAATGTGAAAGGTAAAATTATAAAAATATTAGAAGACACGATATAGGAGAACAACATTAAGATCTCAAAGGGGATTTCTTAAACATGACATGACACATATAAACCATAGAAAAAGATTTATAACTGTACACTAAAACCAAGAATTCTTATTCATTGAAAGAAAGCAATGTTAATAAAGAAATACATGGGGGTAGATACAGTAACAAATCAATGAAAAGATGAGCGTAGAACAACATGTAAAAGTTCCTACAAAAGAATTTTTGAAAGCCTAGTGTTAAGATGTGTGTGCCAGGTGTGATGGCACACACCTGTAATTGCAGCACTTGGGAGGCTGAGGCAGGATGATTACCTCGAGTTTAAGGCCAGCCTGGACTACACAGTGATACCCTCTCTCAAAATCTAAATAAATAATAATAAAATATACAAGAAAGATAACATGTGCATGACTGTGCCTAGCTTATTTTGTTTTTAAGACAAACTTGTGGGTTCCTCCTGCCTTAGCCTCAGTGGCTGGGACTATAGATACGTGACATTAAAACCAACAGATTAGGAAAATTTGAACATAGGCTGGATAGTAAATAGTCTAATGAGAGAAGTGGGGTTACTTGAGTCAGGTGTGGCGGCACATATCTATAATCTCAGCACTCTGGGAGTGTGAGGCAGAAGGACTGCAAGTCTGAATCCTGTTGGGCAACTCAGGCTCTTTATCTAAATAAAAAATAAAAAAGGGCTGGGGATGCAGCTCAACCTGAAGGCCCAGGTTTAAATCCCCAGTACTGGGGACAAGCAACCGCCCAATCCCAAAGTAAATACTAATAAAAGAAAAAACAGACATAACAACAAAAACCCTCGAACTCCACCAATTTTGCAAAAGAGGAAATGTTCTCTTGTGAGCTTCCATGTCTTTGGCCTTTTACTGCTACTAGATCCTCTGACCCTCCAGCACTCAGATGGCTCATAACAATCTGAAAAGATATCCAAACTCATTAATAATGAGAAATGGTCATTATTGAGATTTTTCATGGGTGAAATTAGCAAGCATTAAAAATTTGGATAAATTGTAGACTATTTTTCTACCATGAAATATTATATAGCAGTGAAAATTAATGAATTCAGTTACATAAATTAGAAAGCCTGGATCTCAAAACTGTAGTTGGAATAAAACAGACATATCACAGAAAAATACACAAAATATGATCCTATTCATATGGCAGCTTAGAAGAAACATTTTAAATAGGTTCACAAATAGTTGGCAAACCTATAAATAAAACAAAGAAATAAATAAAAAAATTCAGGTTAGTAGTTACCTGGGGTGGAGGTGGGAAAGGAATGCAGTCTGAGGTGCCCACAGGGTGCTGTGATAGTTAACTATGTTACTGTGATATAGTTTGCGGAAGAACCACCTAGATTAGTAAATTCTAGGTGTGTCTATGTATGATGGACAGGTAGGCCAGCCAACATGTGGGCCAGGGGTAGATAGCACCAAAGAATAGGCTTGTGTTTTGGACAGACTGAAAAGGGAAAGAAGAAGGAAATGTTACCCTTTTGGAGGAGATGCCATGTTTGCCACTGCTTTGGACATTGGTCTCCAGTTTCTTTGGCCTTCCAACACAGACTTGTACCACTGACTCTCCAGAGCGCATCTTGGCCTTGACTTTTCATTGCTGTTGGATCCTCCAGCTGTCCAGCATGTAGACAACCATTTTGCATTTGTCTGCTCCTAATCTCACAGACGGCCATTTTGACTCTTAATGCTTCTGCTCCTGTAAGCGTACCTAATAACTCTATTATATAATAAGCCATGTATTTTATATTGAATCTGGTCCTTTTGAGAACTCTAATATAGGCACCTACAGTTACCAGCAAAACTATGTTTCTTAAAGTTGTTAGTATATTGATGATCATTTTATTATTTCTCTCTAAAATGTAAATAGTGAACATACTCTTTTACACAGATGATGTAATTCATGGCAAAAATGTAAAAGAGAGGAGTAAATTAAATTTTTATTGTCTTAAAGATTAGAAATTATGATAATCATTACATTAATTCACTAAAGAGAAGAGATTTGAATTTGAAAATTGGTACTTTGTCAAATCTTTGAAATTTCCAGTGAGAACTGTTCATCTTCATATTAAGTTTTGCCAGTACTACTAAAGAGAAAAAAGAAGCCCAAAATTATTAGAAGAAAATTCTCAAGAATGGAGAATTCTGGTTGAGTATGTCTTACCAAAATACATTGAGAAAACTTTTCCAAGCCATGGGCCATTTATTTTTATATCTTTAGTTTGTGTAAAAATATGCTTCACAGACCATTAATTTTTCTACCCATGCAAGTAAAAATAATCTGTGTTGCTATTTTAAACAGAGACATCTCATTGGGCAAAAGCTCCTGAGTAAGTTATTACCACATTCAATTGCAGAAAGCAGTTCAAGAAAAAGGACCCGATCATTTCAGGAAAAGTTTATTCTGCAGAGGGTGCCAGGGAGAGGATATTATGCCAGTTCTGTGGAAAGAAATTTGAGAGAAGACAGTCTTATACAATTGGTAACAAAGACAATGAAATGAAAAATGAGCATTTTAGAACTTCGCATTTCCATATGTAGCTATGATTATAGACTAATGAACCTAATTAAAAAAACTACCTCTGTAACAGTTAAAAATTTTTATAAGAAGGTAATACCAATCATCAAGGAGCAGAAGGGTTAGAGGGCTCCTCCACCCCACTGCAAAAGCAACCTGTGAAAATCATAACCTGGAAAAGACTTAATCTTTCTTGTTTACATTGTGTACTTTTCGTATTCCATGCCCCAGGATAGTTACTTTTTTTTTTTTTTTTTT
>NW_022900931.1:16502257-16587861 GCF_012274545.1 Fukomys damarensis
TTCTTTTTTTTTTTTTTTTTTTACCAGTTTGCAGGTGAGTGTGTTTGGAATATTAACAGTTAACAATTAGCAGATAATAGAACCAGGCAGGCTTATGTGCTTATTGAGAAATAAATTTGGAAAAAACCCTGAGACTGCAAGGGAAGATCTTGTCTTGGACAGTGACTACGGCTCTGGGAATGAGCAGAAATGGCTCGGTGCAGGTGTGATGGCAGGCTGTTCCCTTATTTTTTGGATGAGATTAGTTTGGAGAGTTTGGGTTTAATCATTTTCCAGGCAGAAACACTGTAGGAAACATTCTGATAAGACAAAAAATGTGCAATGACATTATTTTTAAAATATTAAAGCCAGGTGGTTTTTTGTTTATACTTAAAATTCGCTAAGAGTTGGTGCCCGCGTAAGAAACTCTAATCAAATCACTCTACCATGGATTGCCTATACGGCCAACTGCTAAACATTATAATTCATTCGTTTATGCTGCAGATGTTTACTGTATGCTTTTTTTGAAAATGCCTTCTGTGCATGTGTATGAAACTCTGTGGAAATGCCTAGGAATAGAGTAGGCAATAAAACAGGTAATATCTACTCTTATTTAGCTTAGTTTATGATATCATGAGGCAGAAAGACAGGTACAAAATAAAAGTATAAGGTACAATTAAATAAGAGGGCAGCTAGTGTTCTCTAGAAGTGACGTTTTACTGAGGTTGAGAACAGTTATATAACAAATGCTTCTCTTTTCTGCGCTACTAGGTGTATTAGGTTTCTCTAGAGGTACAGAATCAATATAAAATAATAGGTAGGATTATAAAATATAATTATTAAGTAGACGTACAGGATCAGAAGTAGAAGTTACAGAGGCTGGCTGTGGGACTGGGACAGAAGAACCCAAAATGGCTGACTGCATGTAGGAGAGATGGAGGATCTAGTAGCAGTTGAAGGCTGCAGCCTTAGAAGTTCACTGTGGAGTTACTTGTGCAAGTCTGCATTGAAAGACAGAAGAGTCTGCTTGAAGAAGAAGCTTGAAAAATCTGGAGACCAGTGTTCCAGGGCAATGGTGAAGACCAGGGCATCTCCACAAAGGGAAATAATTCTGTCTGAGCTATAAGATTATTGGTTGCTACCATCCACATCTTGGAGAATCTTCCTGCTCAATTGGCTGAGTTCTGTGTCAATCATTTACAGACACACCCAGAATTTACTAATCTTCTTGGTGGTTCTCACTCAAGTCAAGTTGATATATCATAACTAGTGGTCACACTAGGAATGAAATCCAGGGCCTTTCACATACCAGGGAAGCATATTCTACCACTGAGCTACATCTTCAAGCCCTTCTTTTTTTAAATTTTGAGAGGATCTCTCTAAGTTGTTCAGGCTGGCCTTGAACTTGTGATCCTCTAGCCTAAACTGCCCAAGTAGTTGGAATTACAGGTATGTACCACTATAGTCATAACTCATTTTAACTTTTTGTTTTTGGGATGCTGGGGATTGAACTCAGAGCCTTATGCATGCTAAGAAAGTGTTCTACCACTGAGTTATCTCCCCAGCCCAACAATTAATTTTTGATTAGATGCCCATAGCATTTTTTGCAGACCTAAATCAAAATTCTTTAATTCATAAAGTCTTTACTTATCAATTTTGTCTTTTCTTAGCTCTCAAAATAAATAGCCTAAGAAAGAAGCTTTTGCCTCTAACAGAAACCTAAGAAATGCTCCACAAGCCCAAATCCAAAGCAAATATAACTAAAGGAAATTTTAAAATGGGGTCAAATGTGATAACTTTCTTTAGAGTCTTGTGGTCATATTTTCATATTTTACTATTATTTAGGTCTTGAGAGACTTTCAAGCTTCTATCCATGGATATGGTTATTCTATAGTTGAATGTTTGGAGGATAATTTTGTTAGCCTAACTATTTCAAGTGAATTCAGTGGTTAATATATGACTTATGTTTGTAAGGAGAAAGTTAAATTGCTGGAATCCTAAACCTGGAACCTGTGTGTTGTATGATTTGGGCAAGTCCCAGTCTCAGTGGGACACACCTCACCTGTGTGAAAAATTCTTCATTCTTGTCAGAATGAAGTGAGATAACCTTTGGAGATTGCTGATTACAGTGTCTGGAGCACGGTGGCATCTCAGCAAGCATTAGGCCTCCCCAAGGCCTCAGTAGGGTTGTACTCAGAGGCAGTAGGCCTCTGCCTATTGTATGACAGATACATAATGTTAATTTCTTTTTTACATATTATTGTTAAAGATTATTGAAGTTATTAGATGAGTTGTTCTTTTGGTTACCCTGGACAGCTAGTAACATGGCCCTACAGAATAATAAACTTTTAATATTATCATGTGATACTGTGAGTGATATTTTTCATGTCTCAGGCATGCTGTTGCTTAAGACTATAAGGAAACACTGTGAAGGGAGGGCACAGTGAAGTGCTGACTCCACCTCTTCACTGCATACAGTCGCATGGAAACCCACATGTGCCACACGTTCTTGTGCTTATGTGACCTGGTGAGTGAAATACAGTAATTACTCAAAATAGAACTTCAGTCTGCTCACATGTGATTGGACCTGTGAAGACAGGTTTTTTTTTTTTGTTACTAAGCAGACAGGTGAGTTTTCCTATTTAATTACTCATCTTACACTCGTTTTGTTCTTATAATTTAGTAAGTTAAAATATAAAAAAAGGAAGCTTGGTTATTAATATACATTAACTATGTTATACATTTTATAGGTAGCCCAAGACAGTTCTTCACTCAGTGAGGCTTGTGGAAGACAAAAGTTTGAATACCTATGCTCTACAGTGTAGGAAAGAAAAGACAGTTGACTCACATCCTGAGAGAAGATATTTTAGGAGATAGTAAGATGTACCCAGTGGGTATCTCATTAGCATCCAAATTTTCACTTTTATGTAGAAGTTACTGGACAAACTGTAGCTGAGGCAGGTGATAATGTACATAACAGTGTGCTAGTTTGCTATGGCACGTGTTGCAGATGTGCAGTATGATCCAAAACTACTGTGAGTGTTTATTTAAAAATGTTAACAGCAAAAGATGTGTTGCTCTTTGTCCCGCTGAAAAGTACTTCCCTGGCTTCAGACACACTTACCCTATTCTCGCCATTTTCAGAAGCAGTGCTGGGAGTCCTCTCCTCGAGTGTTTGCAGTTGTTCTGTTGTGGCTGCCTTGATGTCCTGAATTGATTCAGTATGGTCACTCTGACTTTGGGGAAGAAGCAGAAGCCATACAATGCCAATTCTGGTGAATAAGGTGAAGTAGAAGACACTGTAGTGCTTTTACTAGCCTGCCTTTCTGTCGAATGGCCCGCAGCAGCAGCATTCATCATGTTTTGATTCTACCTCATAGAGACACTTAAGAAAGGGGGCTTCCAGAGCTGCTTCAGAGAGGGGCAAAAGCATTGTGTTTGAAGGAAGAGGGAGATATTTGAGGGAGATTAATGGCAATGTGTCTTTTACTGTGATACAATTTTAATTTAAATATTCACTGTATATTTTGATCATACCACATAGATACCCTCTTGATTGTGAATCTGTAGCTCATTTTATCTTTTAAGTAGTGCATCTTTGTTGTACATGATAAAGCACTCTGTCACTCTCGACTTTCAAGTGAATTTTGGGACAGGTAGGTGATACTGAGGAGGGCATGAAGTTGATAATGATTCAATTCAAAACTATCAAATAATAAATATTGTAATTCCTGTCTTCTATAGAATTCTGTACTTTGCAAGGAATTTTGATACAGTTAATTTTTTACCCTCACAACAATCCATCAAAGTGGACAGCATACAGACTTCTCTTTTCTCTTCTCCCTTCCTCTTTTTTTCTCTTCTATTTCCTTTTTCTTTTCTGTGAAAATTTTTGCAAATTGGGCCTTAGGGACAATAAAGGACTTGCCCAAGGGTTCCCAGTTAGGGAACAGGACACGTGCAGAGTTAGTCACAGGCATTCAGAAGTCAAGGCCACGTGTCCACTTTGGGCTTTGTCTGGAGGAAGCCAGCCAGAGTCTTTCCTCATATACCTTCTTCAGGAAGGAACACTATGTGTAGTTCTATTCTCTTTCCACCTACAGAAGTCACTTTGCATTTGCTTATGGGACATCACCAGATGGGAAGCAGTGAGAACAGTGATACACTGGCCATACTGTACCTTTGCTTTATCCAAAACAGCAGCACAGGTATCCCTACTCAAGGGACCTTAGTCCTTTCTTGGCTCCTGTGATATCAGGTTGCAGTGCTGGAGAAGAGCCCTGGAGATGGGCTTCTGGTTGTATTGTAGACAGTTAAGTTAGAAACATAGGCATCCAGAGCTGGGGCCTCCAAGAAGTCAACGCAGAAGAACAGCACTGAACTGAAGTGCCTTTGTTAAAGGCCCGTCTTCCAGAAAAAGAGAATTGACTACACCAACACACTTACCCTAGGGATGAATAGCAGTGTCTGATACTCTAAATAGGCACCAGTTACCTTGGGTGGGAAACCAAAACCTCCCTAGCCCATAACTTTCCCGGAAAAGTTCTTGTTCCTGCCTTGTGTGCTTGCTACATGAGTTGCTCCCCCATTTAATCAATATTATCAAGTGACTATACTTGTAATCTTATTGGATGACTATAATTTTGTCCCTCCTTATACCACCTTGTGATTTTCTATTGGATCAGTATCACCTAGGCAATTCTATTTGTAATTTTATTTGTTAGCTATAGTTTTATCCCACCTTATATTCACCTTGTGATTTTCCACTGAATCAATATTACCTGTGGCTATACTTGTAATTTTATTAGTTGACTACAGTTTTGTCCTACCTTATACCTGCCTCACCTCATGGTTTTGCTCTATAAAATTTCCTTGAGAAGCAGCGTCTATGGACAACCCACTTTCTGGGCCCCCTTCTGTCCCTCTTAGACAGAAGCTATTTTTTTTCTCAATAAATTCTTCCTACTCTTTTTTTTTTTTTTTTTTTTTTTTTTTTTTTTTTTTTTTTTTTTTTTTTTTTTTTTTGGTACTGGGGATCAAACTTGGGACCTTGCACTTGCAAGGTAGATGGCGGAACCACTGAGCTAAATCCCCACCCTCTTCCTACTCGTGACCTCTGTTTGTTCCTAGAATTCATTCTTCCATTTTAGAGAACACACACTCAGGTTGTCAGACTTGTAGCAGTTTGGGAGCTATAATCCCCTGTGTTGTCTGGACATCCATATATCATCTCTGTATCATATGCTCTGTCAGTTCGAGAAGAGGAATTCAGAGATAAATCACTTGTCAGGCATTTTGTGAGTCTTAAAATGTTATTCATAGCGGTCATTGACAGTATTCTGTTCCAGCCATTTAATAACTTTTTAATGAATAATTTGTTGATTAATTATAGTATTGTTGAGACATGGGAGATTTAATGTAACCTTGTTTCCCTGTACCCATTAAGAGCAAATTCTATATTAGATTCTTCTCAAGAAACAAAACATAGGTAGTAGAACACAGCACTTTCCTATAACCTCTATACTTCTAAAGCTATATCCTGAATATTCTTAGACTCAGTTTCCCCTTAGGTTTTATTTTATTCTTTTACTATTAATTTGAGTGTTGAAGTGATGGCTTTGAGGTGGATTAACTAATGGTGGTAAATTGTAGTTCTGCTTCATCTGTGATTTGGAATTCAGTCATTGCCTTTCTCCATCTTATTATCACATTAATCAAGAATTGACTCGGTATTTTTTTTTTTTTGGAAGAGTTAACTGCTTCCAAACCATAGAGGTGGCTTCTCTGTATGACTTCAAATAGTAGTTTCAAAGATCAAAGAGTGTCTGGGCCAGGCAAGACGTCCTTGAACAATAGAGGTCAGTCCGTGCGGTAGGTTGGTCTTGTGGTTCTCTGACTTGACTGGAAGTTAGAAAGCTGGAGCCAGAACCAGGACCTAATGCTGCTTCAGAGAAATCCGAAGTATAATCAGAAATTAAATAAATCCCATTTGGCAAGGGCATGACAAACATCCCAGAGTCCTGAATATATTAAAATGCCATACATGGTGAAATTTGCAGCTCATTAAATATGAGGAAATCATTTAAATAATAAAACCCAGAACTTCAAATTCACTGTTATTTTCTTTTCCCACCTTCAGTTTCCAGCCAGGAAATAGTGTCATAGAAAAACAATCTTGTGGTTCAACTCCTTGCTGCCAAAGAAGTACATTCAAGTTATCTTAAACTAATTCCTTTAAATGAGTGTCTGCTTCTTAAAAACCACTGAGGGAGATTCCATAAACTCCTTTGGTAAACTCTAGCAATGTTTGAATGACCTTGCAGTTAAAAGGTGGTTCCTAACATTTAAACCTGCTTGCTGATGTCAGAAGAGCATCAGTGAGCTTGTTTTTGTGCATATTTAAGTTGGAAAAGATCTGTTTTGAGACCATATGAGAAATATTTGCAATGGCACTTTTGCATTTACTGTTATTTCTTGGAGTCTATTTCTTATTCTTGCCAGTGGGTTGTAGGTATAGACCTTAACTTAATGCACTTGGGTTCTTGTTAAATAATATTCATGATATGTAATCTTTAACAGTAACATTTGTGGTAAAGTGTTGTTTTAGAAGACTCTGAGGGCCTTTTCTATCCTGAGTCTTTATGCTTTTTTAAAATGACTGAATGATGGAGGTTATTCAGAAGAGCCCATTTTACCTTAAATGTTTGAGTTCTGTTTCTTGAATTATAAATAGTGTGGCTAAGACTTGGAGCAGCCTAGGAAGTTTCCACTGCCTTTGTAGAACAGTGTTTCCCCCTGGGTATTCCTGAGGAGCAGGGGCAGATCTGATATAAGTGTGGCTTGGCGTGCATTCTGTGCACACTGATGAACCATGAGAATGGAAGTCAGAGTATGTGAAATGCCAAAAATGTTTAGGCTTGATAGAGTGTTTTAAATTTTTAACCACGGTTGCCCATCTGCTCTGTGTACTCATTGGATGAAATTATCATTTTTGAGATTTTTATAGCATTTGGACATTATAGGTGCTCAGATATTTTTTCTTGTCTACACACTTCTCCTACAGCGTTTCCTTTAAATTCTAATCTGTGTCTTCAACGCTCAACCTTCTATATAACCATCTTTGCAGTGTCCCCACTTAGATTTTGATGGACACCTCATGTTCCATGTTTCCACAGTTGAAGGCTCCACTCATACTTGCCCTTTTTGTCTTACTGAGGGACATTACCACGTTTCTATTTAATTGCTCAAGCAAGACAGTTTCCATTTCATATACTGGCATCAGGACTAGATGTTACCCTAAGCTATGGAAAATTCCAGTAAGTAGTGGCTTAACCAAGACAGGAGGAAGTGGGCCTGGGGGTGAGAGAGAGGGAAGCATAGGGAGGAAAGGGGAGTAAATGATCCAGGTGTGACATGTATTCTCAAAAGGAATGTAATTATCGTGTATTATAAACCAGGAACACTTATTGAAGAGGAATGCTTTGTAACAAGATTAATTAAACATAATGATTTATTATGTGTAAGGAAGGCACTGTGCCTGGCACCAATATAATAACATGCAGTGAAAGAGGAAATGATCTTTGTAGTTTATACTCATTGCAGTCAAATTTAATAAAATGACTCCAATACAGTGATCCACATGGGAATTTGTTTTAGGATTTGGTATTAGCATTAACCATGGCTTCTTGGAGAAACATCACTGGCTTTTTTGTTTTATAAAGTAACATTAGATAATCTCCCTTAAACACCTCCTGTGTGTCAGGGACTATGCCAAGCACTTCACCTGCATTTTCGCAGGGTATTCTTACGATGTCCCTTTGAAGAAAGCAGTCATCATGCTGTTGGTGAGGTTAGGTAACAGACTCTTGAATTTTCCACTTTCTCTTAGCCAGCAGGAAGCCTAGAGCAAAATTTTTAGCTCAACTTAGCAACCGCATTATCTTTTCTTTTTAAAATGGTAAAGACAGTTAATTTTGCTTTAAGCTATAATCAGAACTCTTGAACATTCAGACAGGATGTCTCAAAGTCTGCTAATATATATTGGCTAATTATCAACATATTATTCTTTTCTAAACATTTTTTATATTAATCACTTTCTTGATCAAATATATATATTTTTAAAAGAAACAGTAAAATAACTGAATTATATATTAAATAGCATTTATTTAGTAACATCCTATTCTGATAATGAATCGTGTCCCTAAACTGGGCCTTAGATGACTTGCACTCATTAACACCTACCAAAACTAATATTCCTTTAAGTTGTTTGTCTCTTTATGCATATAATAACATTTTCAACCATATAAGATACTTTACATGTCTTTGAGAGTTAACTAGTTAGTATGGTTTTGGGAGGAAATTAGTAAAAATGTTGATATTTAAAATTCCATTAGGAGAAAACATACTTGTGAGAAAAACTGAATGCTTCCTACATTAATTTTCCTTATGGAGTTTTTTGGTTTCCTCTAAACTTTTCTGTAACTCCAACCTTTACTAGTTTTTCCTATTAAAATATGGAATTGCAAAATAGCTGTCTATGAATTTAAGATACCATTTTGATTTAATTCCTTTATTTGTGGAATTTTATTTCAGAAATTGCAGTGAAAGAGTGCATTATATGACCTTTAGCCTTACTTTGTATATAAACATTTGGCTAACTCTTCTTGGTCAGTGTGTCTAACTGTGATTTGCTATCTAACAGATTAGGAAATGAACCTTATTTTCCTTAAGTTTTTATTTAATTTTGACAAATCTAATAAGAACAATAAGATACAAAGTGGGTTACTTTCTCTTGCTGATCATTAGGAATTATACAAAAACTCTGGATGAATAACTCAAGTTTTAGCATCGAGTGAATTAGATTTTAGAGGACTTGATAATAGAGCTAACTGCCTTGAACTCCAAGGTTTTCCCACCTTGGGGACATTTTTCTCAATTTAGAGAAAGTTGAAAGGTCTGTGTTTTAGATTGAATTGCAAATATTTAACATAACCAAACCAGTCAACCACTTGTGTCCCACATTGGGAGCCGGTGTATGGCCTCAGTTTATACTTCCTGAACTACATGTTCCAGTACTCTGAACCCTTCATTAACAAATGAATAAGCAACATTTGCTCATGCTTACTTTTAAAAGCAGTAAAATCAATGAACAAATTAGTCAACTCTGTCAATGTTTATCAAGTACTGTCTGTATGCAAAGCATTGCCTTGGTCCTTGGGGATAAAAAGATTCATCAAATTTAAAACTGTACTTGAGAGCTTGTAATTCATTGGGAAAATTAGACATGTTCACACAGTACTTGGGGTCCTAATATAGAACTAGATAAAAATTCCTAGGACTTAATAATTTGTATCCTGAATCTTTCAAAATAGTTGATATGACCAAGTTAAAAGTGATTAGCCATAAAGTTTGAAAACCAACAAATCAGAAACAAATACAGAATCCGCCCATGATTATAGTAGAAAACATTAGAAGTATGTAAGTAGTTGATTGGACATTGTGACTTTCCTTCTGGGTCATGGGGCATTTCTTTATCAAGCTGCTAAAATAGCACCTTGCACCTACTCCACATTTTCCAGTCACTTTTAGTTTTAAAATACTTGGCCTGGCTCAGTGTGAAGCATCAATATTATATCTAATTCCAAGGATCTCTTTTTCCTCCCCTCAGCTCCAGCCAGGCTGAGGCTCCAAGACGCTTTTTTTTTCCTCAGTTGAGATTAGAGATGACAGGACACGCAGGGATGCGGTTTGTCCCTGGGTCACCACCCTTTTTTTGCTTTCTGACTGGTCCACAGATGTGTGGGATGAGCTGAAAGGAAGAAAAGGAGAAGTTGCATCTGTGTTTATGTAGCCAGTTGCCTGTTTTGGTGTTGGGAGGACCAGCCTGATAGTGGCTTCCACCCATGTGCTTCTTTCTGTAGTGATGATAACTTTGATTTTTTTTAGAGAATATTTGATTTTTAAAAATGAGGAATCTTTGGGCTTTGTGATGAGCTGTGGCGCCAACCTTTTTTCCCAGTGGAGAATCTGGTCGGCTCCTAGCTCTTGTATTTACACCTGTGCTTCTTCACATGGTCTCATGGAAGTCTGTGCTGCTATCCGCTGCAGCCACTGAGGGTGTGAGGAGACTGTGTGTGAGGTTGCTGCCTGACCTGATTCACAAACTGAGCCATGTCCCTTTTGCCTTGTGGGAAGATGTGTCCCTGAAAGCCTCTTTTCTTTGGAAATATTTCATCCAGAACGAGACCAAAGGTAAGCTCATATATGTCCCCAAACACATACCATGTTTCTTTAAAAAGGCCAGAGTTTTATTCCAATGGTAGGATCAATGTAGGATCAATGTAGCCGCACAAAACACCCAGGCAGGAAGCAAGATGGTGACCTACTGCCCCACAGGCAAGAAATTCTCTGGAGTTGTGCTTCTTGTAGCTTCAGGCAGCAGAAACCCCATTGAAGTTGAATAATTCCTTCCTTATGACAGGGCCATCTCTTCCATTTCTTTCCCTTTCTCTTCATTGTCTACTAATTTGATTGAATTAGAGATTTGGTGGGTTAAGGTCTGTGTGGCAGAACCAACTTAGTTGCTGTTTTCTCAACCCTGAGGTGCTATTTGTTTTTCATTATTATTACTTTTTTTTAAGAGTAGGAAAAATTTATTGAGGGAAAGAAAGCTTCTGTCTAAGAGAAGGGGGACTGGAAAATGTGTTGCCCACTCACCCTACTTCTCAAAGATGTTTTATATAGCAAAGCCGTGTGGTGAGGTAGGTACAAAGTGGGACAAAACTGTAAGACCCAGTGAAAATTTACAAGGTGGTTATGAGGTGGGGCAAAACCATGACCAATAAGATTACCAGTACTGTCACCCAGGTAGTAGTGATTAAATGGGGGTCAAATGGGGGAGCAAGTCACATAGCAGGCATAGAAGGAGTTTTAGTAAGGGTGGGGGTCAGGGATATTTCCTGGAAAGGCTGGGTTAAGATCTTGGCCCCCCAGGTGATACTGATTTCGAATATCAATTACTGTCATTTATCCCCAGGGGAAGCGCAAAGGCATAGTAGTTTCTCTTTTACAATTCTGGCCTTCAGTGAATGTGTCTTCATTGTCCTACATGTTGGCTCCTTCTGGGCTGGCCCTTTTTAACTGCCTACAAGATATCTGATTAAGTTACCTATCTGCAATATTCCCTACTCTGAAGAAGTACCCCTGACTGCTGTGAGGAGGCAGTGGGTGAAGACAGCTGTGGCTACTTCCAGCTGAAGAGGGTCCTAATTGTGATCAGCAGTTGGAGCTGCTCCACCGAGGATCTATCTAAAGGCCTTTGGTAGGTGCCTGGTATTGTCATCGTGGTAGCTGCATAGCTTTTAAATCTGGAGGAGACAAAGCCAAAGAAACAATTATGAATGCATGGGCCAAATTTTAAGGTCAGCAGGATTGCTATGAATATAGCCTACAGAGGATAAGGAGAAGGTCCAGGGGACTGCAGAATCCAGCATAGAAGCCATTTTGTATAGTTTAGCAGTTCTGAGATGTTTATAAGGTTGAGCTGGTAGATTCTGGTAAAAAAGTCTAGCACATTTGTCATGGTTCCATTTGTATGACTGCTTGGAGTTTGGCAGCCTTTAGGCAAGAATAAATAAAACTTTTAAGAAATTAGAGTATGCATAATCTAAGCATGAGTACACTGGAATGAAAGGGTTGGTTGGGGAGAAAGTCACACTTAGAAATTGAAATAGTGATTGAATCTGCTGGACTTAGATTCTTCATTGATAGGTTATAAGTCTGATACTTTGTCATAAGTCTCTCTCTAGTTTTAGCTGTAAGATAAGAGATAATTTGAAGAACAAATTTTGCTAAGAACTAAATCTTTACATGAGCTCTTATAGAGTTTACCATAGTTTTTTCCTAATGATCCATAACTATGGTCAGCTATTGGTAGAGATGGAAACTGTCAGAAGGGGTCAGTGACTGGAGCCCCCTTTTATATCTAGCTTTATTATTATGGTATTGTTTTATACCTGTTTTGGTTGTTATTTTCTTATTTATTTATTTTGGTACTGGGGATCAAACTTGGGTTCTTGTGCTTGTGAGGAAGGAGGCAGAATCACTGAGCTAAATCCCTAGCTCAGTTATTCTTTTCTGCTGGGTGTTTAAGACCAAGTTAAAGTGAGACCTGTGTCAATCATCATGAGCCTCTTGCTATCTGTCAAGGTCAGGTAAGTCTCTTCAGAAATTATTTTGGAACTATGCATAGAACCTCTCAGCTCTTCTGTTAGTGTCAGCTGTCAGGATGGGTCACAGCCTTGCTTGACCATGTTGCTTTCAGTGAAAGCATGGGAGATCTTTTCCCTCTTGGTGACCCTCCTTTGGAACACTACATTTGTCCCCTGTTGTTCATCAGTCTTCCTGCTCAGGAGGTTGGGTGACTTACCAAAGATGTAGGATCCTGTGGGAAATGTTCCTTTGTGTCCTGGGTCTTGTAGACCTTGAGGGGCTAGAGCCAAAATATTGGCTGTCCTCTTAGCCTAGTTACCTTTCTAGTTTTGGTCTCCAAACTGTAGTTGTTGAACACCCAGAAGAGAAGATCAGTGACCTTAGTAGTGCAGTAGGTGCAGTAAGTTTAACTATTATAATTTTGTCTGGACATTAAGCACTTTGAAACATAAAGCACAATTAGAGGGGCTATTTCTTACCAACCATGGTTGTTCTAGTAGTTGAATCCCTGTAGAATGTTAACAAAAAAGTTATATATTATAGAGAAACTTAAGATCAAGAGCCACGCATAGTATTTTATCATGACAATCATAACATTTTCTTTGTAACACATGTTCATCTTAGTATGAAATAGTTTTTTTTTAATTTTATTTATACTTTTATTAATACACATTTGCAGTACATAATAATTATTCACTATAGGGGATTGGTACATGTGCATAACACATTTCAGTTCCTTTCTGTTGCCCTCCTCCCTCCACCCATCTTTTACTTTTCCAGCATCAGATTCATTTATGTATAAGACCTTATAAAGTTAATTATCATATATATAGATTGAGAACCAGAGTGTAATAGACCAAATAACATCTAAACATATAATTCAAGGTACACTTTTAGATATATTGTCCACACTGGATTACATTACCTTGTTTTCTATTATCTTTTATTTTGTTGGTGTGTGTGGGTGTGTGTTACACACATTTTTCATATCAGAGAAACCATGTGATATTTAAACTTGTATCTGAGTTAACATGGACTCAAGGTGCATCCATTTTCCTACACATAACTCATTTATCCTTTTTTTGGCAGAGTAGTACTCCACTGTATGTATATACCACATTTAAAAATTTTTATTGGCACTGTTAGGGAATTGATCATGTTAAAGTATGCTGTGACGCCGCCTCACAGGCTGCATTCTCCTGGTACATCTTGGCTCCTAAAATGACCTCATGCCCTTATCTCTGGCTTCCCTCCCCCTCCAAGGCCACAGTGGTCCAGGAAAGTTGAAACCTGTGTCTGCAGGACTGTCTTCCCAAGAGAAATCATAGCACAATGATGCATGCACACCCATGTTTATAGCAGTGCAATTCATAATAGAAACAACCTCTATGTCCATCAATAGGTGAATGTATTAAAAATGTATTTGTGGAGGGGGTAAAGGGAGGGCAGGGGAATGGTGAAAAAATAAGAACCAAGATATATCATGTAAAGGTACAAATGTCCAATGATGAATGAATGTCATTATACTGTATACCTAAAATGTACCTGAAAGGGGTCTTGAGCCCCCTTTGGGTGCCCCTTACCCAATTATGCCACTCACGCACCGAGAGGTCCGGCAGGAGATCTTTATTGTAGGGAGGCGAGCAGGAGGCAGGAAGGCAGAGAGTGAGAGAGCGAGAGGAGGAGGAAGAAGCAGAAGGAGAGAGAGAGAACAAAGAAAGGAAGGTCCTTTTATCAGTTTTGGGGTGGGCTATTGCTTATTTATGAGTGAGCTACTTTTAACCTATCACAGGCCAGATTGCTTTTATGAAATAATTTTTTAATCAAACACCTCCATCTGATCACAAGACATTAAATGACATGAAGAAAACTCTTATTTGTTATCCTTTAGTAGGATGCCATCTAAAGGGAACATACATATTGACCTATAAATGTACCTTAGGAGTTCACAATGTCTAACCTCTGATTTTAGTGTGTGTCATTGTTTTGACTGGTGACTGAGCATCCCTAAGTGTGGTGACACATATAACATACATCACATAAGTATTTAAGAAAACTATTGTTTGATTGGCTCTCATGTTGGCTTGACATGTATCTCTTATGACAAATAGCTGGAGTGCTAGAAAGGCAGATACCTAAGTCAAAAAGATCATTACCATAAATAATTCCTAGGAGACTTGTACACCCAGAAGGCATGAATATATACATCATGAAATAACAGTGAGTATCAGGTACATGAAACCCTTTGTCCTTTAATTTTGTTTTGTACCAAGAGCATTTTAAATAAAACCCTATTGTTTTCCCATAGAAAACTTAGCCATTTGACTATAACCAATGTGTACATATCACAATAATACATTTACCAGTGTATTTTCCACAGGGCTATGAAAATTATTGGGGTCCCCTTTGTGAACAAAGCCTGGAATAATTTTTCCCAGGCAGCTCTCCTTTATTTACCAAGGGGAGTCCTGTCTAGTAGTTTCTTAAGCCCAAGAGTCTTTTTTAATTATCTTAAATTTTTAGATGACCTATGGGAGTCAGATCATAACGTTTAACACATTATTTTTGACCAATGAAAGATTCCCGAGTTAGTATATGTACAACAATATGTACTGTATTTGTAAAACCAGTTGACATTATTTGGATCATCTGGCAACCTGGGGGAAGGATGTCTTTCTGTAAGCCAATTTTAGTTACAGGCAAACATCTTAAAAAATCCAAAATGTCAAAAGAAAAAAAACTCAAAACAGCTGTACATGCTGTAACAAATTGAACGGACAGCCAGACAGACAGACAGACACACACACACACACATAAGACAACTTGTTTATAAACCATAGTGCACTCAGATGTATTTGGCCAAGTTGAATTATAAAAACTTTTATAATTTTTAGGTTTATAATTATAAAAAAGACTAGTCAGAACTTTGTGTATCAATTAACAGAGATCCCTTTTAATAAGAATCAAAAGGAATAAAAATCTTCTACACCTGTGAAAGTAAAAGCAGTTTTAAGATGGGTCCTAAGATGACAGTTTATCTGATTGGAATACCCAGGCTTTGGGAGTTTCAGGATTAAATCTAGACCAGTTTTCTATATGGCCCAGAAATAAGCGAAGGTCAGTTTTATTCTGGAAGGGTTCTAGGAAAGGGAACCTCACCATTCTGGAAGTTTTATTTTGAAATCCAGCCACAGAGGAGGGAAGTGCCTTGAACTAGACACTGTTGACAACTGTTATTTCTCAGGGGCAGAGCAGTGAAGGGACAGAAGAGTGCTTTTAAGTTTGGCACAAGAACTAAATCTTAACCATCTCAGGTATAGAAAGACATTTAAGATCAAGAACTTTTTTATGGTGGATCTGCAATCCTTATCAAAACACATTTCTGAAGACAAAAGTTATGATTGACTCCAATTGCATTGCCAAGAAAAAAAAAATCAAACCAATAATTAACGAACCTGAATGGCTGCTTTTTGCCTCTTGAAAGGAATGAAAGTGTTCTAACTATATTGTTTAGGACTTAAACTTTTAATCAATTACTCGGAATACATAATATCTAATTTATGATTTAAATACCCTATAAGCTTTTGAGCAGGCCCCTGATCTTGTAGAAACACTCCCAAAGCCATATCTCACCTTTTATTACCATACAAACTGAAATGGTGTTCTATAGGCGGGCACTTACAAGTCTTGTTTGAGCTTCTGAAATGCAGTCTGGGAATAAGGTTCCCAGGTTAAAATATGGCTGTCTTTTTGGTTTCTCTGTAAGCTGACAGATGGGTCACACAATCTCACTATATCCTGCTATCTAAAGGTGACAAAAGCCTGTAATTTCCAGAAACCTCCACAGTGGTTTTGGGGTCTTGGGCTGTGGAAAGGAAATAATTGGTTTAATTCTTTCTTTCCCAAGTCTTTGGGTTCCCATAGATATAATAAGGCCTAAATATTTTACCTCAAGGATGCACAGTAGTGCCTTAGATCTACATTATTACCCTGTCTGTTAGAAAATTCAGCAGAACTCAGGTGTCTTGGCTATAAAGCTCTTCTGAGGGGGCACATAACACTATACCATCTACATATTGCAAGACTGACTTGGAAAAAACTATAGTATTTCCTTCTATCAAATCAGGATCGAGAGATGTCCTCATCTCTTTCTGATAAATAGTTGACAATTTAAAATAACCGAAAGGCTTAGTTCTCATGTTTCTTAGACCTTTAAGAATACATGCCTATTGTACAGAAATGGACAGCCATATTGGTCTAGAAATGTTAATTTTTTTTAATTTTTATTTTTCCATTGGTACAGGGGTAACACATTGTACTAAATATGTAAGGTCATATCTACGTGGGTTTGATTACAGAAACTAAAAAGTATTCTCTAAATAATGAAAAAAAGAATAAGATAAGACTACAAGAGCAAGAAGCAATTTAAATATGTTAAGGGACCATTTTCATCTTCAGAATTAAGGATTATTTTAATCTTACATCATTGCCTTTTCTCTTTTACTTTCCTCTTTAGTTTTGTTTTAGGATTCCCTATTTTTAATGTTCATACAGAGATTTCTTTAACTGAAATACTGAATAGTTTCTCTGGTGTGAAAAACTGTAATAGTACACAGGATCCTAATGAGATAATTAATAATGTGAAATAGGAAGTAAAGGGCTAAAGGTGTAGGGAAAGTGGGAAGGGTGTGGGAAAGGTAATAAGGGAGAGGAAAAAAATACGAGAAACTGAAAAAATGGAAATAAAGTGTTTATAAATGGGGAGGGGAGGAGGGGTTGAAGGGAGGGCAGGGACAAGGGGAAAAAATGAGAATTAAGACCTATTATGTAAAGGTACAAGATCCCAATAATGAATGTGACTGTATTGTATACCTAGATTGTACCAATAAAGTTAATTTAAAAAAAAGAATACATGCCTGAAAATGTCTTCTATTTTAATCTCTTTCCTGATTGGCAGGCCAATAGGGATCTTGTACAGGTACTGCTTGTGTTCCAGTAGAAACCAGTTATTCCCCTGGCTTCCTGTCTTCTGAGCTTCCAAAATTAAGATAATATTTTTCTCTAAATGTAATACTACTTGTCTCTCATTAAAAACCTATATATTTTTTGTTTGTTTGTTTGGTACTGGAGATCAAATTGGGGACCTTGTGCTTGCGAGGCAGGCAGCAGAACCATTGAGCTACGTTGCTGGCCCAAAAACCAGTATTTGATTTAAGAGCAACATTACATCTTTCTAATTTAGTTCATGGGTCTGAGTAAGTTCTCTAAAGACCTCAGTGCACATATCAGTGTCATCCAAAAACTTTATTAGGTCTCATTTAATCTGTCTTAGATCACCGAGAAAAAGACACATGAACACAGGCAGACCCATATTTTCCATTTGCTTCCTGCAAGGGATATTGTTTTTGAGGGGCCTGAACAATTTAGGGATAGATATAGCTTCATGGAGGTTTTAATTTTGGCTGGCCTAGATACTCCATCCTCAGTACCTGGTGGTCAAGGTTTAAAGTGGTCTTCGAAACTTTGTTCTCAGGTTCTAAAGGGCAAGGAGAAGCCTCAGGCTTAGAGGTACTGAATGTCTTCATTAAGGGTGAGGTGTTTCTCATTACATTTACACTTGAACACAAGCGAGAATTACTTCCTAAAGTAAAGAAAATCTCAACATAAGATGATATTGACCATTTTCTCCCCTTTACAGTATAATTCTAATTGTGAGATAGCATCATAGTACTTTCCTCAGTGTACTTGGCTTTAGGAGGTAGGCACACCACGTGAGGGTGTAGAGAAATACTAAATTGCTCCTTAATACTTCCAAAGGAATGCAAGGTTCAGATATGGAGTTCCTAATCTGAAACAAGAGAAACAAATATGACACCCCATAAGTCTCTGCTTGATTCCTGTGCCCCCTAGGGTATCCCCCAAGGTTTATTCCACTCCAGGGTAGATAGCTACTGTCTGGAGAGAGACCCGGAAAATAAAACCGGACCAGTGCACAATCTTAGCTTATTCAAGTAACAACATATCCTTACTTCAGTAAGTACTATCGATTCATGAGTTACAATTGAGTTCAGCTATAACAATCATGTTTAAAGAAGTATTGCTAGCAAACCAAGAGATTCAAACCATTACTTTTCTAGTTCCTTGAAAGAGAGAGGAAAATAGGTCTACAAACAAATTAGGGCACTTTTCCTGCAGAAGAGATCACCTCCAGAGATGCTAAATCAGAGATTCTGCCCTGGGCCCTAGGGCAGAAAAAGCTGTGAAAAATTTCTGTTGTCTGTCCAGTCTTTTAGGCAACTTTTATCAGCAGCAAGACAAGGCTACTCCTTTAAGGTCCATTTTAAATTCACTAAGAATTTGAAACTCATAGGTCTTCCTAGCATCCACAATATACATAGTAAAGGCACCTTTATCAACTTCTTACTCATCCACATGGAGGAAGAGACAGGCTGACCAAAATAGTCCCATATTCTGCTTAGCATGTAAAAACAAATGCAAGTTACTGATTGCTATGTTTCCTAGTGCAAGACAAAACAGTTGTTGGGAATTGTCGTAGTCTGACTTTCTGGAAGGAGGAGTGATCTGACTATGAGGGATTCTCAAATGAACTCCCAACAAATTGGAGAAAAGTTTAAGGGGAGTTTTTAACTTACTAACAGAGAGAAAAAGTCCAAATAAAGCTCAAGCTGGCTAAACATAAAGAAAATCACCATATAGCATTTTATAAGACCACAGTCAATGTTCCAAAATCCATAACCTATTAGAAAAGACATTTTTTCTCCCCTACACACATACATGATGAAGACCATACCTAGGAGGGGTGAGAAGGTTTGGTAGATTTTAATCTATGAAAGTTTTGTTTTTTATATTTGCCTGGAGGTCTGTCTTACTAGTAGTAGAAAAAGCAGTCCAAACCTGTGTAGCTCAGCTCTTAATGGAGGTTTAAGAAAGGGCTTTGATGGCCTTGTTTCAGATCACTCAGACAGAGGATACCTTATGACCACTGACAGAGTTCCCCTTTTACCTCAGAGAGGAGTCCAGATAGGACAAGATGTGGAGATTTTCTGCTGATTACCCAGATGGGCTGTTGGGAAGTAGTTTCTTCTGAGGAACCTTTGGGTGTCTGCCAGGGAGTAGCCCTGGCTGTGACCTCTCAGTCACCTCAGTTTCCACCAGTTCCATGCAATCAGAGATCTGTCTCAGAAAGGAACCCAATTGCCTATTTGGTCCATGTTCCACCCACCATTGGCATCAGTGGGAGTGGGGATTCACCAGAGGGCAACTGGAGAAACCTGTCCTCTGTTTTGAGAGTGGCAGCTGCCCTAAAGGCAATTACTAGCTGGCAGAGTAACCACCATTGTTTATGATTTATAAGGGACAGATAAAAGCCTGAACTGTCTTTTTCTGAGATGATTTCATGAGGCACCCATTGTACAGCATTTTGAAGCAATGAAGTCCAAATGCAACACATACAAAACAAGAATAAAATGTAATTTTAACAAAACACAATGCATAATAAAAACAAGAAATTCACAAACATTTAAAACAACTTAAAATGGAGACATTTTTGAAACAAAAGCTGAAACAAAGGCCAGAATTTATAAAACAAACCAGAATATATGAAACAAATGAGAGCCTATGAAACAAGTTATAATCTATGAAACAAAAAGACCAAAGTAGAACCAATGAAAGAAAACTCTTACCTCCAACCAGTAATCTTGGTGGAAGACCTCCAAAATGATATGGGGGGAAGAAATATCATTTCCAAATCTGCTTGATATCTGAAACACGGGTTTGTGTTCTCTAAAATTGAAGAATGAATTCTAGGAACAATGGAAGTTAAGAGTAGAAAAATTTATTGAGGGAAAGAAAGCTTCGGTCTAAGAGAGACTGAAGGTTGACCGGAAAATGGGTTGCCCCTGGTTTCCATTATTTTTGACTGCTGTGGTTATTTTACTTACTTAACACATTTGTCCTCAATTTTGGGTTCTTTTGTTGGTTTTTAGGCAATGGGGAAAAATTCACACTCAACATCCTGTTTCATAGAGAAGACATTAAATATCACCTGTTTTCACACCTAGCTATGGATATTTGTCATTTAAAACTTTAAAAATACTAGTTGTGTCATACAGTTTTTTTTTCAGGGACTGATAAATGGAGGGTTTTATTCTCCAACACAGAGGGGTATGCCTTTGCCAGTCTACTACCAAACATTTAAATTAGAACCCCAGAACCCCCCAGCGTGGCTTTTAAAGACAATTCAGAAAATTCTTTTATTTTTTAACAAAGAATGCAATTTATTAAGAACTTGATAGACAGAAGGGACAGAAGCCTGTCTCGGTAAACAGCAACACAAGATTCCTAGATTCAGAGACAAAAGGAAGGGGCTTATATGCTTGTGTCACACAGTTTTATTCAACTTTTAACCTGCTCTTTCTATTAAAACTATTGTAAAAAACTATTTTTTCATGCTACTACAAGCCATTTATGAAAATGATTTTCATGCTGGGCATATAGGTGCAGATCTATAATCCCAGCACTTTAGAAGGCTGAGGCAGGAGCAGTGCAAGTTTGAGACTAGCCTGGGTAACTTCATGACTTAGTAAGACCTTCTCTTAAAGTAAAAAAGAAAAAGGGCTGGGGATTTAGATTTAGCTCAGTGTGGAGGTCCTTGGTTCAATCCCCAATACTACCCCTCTCCAAAAAAAAAAAAAAAAAAAAATCAGTACAGAAAGTCACTGCATTATGGATTTGACAGTCATCATTTCACTTACTAATTATTGATTCCATAATTCCATAATGAATTCCATAATTCCATAAATAGTCATTTAGAAGGTTTAAGAGGAAAAATATTATAAATAATGCTGAAAAGAATATCTTTGAGGATGTTTCCCCCCATACATGATATTCTGTTCATTTGAGAAGTAGTAACTACTTCATTAAGATAGCAAGAATTACTAATCTTGTTTCCCAGAACTATTGAAAAAAATTTTGTATTAAATGCAGATGTTATTTCATATTGGTTATACTTCCTAAGTAGCATCTACTCTGACCCTGGAAGAAATCTTCAAATTTGTCCTTTGGATTATAGCTACTTTCTGTGTCTTAGCTTATTTTCAGTGGAATATATTTATCATTTAATGTTTTGTTTTCAAGGTTTGGCAGCAAGAGATATATTTATTTCTGTGCTGGGATTTTGGCAAAAGCTTTCTGAGGCTCACGGAATCATACCAACCAATTTTTACTCGTTGTGATCCAAGACCATGATCACTTCCCTGAATTTCAACAACTTGGTAAATTTTGGGGAACTTCATGAATGTCTGTTCTGGAAAGCGTGATTTGACTTCTTTCTTTTAATGAATTCATCTAACAGCCTAGTTAAATGTTTATACTTTTTTCTTTTGCAACAAACCCAGGCCTTTTATTTAATGCATATTTTCCTCTCAGATTCTAAAATGAAGTGAAACAAATACTAGGAAGGATAATGGCAGATCTCTGTGGTCCTCATGATGGTAAGGTGAGCCAGTTGTGTGCACCTTATCAGGCAACTGAGAAAATGAGCAGAATGAACATATTTGTGGAGTGTGAGTTGCACATCTGTTGACCTCCAAAGTAGACAGCTGTCAGAACAGCCTTGTTTTCACCAACCTTTATAAGTGGAGGGGAAAAAAGGAGGGTCCCCAGTATTGAATATGAGCCAATGGCTTTTTGATATGCAGGTGTTTTGCACCAGATATTTAGTATTAAGAGAGAATAGAAAAACTAGCCCTCAAGGACCTTTTCTTTAATTCCTTTGCAGTCACTTCCTGGGGATTCATAATCATGGAGTGGTACATTCCTGATGATAATGAAATGTGCACACAGAAGCTTCTTCATGTAGTTTAGCATCAACTGGAATTGTCGATGCTGGTTGAACAGACCAAAGTCTAATCATCCAGGTGTAGCACAGATGGACAGAACTTACTAGTGATCTGAATAAAGGGATTGTCAGGGATGAATGTGGGTAGTGAATAGGGATGGACTGATGATTGAGACCTGTGATGGTTTAGATCTGAGATGTTCTGCAAAGGTGTCATGTGTTTGGAAGGTGGCTGGATCATGAGGGTGGTCAGGTGATTTGCCCACTGAGTTATGGCTGAATATGCAGTTAGGAGGTGTGGTCTGCATGGAGGAGGCAGGTCACTGGAGGTTTGTATTCTCATCCCCAGCTCCTCCCTTCTCTCTGTTTGCTGCCCACGATGGTATGAGCAGCCTTCTGTTGCCATGGCCTATCAGTATTCCATTTCTGCCTTGGAGACAGCTGACTGTGGACTGAATCCTCTGAAACTATGAGCCGAAAGAAACCCTTCCTTCTTTAAATTGCACATATCAGGTATTTTGACCCAGTGATGGGAAAGCTGACTAATACAGGACCTTCAATCCAGATACTTGACTAATGTAGGCTTGAGGGACTAAAATTATAGGAATTGTGCAACAGTAGGTTGGTTGCAGAGGGAGCAGAGTATCCAAAAAGAATAAACAGGAGGAAAGTGCAAGAAATTGGAATAATCAGCATTCTGGCTCAAGCCCAGAAAACTAACCAGGTTGTTTGCTCAGGGTAATTTTATATTTCTCTTTGGGGGAAGTGAAATAGGAAAGGAGAAACCCAAACTCAACTATTTTCCTTTATCTTGAAAATTTTGAGGGTTACATAACTCTCTCCAGTTGAACATTACCTTTTCATCTGATTTTGATAGACTAAATAAGTCTTATGACTTGTGATTTTGCTATACATTTATGATGGCATCTAGCTAACATCTTGTTCAGTTTGAACTCATGTAAATTTTAGAGTATTCCAAGATATTTCTTTTTTAAAGACCTGCCTGATTAAGGACTGTTCAGGCTTACAACCGAGGCACACTGTTAGGAGTTACAACCCAGGTTGGTATTTATGACACAGGTATATGAATGACAATGCAGCCATATGGTGGCTTCTGCGGTACAGGACTGTACTTTCTGTTGATTGTATGGACATAACAGGTGTAGTTTTATGCTCTGCATGTAAGAATTATGCAAAGCAATGTCATCAAGTTAGTTTCCTTTGACCATTTATTCTGAATATTGTATACAGTTGTATGCATTGTATACAAGTATAAATACATACTATATGCAATTCCTCACATAGTGACCAATTCATTTAACAACCTAGTTGTAAGAACAGAACTTAGTTGTAAAATGAGGAATGTCTGTGTCTATTTACAAGGAAATGAGACGTTATACACCCTGTCATGATTACTCCAGAGGGAGATATTTGGAAACAAACATTACAAGAGGAGGCCTTTTCCTTAATAAAGTGGGAAGTGCAATAGTGCAGAGGGACTGACTGAAAGATAGAGGTCTCTGGACTTTCCTGTTGGTAGTGCATGGATGTCTCCTACCCCTGCCACTTTGCCCATCCTTCCTGGTGGCCAGCATGCAAGAAAATCATGATACAAAGACTAATTAAAATTTAGGAGAAGATAAAATAATCAAATCTTCCACAAAGTGAAAAACAAGAAATTTAAGAAAAAAAATTTTTTTCTTAAGGCTAAAGATAAATTTTTTATGGAATTAAAAAATATAATATATAATATGTAAAAGGCTTAAAAATGATCAGATAAAGATGAAAGGGAATGAACATATCATGATATTTTAAAAAATAAAGATAAGTAAACCTAATAGAAAAAAAGGAGAGAGAAAAAGGCTGATGAGAAAAGGAACAAAAATGATTAAACATAAAAACGTGTTATTAAAAATAAAGGAGAAAGGGCCCTTTCCCACCTGGAGCTGCCATCACTACAGCATCAGGAAGGTGGCCTGGGCCCCAATCCACCACAGGAGGAAGAGCCACGCCCTCTCCTGCCTGGAGCTGCCATTGCTCCAGCATCAAGAAGGTAGCCGCCCAGGTACCCCTGAACCCCCATAACTCCCCTTACCTGCCACCCCACCCCGGGGAATCTCAGACCTCCTGATTTTGCCAGTCTTTGGACCCACTCTGCAGAGGCAGAGGTGGTAATAAAGGGTATTTTTCTGAGTTCCCAACTTTGAACATCTTTAAAGAAAGGGCGTGGAAAACTTGTAGTAGAACGGTGTGGAGTTCAACCATTCAGAAGGTAGGGGAACTCACTCTGGGCTTTGCAGCCCGAGGTCAGTCTGTGTCATGGGGTTCATTGAGATTAGGGGTCTTGTGTCCTAGCTCTCTCTGAGCCATTAAATGGTAAATATACTATATTGAAAAGTTTGTTCACTGCAGACGTGTTCTGGATTGCTTCTTGATTTCACTTTAATTCAAATGGTTGTGATAGACTAGTGACTACCACAGGTGGTCAGTTTCCAAATTGTGCTTGATCTTAATGTGTTGCTGATTGTATCATTTGGGATAAAGGATTGTGGTTGATTTGATGAGCTGTTTTCTCTGATGTTATGAAGATGAGAATGTCTGTGGGTCGTTAGAGACCCAGAAGCTAGGGCGCAGCTATATCAGGAAGATTTGGGTGATAACCCAGAGATTAAACCAAGGACAACCTGACAACAAAAATAAAAATGAGAAAACACTTAAGCAAGACACAAAGACAGACTTCCAGTTCACCAATGGCAAACAGTAGGGCAAATGAGGATGAAAAGGCTGATAGTGAACCACCAGGACACCCTGAACTCAAAGCACAGGAAGTAACAAAACAGATCAATCAGGCTCTAGAAAAATTCAAAACAGAAATAATTTCCCAGATAACCATAGAGATAGTGAGCAAAATGGAAGTCGTGATTCGAGACTCTAGAGCAGAAACTGACAAAAAAAAAGATGAGCTCAGGACCATGATAGAAGCCATGAAGGCCCAGCATAAGAAAGAAATGGAAAAAATAAACGCCCAACATAGGAAAGACAGGGAATCCATAAAACAGATTCAAACAGATATCCAGGAGATTAAACACTCCATTGAAAGTGTACACAACAGAATAAAAGAATGTGAAGATAGACTCTCAGATATAGAAGATAAGATTGCAGTCAGTGACCTTGAAAAGAGAGGTCTCTTAAAAACAGTAGGGGATCATGAGAAATCAATCCAACAACTCTCAGATGATGCAAAGAAGAATAACATAAAACTGATAGGAATCCATGAAGTAGGAGAAAATACAAATGACTTAAAAAAGCTGTTCACAGAATTAATGACAAAACACTTTCCAAACAAAAGGGAAGAATTTGACATTCAGAAAACTGAGGCATATAGGACCCCAACTAGCCATGATAAAAAAAAAAAACTACACCTAGACATATAATAATCAAGATCCCAGAAACTTAACAGAAGAACAAAATGCTACAGGCAGTAAGAGAAAAGAAACAAATCACATGCAAAGGAAAGCCCATCAGAATCACAGCAGACTTTTCAACACAAACCCTTAGGGCAAGGAGAGCCTGGAATGAGATATTTCAAGTACTAAAAGAGAACAACCTCCAACCTAGACTGATGTATCCAGCAAAACTCTCTTTCAAAATGGAGGGGGAAATAAGACACTTCCATGACAAAGAACACCTGAGAAACTACATGAATACCAAACCAGCACTACAAGCAATTCTAAACAAGATCCTAGAAAAAGACAATGAAGGCAACAACACCATGAGGCCCAATAGAGCAAATCAAATAGGCAAGGCAAGAAACTAAAAGGAGAAGGTGAAAAAGTAAAAGGAGTCAACAAAAGGCCAATAACATGTCAATAATAAGTCAGTACATATCAGTTATAACCATCAATGTCAATGGCTTCAACTCACCAATCAAGAGAAATAGACTGGCAAAATGGAATAAGAAGCAAAATCCTACAATATGTTGTATATAAGAAACACACCTAGTGCAAAAAGAAGCCCGTAGGCTGAAAAGTGAAAGGATGGAAAACAATTCTCCATGTGACAGGAGCCCAGAAAAAAGCAGGGGTAGCAATCTTATTTGCAGACAAAGCAAATTTCAAACCAAAACTGATTCTAGTATTACTGATGTAGGACGGTACTGTATCATACGTCTGTGAATGTAAAATATCTTGTACCTGCTTTATGATATATAGTAGTGACCATACTTTATCAGAGCTATACTGAATGATACTACTCTAGAATGTTCTCTTTCCAGATGATGATTAAAATGCTAATAAAAAAAATGGTGCCAGGTACCACAACAGCAACAGAACATTGCTGTTTCTGGATATTATTCTTTGTTTTGTTTTTTTTTAAATTGCAATGTGCTGAATGTCTATAATTTTGTTCAGGTGACTGCAGAACCTGAAAAAGCTGTTGATGCTATTGATGCATAACATACTGCTATTATTGGTCTTTTTATATAAATATAAATATATATATGTCAACTTTGGAGAAAGTTATCCCAATTTACTGTGTTGAGTTGGCATTGTACAGAAATGGACAGCCATATTGGTCTAGAAATGTTAATTTTTATTTTTAATATATATATGTCAACTTTGGAGAAAGTTATCCCAATTTACTGTGTTGAGTTGGCATTGTACAGAAATGGACAGCCATATTGGTCTAGAAATGTTAATTTTTTTATTTTTTATTTTTTTCCATTTGTACAGGGGTAACGCACTGTATTAAATATGTAAGGTCATATCTACGTGGGTTTGATTACAGAAACTAATAAAGTATTGTCTAAATAATGAAAAAAAAGAATAAGATAAGACTGCAAGAGCAAGAAGCAATTTAAATATGTTAAGGGACCATTTTCATATCCAGAATTAAGGATTATTTTAATCTTACATCATTGCCTTTTCTCTTTTACTTTCCTCTTTAGTTTTGTTTTAGGATTCCCTATTTTTAATGTTCATACAGAGATTTCTTTAACTGAAATACTGAATAGTTTCTCTGGTGTGAAAAACTATAATAGTACACAGGATCCTAATGAGAGAATTAATAATGTGTAATAGGAAGTAAAGGGCTAAAGGTGTAGGGAAAGTGGGAAGGGTGGGGGAAAGGTAATAAGGGAGAGGAAAAAATATAAGAAATTGAAAAAATGGAAATAAAGTGTTTGTAAATGGGGAGGGGAGGAGAGGGTGAAGGGAGGGTAGGGACAAAGGGAAAAAATGAGAATCAAAACCTGTTATGTAAAGGTATAGGATCCCAATAATGAATGTAACTGTACTGTATACCTAGATTATACCAATAAACTCAATAAAAAGAAAAAAATTATAAAAATATAAAGGAGAAAGAAGACTAGAAGCAAGAAACTTGAAGATGAGATGGATGAGAAGCTTACAAAATGAAAAAGTAGCACAACTGATCAGTAAGCTGAAATGATGCTGAGATGCAAAGATTTTTTTTTTTAAATTAAATTGAATTTATTGGTGCATTCTAGGTAAATGGTACAGTTACATTCATTACTGGGATCTTGTACCTTTACATGCCAAGTCTTGGTTCTCATTTTTTCCCCTTGTCCCCACCCCCCCTTCACCCCCTCCTCCCCTCCCTACCTTCAAACACTTTAATTCCATTTTTACATTTTATCATATTTTTTTCCTTTTTCCTTGTTCCCCTTTCCTTTTCCTTCTCACTGTCCCTATACCTTTGATCCTCTTCTTCCTATTTTACATTGCTAATTGTCCTGTTAGGATCTTGAGTACTATTTTAGCTTTTCACACCAGAGAAACTATTCAGTATTTGCATATGTGTGATTTATTTATTTTACTTAGGAGTATATCCTCAAAATGTATCCATTTACCTATGAATGAATCTACTTTCTCATTCTTTATGGCTGAGTAGTATTCCATTTTATAGAAAAACCACATCTTCTTTATTCAGTTTCCAACTGATGGGGAGATGGGCTGTTTCCAAGTTTTAGCTATTACAAACTGTGCCGCTATAAACATGGGTGCGCATATATCACTGTGGTATGATTCATTTAATTCTTTTGGAAAGATACCCAACAGAGGGATGGCTGGGTCAAATGGAACCTCTAATCCTAGTTCTTTGAGGTATCTCCACATTGACTTCCATAGTGGTTGCACCAGTCTGCCCTCCCACCAACAATGGAGAAGGGTTCCTTTCTCCCCACAACTGTGCCAACATTTGTTATTGTGTGATTTCTTGATAGCAACTATTCTTTGTGGGGTGAGATGGAATCTCAGTGTTGTTTTCATCTGTATCTCTTGAATGACCAGTGATGTGGAACATTTTTTCATATATTTACTTGCTGCTTTTGCTTCTTTGTCTGAGAAATGTCTGTTCATTTCAGATGCCCATTTTTGAATTGGGTCTTTATGTTTGAGGGGGCTGGTTGTTTTGAGTTCTTTATATATTCTAGATAATAGTCCTTTGTCTGAGGAGCAGCTGGTAGAAAGTTTTTCCCACATTGTAGGTTGTCTCTTAGTTCTGTTGATGGTTTCTTTTGCAGTACAGAAGCTTTTTAATAAGATGAGATCCCAGTTGTTGATTCTTTCTGCTAGTTCCCGTGCTACTGAGGATTTGTTCATAAAGTCGCAAAGATGTTTTTTTAAAGACAAAATATAACCTGAGTAGAATGATAAATCCCTGAGCAGCAGCCAGCTGGAAGCCAGCATGTGGCAAGAATCCTTTGCAGAGTTCTATGAGTTGGAAGTAATTTTCCATAGTGTGAGGCCCAATTTAATAGAGTCTCTCATGGGCAGAGATCAGAGGGAGAGAAAGAGAAGTGTATGTCTTAGACTCCTGCGTGTCAGCACACCATGGGGAGTATAGACCATAGCAGGATTCTTTAGCAATTAGGAGTGCTGGGCCCGGCCCTGGGGCAGATGGCTTTGGCCCTGTAGGTGGGCTCCTGGGCCTTGCAAACTCCACTGCAGAATTTAGGTACAGCAGATATAGTTAACCCTTGAATTTCTGTAGCTTAGGCAAAAAGCATTAATATATTCAATTTAAAGTCATCTATACTTGGCTTTTGGATGTGTGCTCTTTTTTGTTTTTTGTTTTTGTTTTTCCTGGTACTGGGGATCCAACTCAGGACCTTGCATTTGCCTGGCAGGCATGGTGCCACTGAGCTATCAGACCATAGTGCAATGAAATTGGAGAGCAATAGCAAAAGAAACCACAAGAATTTCATAAACACATTGAAATTGAACAACATACTTCTGAATAACCAATGGGTCACAAAGAAAATTAAAGAAGAAATCAGACAGTTTATACAATTAAAAGACAAAGTCAAAACAACATATCAGACTCTCTGGGACACAATGAAATCAGTCTTACAAGGGAAATTCATAACAGTGAATACTCATATTAGGAAAGCAGAATGAGCTCAAATAAATAACCTAATGGTGAATCTTAAACTCATATAAAAAGAAGAGCAAGAGAAACCCAAAGCTCGTACAAGCGAGGAAATTATAAAGACCAGAGCAGAAATCAATGCAATGGAGACTAAGAGAATGATACAAAAAAAAAAAAAATCAATGAAGCAAAGAGTTGGTTTTTCAAAAGAATAAACAAAACTGATAAACCCTTAGCCAACTTTATCAAAAAAAGGGAAGAAAAGGCCCAAATCCAAGCAATCAGGAATTAAACGGATGAAATGACAATGGATTCAGCAGAAATCCAGATGATCATCAATACCTACTTCAAGAACCTATACACCAATAAGATGGAAAACACAGAAGGAACAGATTCCTAGATAAGTATGAATTACCGAAGTTGAATGAAGAAGACCTAAAATTTCTAAACAACCCAATATGAATCAACAAAATTGAAAAGGTAATTAAAAACTTACCAACTAAGAAAATCCTGGGCCCTGATAGCTTCACTGATGAATTCTACAAGAAATTTAGAGAAAAGCTATTGCCACATGTTTAAATTCTTCAATGAGTGCTCACTTTGGCAGCACGTATACTAAATTCTTCAATGAAATTGAAAGGGAAGCAATACTCCCAAATTCATTCCTGGAAGCAAGCGTCATTTTGATCCCCAAAGCAGAGAAAGTCCCAATGGAAAAAGAGAACTATAGGTCAATTTCCCTAATGAACATAGATGCAAAAATCCTCATTAAGATATTGGCAAACAGTATGCAGAAGATCATCAAGAAAATCATACATCCTGACCAAGTGGGATCCATCCCAGGGTGACAGGGATGGTTCAACATCTGAGTAGATTCCACCAGTTGTGATACACAGTCACTTGAATGTGTGTGTGTGTGTGTGTGTGTGTGTGTGTGTAGCTTTGTGCAGTTTTATCACATGTATAGGTTGATGTAGCAACCAGTTATATTCTTTTAAGTGATCATTTCCATAAAACCTAAAGAGATTAGAACCTGGGCCAGGGTATATCTATATATAGAGTGCTACAGGAGGAGGATAGTGTATGTGCAAAGGCCCTGGGTCAAGTGAGAAGCCAGTGAGGCTAAGGAGCAGCTGTGCAGGGGAGAGTGACCACAGAGCTAGTTAAATGGGGCAGGAAGTCAAATCATATAGAACCCTTTAGGCTATGATGATGTCTTTTTTCTCTGAAGGAGTTTTGGTGGCTGTTGGAATGTTTTGAGTAGGAGAGTGACAGGCTTTGGTTTTTAGTGCTCACTCTGGCTGCCATGTGGACGAGCCTCCCTGCAGGAGGATTACCCTGCCCTGCCACACATGCATGAGGCTGCCAAACATGGAGCATGTAACTAGCTTGCTCCGTGGCATGTGGGGATATGTCCCGAGAAGAGTCCTAAATCCAATCACATGGTTCAGCTTGCCTCTCGGTTCTGTTCTCTGCTAGGAGAATAGCAGGCAAGGGGTCTCCTTTCTGCCTGGATCCTGAAGGGGAAGGCATGGGGAGGAGGACCGCAGCCTGAAGCAGATCTTCCACTCATCCACAATGTGAGGGGCAGCGAAGGTTCACCACTGTAGGCCATCAGGGTCTCATAGCTGTGTATTAGTCTGGGGGAGCTGAATAGTACAGAGAGATCTCCTGGGATCAGCTAAATGAAGCTGTGTTAAGGAGGCAGTAACACTTTTGTACATGTAAATTAGAATTTCTGGGGTATAACTGCTTGGTCAAGAGCATCTGCATTAATGCCAGTTTATCCTAAAAATCTGTCAATCTACATGCCTATTCACTGTGTAAGAAAATGCTTATTTCTTTACATCTTAGCAAAGAGTGGATGGTATCCAGTTTTTTTAGCTTTTTCCCCCAATCTGATGGGACAGATATGTCTCACTAGTATTATAATATGCATTTCCATGATTACTGGAGAGACCTGACAAGTTCACATATTTCTTTTTAGCTACTCTCCCTCAGTAGCCAGATTAGATTGTTATCTAATCCTAAACTGCTTTTCCAGCAATTTTCCCTTTTCCGCCATCATTCTCCAGTTTAATAGTACGCTTGGTTAAATATCTGTTGTGTGCCTAGAAGAACCTTGACTCTTTCACAAATGTTATGTAATGTAAATCTAACAACAATCTTAGGAGATTGATAGCAGGGCAATAGATATTACTGCCAGTTCATTTCTTTGTTTTCGTGGTGCCTCATGCATGCTAGGCAAGTGCTGTACCACTGACCTGCACTTCCGGTCCTGTTGCCACATTCAGGTCACATTTAGGTCTGGAGCTATTATAGGGTCTGTTTCTAAGTATACAACGAGTGTCAGAGGTGGTGGTGAAACATGACTCTACTCGGACTCTAGTACTTTTCCCAGTGTTCATGAGTCTGGAGCACCAGGCGCAGGCTGATGGAATCTACTCATCGCTCCTGGAGCAAGCTTTGTGCTCTCTGGCTCTGGTCCACTGCACCGTCTTCTGTATCTCCATGATTTCAGTCACGGTCCTATTCGGTTCCCCCATTTTTATAGATACATCAATTTCCTTCACTTAATCTTTCAATTCTCATATAAATTTTGCAACTGGGAAAAATATGAATTTGTGAATTTACTATAAGTATTCTGTACTTCATCTCGCAAAGAGCAAAGCACACAGTCATAATAAATTATTTGCTGAATCTTCTTGAACAAAAGAATATTTTATATTTAATATTATTTAATGCATATTTAATGTGCTATAAAATCTACAGTTTATATTTTATTCTTTTTTCTATTTGACATTAAGAGTTATAGTTTAGATCTAGAATGTTCCCCCAAGGTTCCTGTGTCATAGGTTGAGCTTTTGGCAGTTGATTGGATGATGTATTATTCAGGGGAATAATCTACTTTTTTTGTTTTTGGTACTGGGGATCGAACTCAGGACCTGGTGCTTGCGAGGCAGGTAGCAGAAAATCTACTATTGAGTTGTAGCTGAATATGATATAAAGTGGGCCCTGGTCAGAAGTATGGGAGTGTGATCTGGAAGGGTACATCTCCCTCGCCAGCTTCTCTCTCCCTCTCTGTCTGTCTGTCTCTCTCTCTGTCCTGGCTGCCATAACTTGAGCCCTCTTCTACCATGATGTTTCTGGATTTATACTTGCCAACCATGGACTGAAACTTCTGAAACTGTGAGCCAAAATAAACCTCTCCTCCTTTAAGATTTGTGGGTGTCAGGCTGGGCATGGTGGCACATGCCTGTAATCCTAGCACTTGGTAGGCTGAGGCAGGAGGATCTCTGTGAGTTTGAGACCAGCCTGAGCTACGTAGTGAGTTCCAGATCAGTCTCAACTGTACAGTGAGACCCTGTCTCAAAAAACAAAAAACAAAAACCAACAAAACAAAACAAAAGATTTGTGGGTGTCAAGTATAGTGTCTTATCTATGAGAAATGACTAAGACATATGGCAGCCCCCCTTTTTTTGCAGCTTTGTAGTTTACCAATTGAATGAGGAAGGCTTTCAAGGTGGCCTCATGTTATATATTAGGTTTCTTAGCCACTGTGTGTTCTCTCATGTTAGTATTTGGCACTGTTCTTTAATTGCAAGGAGCAGTAGGGTCAGAAGTTGCAGAATGGAGGAGAATGCCACAGTGCCAACCAAAGTGAGGGCAAAACTTGCCTTACTCATCCATACCTTTCTTATATATCAACTTTCCACATCACCAAATGGAAAGGCATTGTCACAAAGAGATCCATAATTCAATAGAGACTCAAATAGCTTTTTCTACCCCCTTTTCCCCTACAGAGTAATTTAAAAACTATATTCTTTTGCCCAAGTATAATAAAGAATGGCAAATAATAAGATTCTTTAGTTTTTTTCCCCCTATGTGTTTCTTACCCATTCAGTGACATTAGGACTGATATTTCTCTAGCATTTCTTTGTGGTCTCTAGATGTGTCTGGAAATATGTGTCTGACTTAGTTTTTCCCTGTGGTAAAACAGACAAGTGTGTCTGACACATATTCACCAAGAAAAAAGAAAACATTTTTATGTGCAGAAGATGTGAGTGCCGTCTGATGTCAACCAAGCAGTTAATTAAAAAAACATGGATCTATGTAAATATGGAGAAATGGTCCTGGTAGGGAACTGGGCCAACCTGGGTTCAGGGAAATCTTGTTTTTAACATACATCTAACTTTAGAGGAGAATTTCTTCATTGAATGATTATGTAAGAGTTTGATAGAATATTTCTTTAAAAACATTGCCACCTTCAAGGTAAGTCTTTATTATTTTGCTTAAAATTTGTATAAGACTTGTGCACTGTGGTTTGGATAATACATGCAGCCAGTAACAACAGTGATTTCTTTTTCACATCTAACTTCAGAATGGATGAAATCTTAGGTTATTATGGTATTTTATTTTTTCAGATTACCATGAAAGGACTCTTTAATAGCAAAGATAAACTCTAAAAGCACTGGGGTATTCCACTACGAGGTGCTACAGTTTTTTAAAGAACCAATATTAATTGCAAACTTTTAGAAAAATGTAATCAAATGTTGGTCCTTGGCCCTCTCTATTGTGAATCAAATATATTCTTACAAACAATGCTAGCTTATTTATGTAACTTCATTGTTCCTTGTAATGACTTTGGAACAATTAAGACAGACATCATTCAGCAGCGCATAAATGTTTTTTGTAGAAAGTATGAAATATAAAATGTGCTGCAATTTTTTATTGTTAAGCTTACTGAAATGAAAGTTCTTGTAATGCTCCAGGAAAACCTTATAAGCATTCATTATTTTGTGCTATTGGATGATGGCCTACAGTACGAAGAGTGACAACAACAGCCACCACCATCACCACCGCCACCACTACCATCATCTCCATCATCGCTTGTATTTGTGAATGCATGTTATATTGTGTGCAGGCCGGCTTTCAGGGCATTATTTGTATTAACTCATTTAATTCACATACAAAACCCCACGAACAAGTACTCGTATCACTTTTATGATACAGATGAAATAACAGACATCAGCACAAAAAGTTTAGTGATTGCCTAAAATGGCCCAGCTCGGAGCAAGAAGTACGACGATTCACTTTCTGGAAGTTTCTCCCTACAGCCTAACTCCTCAGACTGTGATTTGCCATCACTCAGATGAGCATGAGGTTAAGGTCAATCTCAGTTTTGGCTTTACCGTTGGAAAGCTGAGTGGTAGATAAGTTGCTTTACTTTTCCAAGTTCCAATTTCCTTCTCTGAAAATGAGGATGAGAGTGGCTCTACTGTTATACAGTGCTTTACTTATACTATTAATGTCTTAGTCCCTTTCTAGTCACTGTGATAAAATATCTGACACCTACATCTTAGAGAAAGAGAGATTTACTTTGGCTCACATTTCCACTCCATGGTTGTCTGGTCCAAGGCAGGAAGAACATGGTAGAAAAGGCTGGTGGAGGACAGCTGCTCATGTCATGGTGGCCAGGAAGTGGAGAGCAGAGAGGATCAAAGGAGGGAGATATACCACTGCCAGTGACCCGTGTCTTCCAACCATGCCCATCTCCTTAAAGCACATTCAGCTATGAATTAATCTGTGGATTCATCCACTGATGAGGATATCACTCTTATGATCTAATCACCTTCAAACACAGGAGGCTTTGCGGGGGGACGTTTTAGATCTAAATCATAACAATTGACTTTTGTTGCTTTATAATTACATGTGCTGTGTAATATGGGAGACTATTTGCATACCTGAAAAGTGGTCCTTGATTGCTAAAAATTTCTTTGAATGTACATCTATGGTTTTGTTCCTCATAATTATGGGCTGTTTACTTCTGTCACTTTTTGGTGGTGTTTAGTGGTAAAATATATAGATGCCAGGAATCTTGGCTCCCCAGTTTACTGATTTATGTGACTGTGGGCAAAGTGTATCACTTTTATAAGCCACAGTTTTTCTTTTATAAAATGGGGATTCCTCTCTCTCTCTCTCTCTCTCTCTCTCTCTCTCTCTCTCTCTCTCTCTCTCTGTCTCTCTGTCTCTCTCTCTTTTCTGGTTTTTTGAGACAGGGTCTCACTATGTAGTTGAGACTGACCTCGAACTCACTATATAGCCCAGGTGGGTCTCTAACTCAGTGATTCTCCTGCCTCAGCCTCCTGAGTGCTGGGATTACAGGTATGTGCTAACATGCCTGGCCCATTTTCTTATTGAAACAGCTCCATATATTTGACCGTATGCCATTATTCTTATGGAATATAAATAAGGGGTTTGAAAAAATATCTGTATCTTAAGATGCCCTGAATATAACCTTCCTAATATGTGATATTTTCTTATTTCGATTTCAAATTTGTCTACTTACTTCAGATTTTAAAGTTGGTCAGAACCACCTCATTTATTCCTTTTTATTTTTCCCAAATGCTTGGTTGTTTTTGAATGTCTCCTATATTTGTTTTTCATTTCTGAACATGACAAATTTAGTGTGTCTTTTGCCATCGTTTGGCGTTGTTTGGCCGGAAAGTTTTTCCCAAGGGAGAAAGCATTCATATCTCTCTAAGCCTTTTGTGAGGAAGCCAGGTTTGGTTTTAATTATCAGTTTGATACATTAATATTTTTGAAACTCATTGTATGCATCAGTTATTAAAATCATTACAGTTTCACTCTCTATTTTCTGACTGCTCTTAATTTCTTGATTCAAGCCAATTTTCTTTTTTTGTGTAAGGTATATTGGTGGTCTAGAAATAATTAGACATAAATAATAATGCTTTATATTTTTAGGCGGAAAATGCTAGATTTACAGATGCAATGCAACCCATATCAAACTAACATGGCATTCTTTATAGAAGTAGAAGACAAAATGCTAAAATTTATGTGGAACCACACACACACACACACACACACACACACGCACAACCAAATAGCCAAACAATCTTGAAAATAGCAGGGTTTATTAAACCAGCTGATTTGAAAACATTCTGTAAAGCATTGGTGATAAAAACAGCAGGATACTAGAATAAAAGTAGATATGTTGATTGTAGAACAGTCCAGAGAACAAAGAGAACCCATATATTAAAAAAAAAAAAAAAAAAAAAAAAAAAAAAAAAAGATTGGATAAAAGCAGTCTTTTCAATAAATGAAGCTTGGAATATTTGTTATTCATATACAAAAGAATAAAATCAGACTCATCTTGACCCTTCACATATAACAATCAATGAAAAATGGATTGAAGACTGAAATATAAGACATAAAACTATGAAAATACTAGCAGAAAATGTACAAGAAATGCTTCAGGCCATTGGAATGAGCAGAGAATTTTGGATAAGACCCCAAAAGTAAATGAAACAAAAGCAAAAACAGACAAATCCAATTGCATCAAACTAAAGTGCTTCTGCACAGCAAAGGAAAAAATAGTCGAGAAAACCTACCAAAAGGGAGAAAATGTTCATAAACTATGTACAGTATCCCATAAGGGGTCGATATCCATAATATCCATAAGGAATTAAAACTCAACAGTAAAACCCCCAAATAACACAATTAAAAATGGGCAGTAGATCTAAACATGCATTCCTAAAAAGAAGACACACAAATGGTCAGTAGGTACATTTAAAAATGTTCACCATTACTAATCATCAGGGAAGTGAGGATCAAAGTCACCATGAGCTATCACCTACTCCAGCAAGCATAGCTATTATAAAAAAGACTATAGACAACGAGTGCTGATGAGGCTGTAGAGAAAAGGGAGCACTTATGTGCTGTTGGTGGGAATGGAAATGAGTTCAGCCATCATGAAAAGCAGTATGGAGGTTCCTCAAAAAACTAAAAATAGAGCTACTATATGACAGCAACCCTGATACTGAGTATATAACCAAAGAAAATGAAATCATGTATCAAAGAGATATCTGCGCTACCACATTCATTGCAGTACTTTTCCCAGTAGCCAAGAAATGGAAACAACTTAAATGTTCATGAACTGATGAATGAGCAAAGAAAATATGATATATATTTACATGATGGAATACCATTCAGTCATAAAAAGAATGAGGTCCTTTCATTTGTGGCAACGTGGATGGAAATGGCAATGGCAATGATTAAAAGTGAGATAAGTCAGGCACAGAAATACAAGTACCACCTGATCTCACTCATAATGTGGAACCTGAGAGTTGAGGCCATTAAATGATTTGGTTATTAAGTAAAGAATTGTATATAGTACATATATTCCAATATTCAGAAAAAGAAATGGTCAAAGGAAACTACAGCCTGAGGACTTTGCTTTTATTTGCATAACTCTTACAGGAAGTACTATAATGTATAGCAGAACATAAAACTGTAGCACTGTACTGTACAGTACAATCGACACAAATCACAGTATTGTACTACAGGACAAGCCACCATTAGGCCACACTTCTGCTCTTGTTCCTGAGTGATAAGTCTGAGTGGCAGGTTGCAGGTCCGAACAATGTGCCTTGGTCATGAGTCTGAACAGTCATTAACCAGTAGGTTGTTAAACAAGGAATATCTGTGTATTAAAGGAATTAGTTTTTTGTCTGTGATGTCTCACATTTTTTCCCCAGTTTGTTACTTTTTTTTGGGTTCCACTTGAAGTATCTACTAGAAGTTAAAAATATATTTTTATGTAATAAATTTGTTGACTTTTATTGGCTTTTACATTTTGATAGTTTGTTGGAAAGGCCTTCCTCTGCCCAGAGTCAGAGGAATTTCTCCCTGTTTTCTTTTAATAATTTTGCGGTTTGATTTTTTGAATATTTGAATTTATGATTCTCTTGGATCTGATGTTATCTTCTTCCAGAGGGTGACTCATTGTCACAATACCATGTATGTCAGAAAGCTATATTTTCTTCATTGATGTGGGATGATGTGTGCATTTGTGCCTATTTTTAGACTTTCTATTCTGTTCTACTGGCTTGTATATTTATTTGCATGCCTATAATAAGATACTTTTTTGTGACTTCCTAGATAATTAAAAAATTGTAGGAGCCTACCACAGTGTGTATATGATTAATCAGTAATAAGGAACTATTCAGAAAGTTCTCTTAGTGTGTCTAAAAGTAGATTGGTCATGCTAAGGGAAGCAATAGGTGATTTTCTTGTATAATGTACGTGTTAGCCATTATAGGAAGTAATGAAGACAGGATTTCTTCTAAAAAAAATGTCCCATTCTTTGAGATTGTTTATAGATCTATAATACTGGGTGAATGAAATATTATGACTAGAATGAAAATGTATGGATACGATTCATTGTCTATCCTAGATTCCAGGCTAGCATTTCTCCCCTTTATTTATTGTACTTCTGCCACTGTGCTCCTTCTTAAACATGATCTTGTCAGCCTCAGTGATGCACTATTGGTGATGTGTCAGAGTGAAGTGACCATAAATGGCCACAAAACCAACTAAAAGTAAAAACAAAATTTTCTAAATACAAATTTGTTTAATATAGGAGTGATATCCAAAACAACCTTTGTCTTTAATCTCATGGAGTTTATAACATAGTGGGAAAGACTGATATTAATGAGCTAATTAGATTGAGGTGTGATGTGGGATACAAAAGGATATTAGGCTATCTGTCTAGACTTGTCACCTTCTATTACCTAATTGTCCAGCTCTGACAGACTATTTCAGTTTCTCAAATTAATCAGGTTGTTGAGCTCTATGACTTTGGATTTGGAGCATTTTTTGGAATATCTGGGGACATTTGACTCAGTCCTTCCTGACTACTGAAGAAACATTGCTTCAGAAAACTTTTCTCAGACTTTCTTCATTTCTTTGCTCCTTGTTTCCTTTTCTTGTGTCCCTTCTTTTCAATATTTATTGAGTACTAAGCCCCACACTGCAGATACCATGGTGATTCAGAATAGTTGGATCCTCTCTTTTAACTGTGTACAAGGTAGTGCACATTGCATGGAAGATACAAATATAAACAAAGTGTACTGTTTCCAAGGGAATCACACTGTGGAAGAGATAACACATAAAAGAAAAGTATAAAATAGGATAGTAAGTGAAGTGTTGGAGAGGTATTATATAAAACAAGATAGCAGTGTGGAGGAGAGTAGGTTCAATTTAGTTACTCTGGAGAAGGCAGTTTCTGATATAAATTATAAAGAATGATTAGGTATTGGCCAATGAAAGTGGGTGAGTATATGAGAGAGGACATTCTTTGGAAGAGAAGACAGCATAAACACAAGTAATAGAGGGAGAACAGTGCACTGAAAACTGTTTCTTGGAAACCTTCTGGGGTTTCCACTGGGGCTAGAAGGGAAGGCAGAGGTCTAGCATAGAAGGCTTGGGTTGCCATTGTAAGGAGACTTGACATGGTAGGCAGGGAAATGATGTGGTTTCATGCATCATCCAAAATATGTAGGGGGAAGATTGGAGGTGGGGAGGTGAGTTTGGAGGCTGTGGCTGTCCTGTAGGAGAGAGACAAATGATACACAATAAACAGAGTAGTGTAGAAAAGGGAGACTGGAGAGCTGTTTTTAAGGTGGAATGACAGTATTTGAAGAATATCACATATGTAAGTGATTGAGACAAAGGCAGATTTCAGAAAAAACCGTGCACTCTAGGGATTTATCAGTACCACTAAATAACAAAAATGAAAACAAATCTTCCAACCCCAAAAGCAATGATGAACAATGTTGACTTCAGCACTTTCTAATTATTGCTCTCTGGACTTGTTCATTCTGAAATTTTTTAATATAGCTAACACATCTAGTATGGTTACTATGTGTCATGTGACTGTTCTAAGCAATTGATGTACATTAACTGATTTATTTTCCTGACAGTCTTGTGGAGTAGGTAGTGACTTCTTCACATTTTTTGAGATGAGGCAACTGAAACAAAGAGTGATTAGATCATTTGCACAAAATCAAACAGTTGGTAGTGGAAGTTGAGACTTGAACTCAAGTAGCCTGTCTTTGAACCTTGTATTAATCATTGTACTTTGTCAGTGGGATTGTATTCTTAATATTCTCTAAGGATTGTTCATTGCTATTATACAGAAACACCACTGATTTTTGAGTGTTGATCTTGTACCCTGCAACTTTGTGCAATTTGTTTATTAATTTTAGAAGATATTTTTCTTTGCAATTTTTTGGATTTTTATGAGCTACTGCTCTGAATTTTGTTAATTTTTTCCTTTCCCAATCTGTTGCCATTAATTTACTTTAGAATATCAAAGGCCTTTAAAATATTTGCTGTTTTTAAAAAATTCTGCAGAAAACTTACCTTTTAATTGTATGTCTTGTGTTGTGTGGCTTGACTTTTGCATTTTGAAAAGAAAAAAAGACTTAAAAAAGAAGAAAATCTCCAATAACACTTTACAGTGGTAAATAAACCATGTGTTAAGGGTAAACAATACTGTCATGAGTTAAGACTACTGAACGTTTCTGTGGATTGATTTGTTTTGTTTGGAGAATTATATCGAGTTAAGGTGACATCAGTTTCTATGATGGAGTGACCCCTAATCCCATTAGGTAATTTAGGTGGCCCACTCATCCTAGCAAATTGTGGCTGCTCAAATCTGTTCCTCATCTGAAAAAAATGTTACTAATTTCCTTTCATAATAAAGCTAGTCCCTCTTTCTCTGTGTGTGTGTTTTTCTGTCTCTGTCCCCGTCCCTGTCTCTGTGTCTGTCTGTGTCTGTCTCTGTATCCTCTCTGTCTCTCTCCTCTCTCTGTTCTGTCTCTTCTCTCCTCCTCCCTCCCCCCTCACAGCTAATTTATGGTTTTTAGTCTCCCTGCCCCATCCTATTCCATTTTGTGTTTTAAAATGAATTTACTTCCATTTTTATCTGCTCGTAAGACAAATGTTGAATTTTACTAACGGTTAAGATGCTGAGAGCACATTCTTTTCCCATCATCTTGATGTCTGACCTAGACCAGGGCTTCCTGCTGTTGCAGCCTTGACCCTGGGCTTTGGTTATGACAGATCTACCACCAATGGATAATGTCAAAGCATCTCAGGACTCATGAGACTGTAGGGCTCATTTTCTGGTGAGAAACTGACCCTCACTCTGCATTCCTAGTTTTTGGATGTCGGTGAATCTTGTAGTTTTTATTCTTAGTCCTGGCATAAACAAATGGAGACATTTACATACAGGTCAACAGAGAGTAATAAATAACAACTAATTTCTGATAAGGCAGACACAGTGCTCTGACTTCAGGATTCCAAAAGAGAGGGAAGAAAACTTTAAAATCAGGGAGATGACTAAGAAGTCAAGTGTCATATTTCTTAGGATTTATCACTGAGTTCACAGTTGTTCCAGCACAGTGGTGCACTGAGTTCCGTCTGACTGGTTGTGGTTTAGACTCTGTACTCATATACTTAGATGTAGAAGCATTTGGTGACCCTAACAGCCCTCACATGTTCTACTCACACTGTGGTTTGTGACTCCCTCTGTGTTTTACATGTATTTTATACTTGATTATTTCTGCAGATTCACTTCTTTGTATCTAATAAATCCAGTGTTCTTTATTTTACATTAAACTTTCAAGAATCCTGGAAAAAACCCATTGTTAAATTCATTGATATTATACAAGTTTTTCTGTCTTGTATTTCGCTTGTGTTTTAATCTACCTTTAGAATTTTGTCAAAATACATTTTGTTGCATTGGAGAGCTTCTATGACCTTCTTTCTACTTCTCTCGAGGTTTGCTAGAGGCACTAGCCACAAGCTTAGACTATATGGCTAGTTCATAGAGAATACTTAGTTTTTAGAAATAATGTTTTGTAAATGTTTTCAGTAATTTAAAAATAGAAACTTAGATTATATCTGTAGCTGTCAATATAAAGGGAGAGAAGTTGCATGCCATTTATTGATGTTTCAAGACAGTTTTCTTCCCTTCAAGTAACTTAAATCTCCTAAATGAATGGAGGGAAAACTCTTTGTTAGGTGTCCTAGCTTATATCGCTCATTTGGGTCTTGGCTGCCTTTTGAGGCTATCATGGCTGACTGAGGTTGGGCATGGTGAACCTCGTTGGTCTCTGCACATGTGCTGTGCTTCTGTCCTGCTCTCTGTCCTTGAACATGTCCTGCTGGCCTTCACTCCACCATTCTTTATGCTGGGAAGGCTTCTTCTTTTCCCATTGTTGTACCGATAGCCTTCTCAAGCTTCTCTCTTAGCCTAAGCACTACTTTCTTTGGGGAACATTGCCTGGTTCTCTACTTCACCCTCCTATCTTAGCTCTTCTTTGGTTCACTCTCATAATAACTTGTTTTTCCAGGGCCGGGGATTTAGCTCAGTGGTTCTGCCACCTGCCTGAGTTAGATCCCAGGACCCCACCTCAAAACCCCCCAAAACAAAAACTTGTTTTTCCTGAAACACACACTAAATTATAATTGCATACTTAACTTTTTTTCTGCGTTAGTCTGTGGCTCCAGAAGACTCTTCTATCTCCAACAGAAGTTACAGGGTGTGCACTAACCATCCAAGTGTTATAAGACCTAGCAGCGTATGCAGACACCACTGAACACTTGCGAGTGAATGGACGCTTAGGTGCATGGATGAATGAACAGTTTATGAACTTGTTGGAATGATGAATTACATTTTTCCTGTTTTCATAATGTGATTAAAACTCAATCTACAAAGGGCACATGAGCATCACACAGAGAAAGTGAGTGAACAGCAATTTTGCCCCCAACAGAGTAGAGGCTTAGGTTATTATGGGGGCGTTGACAACAAATATCCTGAGTATGAAAATCTGACTTTCTAAAAAGGTGATTTTTAAATTTATCTTGGTGGTATCTAAGATTCTATAGATAATAGAAAAAATATATTGCATTGCTCACTTTGATATTATCTTGACTGTGACTTTAAATTTACCCAATCCATTTTGTTCTTAGTACCTATCGTTTTGGGGCAGTGTGTACCTTATGTCACAAGTGTAGTAAGCTCAGTATGACTTAAGAGTAGTGACATGTCAGGGCCGGGGATTTAGCTCAGTTGTTCTGGCGCCTGCCTCGTAAGTGCAAGGACCTGAGTTTGATCCCCAGTACCAAAATAAATTTTTAAAAAAGTAATAATGTGTCAACTTCTGTTTGCCCATTTGCATTTATTTAAAATGACTTAACGATAAATCCACACCAGTGATAAAGAGCTGGTGCTGCGGTACCATTCTCCAGAGCTTCAAGTGTACATGGAGTTAGGACCCAGAGTCTCTAGGGATGTGGCTCTTATTTTTAACAAAGAAAAGTTCAGAAAAAATACCCAAAATTTATAATTCAATTAATTAATTAATTATTTAGGTGAGGGAGTGTGAGTGAGATGCTAATCTAACCAGTAGTCGTGGTGTGTGGTTGGTTAAAGTGATGACATTTCCTTGGGAAGTGGGAAAGAAAAAACTAATTGATAACTAGGATGATTAATTCTATGTGGCAACTTGGCTTGGCCCGGTCCCCAGATATTTGGTCAAATACTGTTCTGGGATTGCTGTGATGATTTCCATTTAAGTCAGTAGACTTTGAGTAAAGCAGTTTACCCTTGGTATGTAGGTGAGCTTCGTCCAGTCATTGGAAGGACTGAGGAGGAAAAAGACTGATGTGCCTCCAGGAGGAGGGAGTTCTGCCAGCAGACAGCCTGTGAGCTCTGGCTGGGGTATCCACTCCTCCCTAGGGTCTAGTCTACGGGTTTAGCCCATAGATTTTTGGACTTGTTATGTCCACAGTTTCACGAGCCAACTGCTTACAAGCTTTCCCTTTGCCTTCCTTTGCACCACCCCCACACTCACTCACTCACTATTGGTTTAATGGTTTTATTTCCACAAGAGTCACTGAAAACCTTTGACATGTTCAGGTAATGCTTCCACCTGTCCCTGCAGGGGCTCTAGGTAGGTAACCACATGCAGTGGGGTTTCTTTTTTCCTTTGCTAGATTAGAGAAGACCTATGAGTTATATCACCAAAAGGCTCCCTTTCCTGCCAGATGTCAGCATAGAAAAACAGTCAAAAATATGAAGATGTGAAGCTGCTTTCAGAGTTGGTCAAAGGAGCTTCTTGCTTGAGGGAGGCTGCAAGGGAGAAATGATTTATGTGAACAGATAACTGCGGCTTCTGTTCTTCAGTTTGCTCCCAATCAGTGCCAACTCCTGCTAGAGGGAGGATGCCCCCAAGCGCAGGTGTGGCGTGCTGATCTTCTTGCTCCACTCCCATCTCGCCAGCCCTCTTACGTGGGGTCTGCCTCATACTCCACAGCTTCATCCTAAGCTTTTCTTTATTCACTTATGGTTCCATTAAAAAGGCTGGGGAAAACATGTCAAAGCTTTTACTGAATACTTCCTACAGGTCAGTGATTGTTCTAAGTGCTCCCTATGTCTCAGGCCATTAAATCCTCCTGTCAACTTTATGAGAGAGGTACGGCTGTTATCACAATTTTATAGATGAGAAGCATGAGGAATTTAAGTGCTACCTGAGGCCACATATCGTACTGCCAGAGATTTGAACCAGATGAATCTGAGCCTAGATTTTATATTATTAAATATATCACTATGTTAAACACACATTACAGCTAGTGCTGTGATATAAACCGATGACCCTATCTTAGTGTGCTGTCCTGTCCTCTCCTATCCCATCTGATATTGGTTACCTGGGATTTCTAGATCCTAGAATCTGACCGGAAGAAGGTGCCCTGGAGGTGCTCAGGCTGTCACAACAACCTTCACTCTGACCAGATTGCAACTCCCTTTCTTTTTCCATTATTTAAAAATTTGATTTATCAGATTTCCTTTTCTGCATAGTAGCTTTTCCTATCTTCTAAATTTTTAAGTTATAGCAAAGCTAAGATTTCAGAACCAGGAAGCATTTTATCACTAGAAGTCATTTGACAAGTGTCTTTGGTTTTGGTCAGCCCTGTTGGCCTCGTATAAACCAGAGACGTAGCCTTCAGTTGCTGGGAAGCCATAGAGGTTGGAAGTGACTCTTCTGGAAGTTGGTTGTGGCACTATGTTGTAGATGAGAAAGCTGCAGCACTGTGTAGGGAGGTAGGTTACTCATGATGCTTGAATGCAGTCTCATAGGATGAGCAGGAATTAGCAAAGTGGAGAGGATTTTAGAAGGTGGAGTCAAGAGAGCTTGTCCTATGTATAATGTTTGGATTAAAGGAAAGGAATAGGTCCATGAAGGTCCTTGAAATGACTAGGTAGTTGGATGGGAGAAATAGGGAATTTAAAAATGCCTGAAATTTGGTCTTTGCAAACTTTTGTAGACTAATATTTACAAGTCTTCTGAAGATATAATAAAGAACACAATGAATGAATTAGCTGGGCACTGTGTGCCAACCATACAGCCATGCCTTGTCTCTGACCAAATTTGTGCCTGTGGATTCTAGGACCTGGTCCCTGCTACCCATCAACTTCAAGCTGGCTCTGTGTTTTGCTTTACCGCAGAGGTACAGGCCAATTAATAAACCTGATTATGGATGAAACCAATGCTTTAGGAGTGAAGGTAAGCCCTGGGGAACCAGCAGCTGCAAGGAAAAATAATGGATTGGATCAGCAGTACTAGCCCCAAGAAAAGCCCATGACTATTATAAAATACAAAAGCAGTATGGGGTTTTACATAAAAAGTTACTCCTTCATACAAGCTAAGGTTGGAGGAAAAAACTCATTGCAGTGCCTGCTATATTACCAGAAAGTGTTTAATCAGATACCATTTTTTGGAAGGGATTAATTGATTAGACTGGGCCACAGAATGACTAAAGAAAATTCTACTCCGGAGTTTATAGTGTTGACCTCTTATGTGAATGAGTGAGAAACATTTCACTAATTTTTCAAATTTTGCTTTTTTCATTCTCTGGTTTCTCACGCCTACAAATTTACTACTATAAATATTAGCTTTATGAGTCTTTGGATAGTTATCTCTATGCCATTGCTGTTGCATACTGTTTTATTGTCAGAATTATAGTTGCATTCAGTAGATATGTACTGTATGTCAATATTTGATTGTCTTAGTGTGTATGCTATAACTGTAGATCTCTTCTCTATTGTTAAAGGTGGTATGTTCTTAGGGTATGTCAATATCCAGTTTGTCTCTGACATAATTATTTTTGCTGATTTTATTACTATTACCAATGTGACATAGTTGTTACTCATAATTAGTTTACTCTGTATGACAATATCTAGATTGATTTTGTGTCATTGACAACACTGCGGCCCATTTCTGGAGAAATGGGTGCTGGGCCAAATAGACTGCAGCCTCTGCTCCCAAAGAAACAGAGGTGATCAGATCTTGGAACAGAAGCAAAGGCTTACACCCAGCCACACCCAGAGTGCACCCCTGAAAAGCAGACATTAACTAAGGAGGTGTTCATATTAGCAACAAAGCCTTCCATTATAATCAACTTGAAAACAACAGCACGAAATAACAACATCACAAAACAACAACAACAACAAAGACAATGGGTATAAGGCAAGACAAGGTAAGGAAACCCCCTCAAAAACTCCTAACTCCTCCACAGCTTCCACGGAGCATGGAAGAAATGAAAAGCCACATAGCCAATTTATTTGAAAGTGAGACAGAGATTTTAAAAAGATCAATAAGGTGCTTAGGGAGTTCAGAGAAGATATATCTAAACATATAATGGATCTAATAAAACAAGCAGTGAGTTTTACAGAAGACACTAATAAAAATCTAGCAGAGCTATACAAAACATGAATGACCAGTTTAGCAAAGAATTATAGTCTATGAAAAGTTACTGAACAGAAATTCAGGAGACTAAAATTTCTCTTAAAGTATGGGCAGCAGAAGTGACCAGTGTGAGACAGTGTCAGAGCTGGAAGATAGGGCTGATGTTGGTGACCAGTTGTTCAGAGATGCCTTAAAAACAGCAAGAGGATATGAAAAAATAGACCCAATATCTGTTAGATGATGCAAAGAAGACTAATATAAGATTAATTGGAATTAGAGAAAAATCGTAAGACAGCACAAATGCATAAGAAACTTTCCAAATATGGGGAAGTAATTATACAGATGAGTGAGGCATATAGAAATCCAAATAGCCACGGTCAGAAAAGAACCCTCTCCATGACACATCATAGTCAAAATCCTAGAAGTACAACACAAGAACCAAATCACAAAAACTCTTAAAGAAAAACAATGCATCATTTATATGGGTGAACCCATTAGAATTACAGCAAAGCTCTCAATAGCAACATGAAGGCCAGGAAAGCTTTGTGTGAAGAGGTTCAAGCCCTTTAAGAAAACAGTTTCCAACCCAGACAGATATATCCTGTAAAACTCTCAGAAATGATGGAGAAATAAAGCATTGCTGTCACAAAGAACAGTTTAAAAATTAGGATCACCAAAACAGCACTCCAAAAAATTCTCAAGGATGTCCTAGAAAGAGGCAGTGAAGCTAACAATGGCAAATGGTCTAATAGAATGAATACACCAGCCAGGATGAGCAGTTAGGAGGGGAAAAGGGGACCACCAACAGGAAAATAATACAATAACAGGAATAAGTCAATACCTTTCAGTAATAATTCTTTTTTTCATTGAGTTGATTGGTCCATTGTAGGTATACAGTACAGTTACATTCATCATTGGGAACTTGTACCTTTACATGATGTATCTTGGTTCTTATTTCTCTTCCCCATCCCCCTGCCCTTCCTTCAACCCCTCAATAATTCTTTTTTTAATAACAACAATCAAATTTAGGTCATTTTTGTTACCTCCAAAACAAAATAGCTATCACTTTCAACCCTCCCAATCCTATTCTGAGATTTTATTTTTTCATTCAAAATAGACCATGATCACAGCAGCAGTAAAGACCTTAACGTATCCAAAAAAATGGAAATTCTGCAGTGAGCTCTCACACCATATTGGAGTGAAACTAGAGACTGACAGCATAAACATACTTAGAATATAATAAGGTTTTTATCTTTTTTTCTATAATCTATCTTTTATTTCATACTTTATTTATACATTAAACATTATGATCTTAAAGTGTATTGTTTTCTACACATGCCCCAAGTTTATCTTTTTTTATAGCAGAGTAGGATTCCACTGTGTATAAATACCAAATTTCCTTTATCCATTTATTTGTTGATGGGCACATGGGCTGTTTCCAAGATTTAGCTGTTATGAATTGTGCTGCTGTGAACATGGGTGTGCATGTATCACCACAGTAGGATGTTTTAAACTCCTTTGGGAAGATCTCTAAAAGGAGAATAGCTAGGTCAAATGGAACCTCTATTTTTATTGTTTTGGTGGGAATCTCCATACTGATTTCCATACTGATTGTATCAGTTTACATTCCCACCAACAATAAAGAAAGGTTCCTTTCTCCCCATGGTCTTTGTTGTTGGTTGATTTCTTGATGGTAGCCATTCTTTCAGGGACAAGATGGAATCTTAAATGTTTTTAATTTGCATTACTTGAATAGTCAGTGATGTTGAACAATTTTGGAGTATTTGTTATCATTTGTATTTCTTTTTCTGAGAAGTGTCTGTTCATTTCAGTTGCCCATTTTTTGATTGGGTCTTTAAATTTAGAGGGGTTTAATCTTTTTTGAGTTCTTTATTCTCCATTTAGTCTTGTCTGAGGAGTAGTTGGCAATTTTTTTTGTCTCATTCTGTAAGTTGTCTCTTCTCTTTGTTGGTGCTTTCTTTTGCTGTGAAAAAACTTGTTAATTTAATGTGGTCCCACTTGTTAATTCTTGGTATTATTTCTTGTGCAACTGGGGTTTAATCCAGAAAGTCTTTGCCTACACCTATGTCTTTGAGTTTTACCTATTTTGTTTTCTATTCTAATGTTGAAGTCTTAGATTCACTTGGTTTAGTGTGTGGTGAGAGATATGGGTGTAAGGTCAACACTTGGTGAGTAGATAGCCAGTTTTCCTTAGCATCATTTGTTAAAGAGGATCTATTCTCCAGCAGGGGATTTGGCCTCTTTGTCAAAGATAGCATAACTGAGAGTGCCTGGAGTAATGCAAACATATACTAATACAAAATAAAAAAAAGTTCAACAGATAAAAATATGTAAATGTTCATCATATTTTTTGATTATGCCTTGTTCTATGAATATCTGCAAATGCAAAGATTTTGTAAATGAGAAGAAGCTATTTGTTCCAGCTTAATTTATCAATAAATAGCATTAGCCAGGTGAAATTCTTCTTTCTATTTGCCTAAGGAAACTGCTGATTATATTCATAGCCCCTGAAGACACTAATGGTTGGATTTGTAGGTGGGTGGACTGAATCATAAGAGTGTAAGAGCTGTGAGATAAGCTGTTGAGGGGAGTGGTGGATTTTCTATCAGGTCTGTGACAGACCTGATTTAGGACAAATTTTTCTTAGAGATGAGGGATTTTGTAGCGATGAAGTCCCTAGGTGAGCAGTTGGAAAACCAAGGTGCTGGTCGTGGCTTTGAAACTAAACATCCTTGTCATTTAACCATCTGGAGATTACCTTTCTTCATCTATAATATAAATGATTTGGATTTAATGACTATCAGTTCCTTTTACCATAACATTTATAATTATGTGATTGTATATATGAGATGGATCTTTTTACACCATTTTACATAGGGCTATGCTTTTATTTCTGGAGTTGCCTCTGAGGCTTTATTTGCCTCTATTCTCTGCCTGGGAAATTATTATACATTCCTCAAGACCCCAGAGCCAAGAAAAGAACTGATATATAACTGAATGTTATCAGTGTGTTAGGAACTGTGATTAAATAGGATGACTAACAGTCTAGGTTTATGTTTCTTGCCCTGGTATTCTTTTTTGTATTGGAACTGAATTCAGCACCTTGTGAGGGTAGGCAAGTGATCTACCACTGAGCTGCATCCTCAGATATTTTTAAAATTTTATTTTGAAAAAGGATCTCTCAAGGGGAAGTGGTAGATCACTTGCCTACCCTCAGAATGAGAACCAAGACCTGTCATGTAAAGGTACAAGATCCCAATAATGAGTGTAACTGTACTGTATACCTAAAATGTACCAATCAACTCAACCTGCAATCCAGCCTCCCAAGTAACTAGATTATGGATGTGTGCTACAATGACCAGTCCTGGTGTAATTTTAATAGCAACATTTATATTTTCAACAGTTTGAGTGATGAATTTTATTGTAAGGACTTTTGGAAATATTTTGTCTGGCCCTATGAAAAAAATTAAAATCAAACAGATAACGGCAGATTGAGGTGCCCCAAAATACTAAGCCAAGAGGGACACGAGAAACCAAGCTTCAGTCATGGCTACCTCCAAATACACTCTTGACCCTAGGCAGTTTGTTACATGCTATAGTTAATGTGCTAAGAGCTATAGTTCTCATTAGAGTGGAACATTCCAATTCCATAGGTAACCATCAGGCTTCCTTCCTTTCCCAAGAATTTCTTTGTATTTGCTATTCCCCCATTCCTTTTTTGAAAACCATTTTCTGTATATTCCTGTAGCCACCCAAAGACTTTTTGGCAAGACAGCTTGCTACCCTGCCTACATCAATCTAATTTCTTGACTCAAGACTGATGTAAACTCCCCTCCTCCTGGTCCAACTTCTTATGGTTTCTGCCTTTAAAACCTGTTTGAAGTCTGTAGGACCCCAGACCACATTCCAGCCTCTTTGACCTTTGTGTCTCCCAAGATGCAGCTTTCATCAGTCCAAATACTCTGTGTTAATTAATCCATGCCTCAGGTTTCCCTTCAGGGTCAACAAGCCTCACAGCAATTCTACAAAGCAGATACTATTATTTCCAGTTTCCACACAAGAAAACTATAGTTAGAATATACTAACGAATTTTGCAAAGTCTCATTGTTCTTAAGGGGTGGAGTGATTCCTGTTCTGACTTCGTTTTCCTTTTATCTTGACGCCTAAAGGGTCACTTTTTGTAGAAAACCACGGCTGACCCAACCCTGGCATGATTTATTTTTGGTAAACCATAGGTTTATTTTCTTGATGAAGAATCACTTCATCTATATAAACATGTACAGGTCAAAGATTTCTTCCATTAGACACCATTAATCTTGAAAATAGAGATCCTGTCTTATTATTATATCAGCAACATGTACATATTGCCCAAATACACATTTGTATGCATCTGTGTAATATTTCTCAGATTACTCACAAACAAGGGACCCAGAGACTTAGTTTCCCTGACATGTTAGTGATCTGATTTTGAGCAAGTTTTATCATTTTCTGAGTCATTTCCTATCATTCAGAGGCAGTGAAGATCAGTGGAGGAAATGTATGACAATAAAAAGAGGTACATTTGTAAAAGCTTCTTTTTGACAGATACCACATTAAACCACTTAGAAGACTTGGTCTTTGTGAGAGCCTCAAGCTAAGACCTAAGGCGAGTTAAGGATGAGAACTATCTTTCCCAGGTTTACAGACTCAGGAAGTAGCAGGTGGAGGCAGGATTCAAACTCCTCTACCTGAAAATGGCTTGTTAGGTAGCAATTAAATATCTAAAAGTAGTAGAAATAGCTGAAGGAGTCTTGGAAGTGCTCAGTGAAAGGATCTTTCTTTGGAGGGTGGTTTGCAGTGTGCTAGTATCCTGCAGTTGTTTCAGTCCCTTCCTTTAGGGGGCCTCATTCTGTGGCTGTTACACCAGAAGGCAGGTGTGTGGTCTAAGGGGAGCTCCAGAAGCCTCTCCGTGATGATGCCCATGGATTCTTTGCACAGCCCAAGGCAATGCAGTGTAAGATTTGAGCCTCAACTTGGGAGTGAGCAAAAGATAATGATGCTCTTATAATGAGTCAGCAAAGTTTTAGCTGATGCTTTGTGATAGGTTTATGTGTGAATTTGAGCTCAGCGATGCTGAGATAGAGGATGAAACATTTTTTCTGGGTATGTCTGTGAGGCTGTTTCTGGAAGAGATTAGCATTTGAATCAGGAGACCCAGTAAATACCACGGTCCTCCTGCCAGTGTTAGTGGGAATCACCTCATCTGCTGAGAGTCTACACAGAACAGAAAGGCAGAGGCCGGCAGGGTTGCTCTACATGTGAGCTGAGACATGTGCCTTTTCTTGTCCTTGGACACTGGCAGCACTGGCCCCTGGACCTGGTGACTCAAACTGGGACTTAGACCAGAGGCTCCCCTGCTTCTCTGCTCTTCAGGTTTGGATGGAAGAAGCTATGCTTCCATCTCTTCCTGGCCTCTGCTTGCAGGTGGCAGATTGTGGGGCATCTGAATTTATATAAATAATTGCAGAAGCCAATTTCTCATAATAGATTTCTTTCTAGGTATCTATCTATCCCACTGGTTCTGTTTCCTAGAGAACCCTGAGTAATACAAATGGGCCATTGATAATAATGCTCCTTTAGTGAGTATTTAAAAAATACTTGTTCTAAATTGCATAATTAAAAGTCAGTATTCTTTGCATGTACAGAGATCAATGTTTTAAAAGTATAAGATGTTAAACGAGCAGAAAAATAACAGTGAAGTTCTTAATTTCAATAATACTTTCAGTGTAATGTAATCTGCTGCTCTTTAAATCTGCTCTTTTTTTGTTTTTTGTTTTTGATTTTTTGAGACAGGTTCTCCCTATGTATCCCAGGTTGGCCTTGAGATCACAGAGATCCTCTTGCCTCAGCCCCCCAAGTTCCAGGATTACAGGTGTGTGCACCACACCTGGCTTAAACCTGCTCTTAGTATTGAGGTTCTACTAGTTGAGACTGCCAAGAACAGATAATATTTTATTTATTTATTTATTTATTTTTCTCTCATTGAGTTTATTGGTACATTTTAGGTATACAGTATAGTTACATTCATCATTGGGATCTTGTACCTTTACATGACAGGTCTTGGTTCTCATTTTTCCCCTTGTCTCTGCCCTCCCGTCACCCCCCCTCCCCTCCCCATTTACAAACACTTTATTTCCATTTTTTCATTTTCTCACATTTTTTTCTTTTTCCTTATTCCTTTTCCACTACCCTTCCCACTTTCCCTACGCCTTTAGCCCTTTTCTTCCTATTTCACATGGTCAATTATCTCATTAGGATCTCATGTACTATTATAGTTTTTCACACCAGAGAAACTATTCGGTATTTACACATGTGTGACTTACTTATTTCACTTAGGAGTATATCCTAGATATCTATGCATTTTCCTTTGAATGAATCTAATTTCTCATTCTTTATGGCTGAATGGTATTTCATTTTATAGAAAAACCACATTTCCTTTATCCCATCTCCAACTGATGGGCAAATGGGCTGTTTCCAAGTTTTAGCTGTTACAAACTGTGCTGCTGTAAACCTAGGTGTGCTCATATCACTGTAATATGATTCTTTTAATTCTTTGGGAAAGATACCCGGCAGAGGGATGGCTGGGTCAAATGGAACCTCTAGTTCCAGTCTTTGAGGTTTCTCCATATTGATTTCCATAGTAGTTGCACCAGTCTGTACTCCCACCAACAATGGAGAAGGGTTCCTTTCTTTCCACAACCCTGCCAACATTTGTTATTGTTTGATTTCTTGATAGCAGCCATTCTTTGTGGGGTGAGGTGGAATCTCAGTGTTGTTTTCATCTGCATCTCTTGAATGACCAGTGATGTGGAACATTTTTTCATATATTTATTTGCTGTTTTTACTTCTTTGAGATATGTCTGTTCATTTCAGGTGCCCATTTTTAAATCAGGTCTTTATATTTGGGGAGGGGCTGATTGTTTTGAGTTCTTTATATATTCTAGATAATAGTCCTTTTTCTGAAGAGCGGCTGGTAAAATTTTTTTCCCACATTGTAGGTTGTCTTTTAGTTCTGATAGCATTTTGTACACAGCTTTGTGTGACAGTAAGTTCTTAGGCACAATTTATTGATAGAGAATAAATCAGTGTCTGCAGATGATTCAAACAATTTGAAATTACTTCATTTAATGTAATTTGCTTTCTAGGAGAAAATATCTTTATTTTGGATTCTTGCTTAAAAGCCCATAAATTAGCATTCTGCAAGTGAGTTTTATAGAATCCCCAAACCTCCTGCATATTTGCTAAATTGTGCATATAACCCCTGCCCTTCAACATATAACCCCTTTATCAGATTCTCAAAAGTATTATTAGACTTGCTTCCTACCCACAAAAGTTACTTTCAAGATACTAGTTGGGCATTAGGTTGGCCAAAGACCAGTGAAGACCTCTCTTTCTTAAAAAAAAAAAAAATTATTAGTACATGTTTGCTGCACATGACATTGTAAGGTGTAGGTACATGTATATAACATATCTTGATTTTTAAAATTTATTCCCGCCCATGAAGACTTCTTATATGTCTTAAGTCTTACCAGAGTTGATAGCTCTGTTTACCTACCTGCGAGAGAGTTTCTTTGTTATACACAAGCAAAAAGAAATAGTTTGACTTTTGTAGGCCAACCTCTACCATTTTCTTCTTATTTTAGTCATTGTAGTTAGATATTGTTGCTCTCTTCTGCACAGTTTCTGTGGGCATTTTCTCTTTTAACCATATGCCAAACTTCAGCTTAGTTGAGAGCCCTACTGTCGGTAAAATGGGTTGTGGAGGCTGGTTGCTCACGAATGAATCATGTCCTTAACAGCAAGAAGTTTTCCCCTTAGCAAATTGTATATTGGCTTTAGTTGAGGAAAATTTGGAAGCTGCTAGATTTTAGGATATAGAGCTTTTAATCTCTACCAATGCAATACTTTAAATAGATGTGTTGTTCTTGTGGTGAAGCTTATAAAAATATAAGCAATTCTTTTAAGAGAAGCAGAAAACTTAATGTCTGTTGTAAATTCAGCTATATTGAATCCTAACAAAGGTGGAGTATTTCTTTGTTCACTTTGGGGTTGAATAAGGGTATTAGAAAAATTAGAAAAATCCTAATTTAATTGTAAATATTTTAGTCTAGATATTTCTGGAAATGATCAGAGAATTGTTCCTGATTTAAAAATCACTATTATAATTTTAATAGTAGCAAGATTAATTCGTATGGCTTATATGTCAAATTGAAATACAGAAGCTTTGTTTGAAATTTTTTTGTTTGTTTCCTTTCCTTCTCTGGGTGCATGAGAAATTCTAAGTGTGTAAGACCAGTTGGCATAGATTGCTCCTTGAATTTTGTTAAACTTATCACAAACTGTGTCATGGCCAGAGCTTGATGCGTTGTTCCCCTTTCAAAAAACTATTTGCCAAGTACAACACAGTTCGGATGGTGGGAAAAACTGTACACTGGTAACCTAGGCTTCTCCCCTTAATGTGAGAATTTGGAGCTGAGGAAAACCTGTGGCTAAGTCAGCAGACCTGACTGCCATCTTCACTTCTAAAAAACCAAAGGAGCAGAAGCAGCCTTTATTGAACCTTTAACATTGGTTTTTCTGTCCTGAGTCCACCTGGGGCTGTCAGTTAATGCTTTCTAACAAAATGTGAGGGTGCAGGGTGCCTGGGTGGATGACTGTGAATGTTATAAAAAATGCCGTTGTTTGAAGACAGCGAACCGAATCTGGAGATTTTCATCTCTGTCTCACTGGGTAATTAGCACACTGACCCTGTACAGACTAGAAGCATAAAAAAAAAAATTAAAAAAAAAAAAGTGCAGAGGAAGAAGTAGGATTAAGACAAACATTTATATAACCAGGAAAAATGACCCAGGAAAGACGGGAAATCTGGTGACACTCTGTTTACCCACAGCAATGTTAAAATAGTTTGCAAGTGAAACAAAGCAGAGCCCTTGAATAAATCACAAAGAAAGTATAAGGATAGCCCAGCAGCCAAGAGCACATCACAAGTTATCCGTGTGATACAGTTCTCTCCTATGACACCAGACAGGTGGCTTTCCTTTCATTATTGCTTCTCCTGTCTCCTCTCCCCAGTTAGCTCCCTCATGGAATCACGTGAAACTTGGCTTCTGTGACTGAGAAGTAGGGAGGGATGTAAACAGCTAAGTTAGGAGGAAAAAGGAGAATGTCAGGATATTTGGGTGTTGGGTTCTAATCAACACCTAGACATTAGTTTAAATCAGAGGATGTTTAATAAGCATTGAGTATCTGAAAAAAAAAACTGGATAGAAATTTCATGAGGGGCAAAGATCTCACTTGCCTTGCCAGGTCACATGACTGTGAGAGGCTTTGCTCTTGGGGTTGGTGAGCCTGGGCTGGTCTCCATCCAAAGCTGGAAGCACAGAGTTATTAGAGTCAACTGAACTTTCTTCACTTATATATAACTGGCTGTGGTTTATTGCCAGGTAGTTTATCTACAGGAACTGATAAGCTGTTTGGAAGCAGGTCCTAGAAGCTGGCTGGTCTGACTGCCTGCCAGCCAGATGCCCAAAACCCTAAGTTGGCACAATGAGGAGGGATGCTGCGTACGTGTGAGCCTCTTTGTGGCAGCTCCCAGGAGAAGCGGTGGGAAGGCTGGAGTGGGATTTCTGCAGGCAGACATTCACTTGGGAATAAAATTGCTCCAAGGGTGAGTGAGACAGAAGGTAATGGCAGCTTCTTGTCGTTCAAGAAACTTTTCCTTTAGTGGAGAAGTCAAATTTCAAATCATCATATGAATTGAGGATGTGCAAGGTGTGAAAAAGTCTATATTGGATGACAGACATTTTAGTTAAATGCTTTGCTTTCAGGGAAGCAACAGATCAGACAGGAGGAATTGGGAAATCTTTGGTGGAAGGCAAGAGACTTCTATGCCATCTCTCATGCATGCAGACTTTTACTGGGACAGGTAGATTTTACATGCATTACCTTTTATTTGAGTTGTGTCATTTAAACACGAGAAAACTGAGGCCTAGAGAAACACTGGCTAAATTCCACACAGGTAGTACTAAGATTCCCACTTAGCTTAAGACCAGTTCTGCTACTGTATGGCTTAACAGGTAATAGACTTGGTCTTCCTTATTTCAGGATGCCATGTTTGAGAATTCACCAACCTGCTAAGAGTTACTCGTTACACTACAGTCCACGTTTGTGGCACATCTGTAGTCATTTGTGGGTATTTGCTGAGGGTCGAAGGATCGCCTTGCTCAACAAGCACATTCCCAGCTGAGGCTGAATAAGGTATCGCTCTGCTTTTGGTGTGTGCTCTCAGACCATGAGCTAACATCTGTTTTGAAATCCGCTAACTGCCATGTTTTTAGCATGGTGGTGGTTTTGCCATCTCGAAACCTCCCCCAAGCATAGTGCAGAAGTGCTGGCTAGTGTTAGTTATCAAGGGCAAATGCCTTGTGAAAGGATACCTGTTAGGCTAGCTTCATTCAGTTGTGATTTATAGGGATATTGGTTGCAAGTTTGACCTTAAGGAACCAACAATAAGATGCATTTAAGCAGAAATGTGCATAAAACAAGGGTATTATTCAGTGGTAGACAAAAAATGTGATCAGAGGCTGAAAAGAATCTAACCATATTATTTCATCTCAGAGCCACAGTTTAGTATGCACTAATTCATTGTTCAAGGGGACTGTAAAATGTCACTACTGCAAATAACGAGGAATAGCTGTACTTGAGAGAAAAGAAATTTAAAAGCTAGGAGAAATAGCAAGGAGAAAAGTGTGGACAAAGACCAGAGATGGGAAAATTAATGGGTGAAGAACAGAAAATTAACACTTATCGTTGGCATCAAGGCTCAAGAGTAATTGCAATAGAAAAGGTTTGGATGCCACAGTTTGGAAGAGGGGTTCATTATTTGCAGCTGATAAATTTGGACTTAATCTTATTGATACAATTGGAAAAGGTATGTTGTAAAAAGCTCTTTGGGAGGAAAGTAATTTGCCAGGGAACATGGGAAGAACTGGTCTGGGGAAAATGGTGGCAAAGAGCGTTGTCTGTCCACACCAACCTCCACTGATGGGGCTCTGTTGGTGGAGCAGGAAATGGGGCCCCCATGGTTGATACTTAAGGCCCAGCGTGAGGAAGGAAATGATGGAGATGAGGCAGCTCAGGGGACTGGAAGAAGTTCAGGGAGAAAATTCAAAATAACAGAGAAGGTGATGAAGGGAAGATCTGTAACAGAACGGGGAGCCAGGGTAAATGTTGGCATCTGTGGGTGGTGTGGTTGTGCTCCTTTATGTGAGTGAAAACAAGGTTCCGAGAAGGCAAGGCAACCCCAAGAGTAGTCATGGAGACCACTGAAAACAACACCAAATACGTGTATTTAGTTTCAGGAGCTGGCTGCTCTGGATCCCTATGTCATTTAACAGTTATAGTATATTTTGAAGGCAGGAAGTGTCAGATTATCTTTGTCAGTCTTGTTACCTTTTTTTCAGGACTGTTATATAAGTTCACGGTTTCTCATTCAGATTCAGTCTCGTATCTGTGCCTGTGCATGTGCACGGACACACGCACACACCCACACAAGGTGTTGCCTGGCACTCAAGGAACCCTGACAGTGTAGTTCATAACTGGTACAGAAAAGATGCAACAGCTGCTTTGTAGTTACCGGGGGCAGTGTCTGACACACTGAGAGTGGCAGTGTCAGATTTTGGAGGCAGACTGCCCTGAAGCAATCTCTTAATATTTATCTTATAATATTTCCGTTAACACTGACTTTTAAAAAATAAGTGGAATGAAACTGCTCATGAGTCACTGAGGCTTTCTTTATAATGAACTTGCATATGTATGCCTTTGGCAGTTTGTAATTTTAAATGAATTGGGCATGAAGATAAGAGAATGTGACCCTTTTTTTCTTCTGCACCTAGAGGATTTTTGGTTTTGACCAGCCTAGTAAAGGACTTTCAGATTACTGGTAGGAATGAGCTGTCTTGGGGAATTGAGTTCTGTCGTATAGAGGAGTCTCAAATTTGAGCACAATTTCCTTTTTCTTCCTCATTTAGCATCAGTCAACTGCTTCCTTAAAAATCCCTCTGCACTTGGCTGTGTTGGACCATGATGCCTACCATCCTTTGATTGGATTAGCATTGCCTACACTTGTGTCTCTTCCCTGGGTTGTGAGCCCTGTAGGTCAGAGACCATATCTTACTGATCTGTCGCTGTTCCTGGTATAAGGTTTTTCTGAGAGGATCCACTCTGTTGTTTGGGAGTAATTCTTTACCTGGAATAGAAGCACAGATTCTACATAATCCAGTTTCTGTTATCAGTCTCCTGAGGCAGCATGTGGGTAAGAATGAATGCTCCCTGATCTTTCTTTGTTAAAATGCCTTTTCTTCTTTCTTTTAGTTTCAAACAAACATGTAATTCTTTCAAGAATGATAAATTGTGTCAATTGATAAATAAAATAGCTTCCTTTTCACTCTTTGGGAGCAAGGAACCAAAATGGGGATAAGGAATTGACAGTTTCTTCATAGATTTTTCTTTTTTTTGTGTGGTACTAGTATTCACACCAAGGGAGCTCTACCACTGAGATACATCCTCAGCCCTTTTTATTTTTTATTTTGAGTCAAGGTCTCACTAAGTTGCCCAGGTCGGTCTTGAATTTGTGACCTCCTTTTTCAGCTACCTTGAGTGCTATGATTACAAGATGTGCACCACTACACCTAGCTCATGATTAGTTTTACATGTCCAATTCTGCCAAAGATATTCACGTAACTTTATGTCTCCATTCACGTAACTTAAGTCACTCCACAGGTATACATGTGGTCAGCCCAAGGAGCCACTGTATCAAGGATGTCCCTATGCCTGCGTCAAAACTTTCAAATAAAGTACTAGTCTTTCTGTTTATTGAATTTGGATGCTTTACAAATAATGGATAAATAACATTAGAAACAGAATCAACTCTCAGGATAACCCATCTTCAATTAACCCATTGACACTTTTTTTTTTCACTGAAAATAATTCTTAATCGGTCTTTATAAAGAGTTCATGTACCATGATGTCATCTAATTTTATTAAAACATTATACTTTTAATATTTATAATGAATGTGAAAGACTAGCCCAGTATGTATTATTGTAGAAGATTTTCCCTTTCTTTCAGAGGAATTAACTATTGCCATAGAAGGGTATTAGTCTTGCTTGTTTCATGTTTTTTGTTTGTTTGTTTGTTTGTACCTGGGATTGAACTGAGGACCTTGTGCTTGTGAGGCAGATGGCAGCACCACTGAGCTAAATCCCCGGCCCACTTGCTTCATGCTTTGATGGTGTATATCAAATCTTGTTTTTTTTTCTGGAAAAGAAAAGTTAATGAAAATCTGGTTGGAACAATGTGCATGCTTTGGAATTGTCACATGACTTGGCTGATATGAAGTAGAAAATACTTTGATGAATGAGTTTTTAAAGGCTAGATTGAAATTGGAAAAAGATACAGACATGAGAATGTTTTTGAGGGGATGATTTTTATGTGTTTATATTTTCCATTTAGGCTGTAGAATGAAAAACAAATGAACGCTGAGCATTATAGATCAAAAGCGCCTTTGTGATGACTCCAAGCTTGGGGAGGGACAGAGCTGCTGTTTCACTTTTAGCACAGCCCAAAGTCCAGCTCAGCTTTTCTGGGTTAGATAAAGTGCCTAGGAAGGGGAGGGGACGCCTCAGAAGTCACTAATGATAGGAAACATTCTAAGGAGAGCCACATTTACCAAGGGAACATTTTCATTAGACAGTTCCCGACTTGAAAACAGCAATCACTTAATATCTCTTTCTGCTTCTCCCCAGCCACCTCCCACTCCTCTCCCCGCTCCATTGCACATTTTGAAGCTGCTCTGCTATCCCCATTTTACCCTTACACCCTTTAAAAATTCATGACCATTTTAAATTGTGTTTTTGTGAAGACATAGTTGATCTAGTGCAGGTGTTCTCATTGCTAAATTCAGAAAATAGACCTAAATAGCGAAAGCCCTGGGTCATTTTTCTCTAACACAGCTCTTGATGTTCCTTTATCCTTTGGGGTAACAGGCAACGTCCTGTGAGACAGGGCTGGAAAATGGGGGTTTGAGTCAGTGCAGCCACGTCTCCCCGCATCAACACAGAAAAAGAGAAACCTCCTGTGACCTGAGACCGTAGAGGTTAGCTACAGTCCTCAAACACCCGGAAAGGCTCTTTCACTCTCTAGGTTGTGACGTTGTCCTAATCCATACAGTGAGAATGGACACTGTGATCAGAGGAGGTCCCAGTCTGGGGCCCCTGACTCCCTTGTTTCCTATCTGTGCTGCCGACAAGGACATGCAGATGCAGCTTTGTGTGTGACAGGAAGGGCCACTCCTGTCATCTCCATTTCAAAACTCAACACAAAGGGGTATTTTTCCTTGCTCCTGGTGTTTTCTTCTTTTTTTCTTGTTCTTTTGTGGTTTTGGCTTTCTAGCTGTGTTTTTCAACAGATCCAAGAGGTTCAGATGAGATGTTCTTTCCTGTCAAACAGGATCCCAAAACCTTTTGAGGTTTCTCAAGGATTTGTCTCAATAAGCCGAAAAGTCTGTTCTCTTTCTTTGCTGTTGCCAGAAAAGTAATTAGGCCATTTTTCTAATTATAGTAATCTTCCCCAAATGGCATATAACTTCAAATCCAAATGCCATGTAAATTGGCCAACAACGTTCTGCCGTGAAGCACTTTACCAAGACAGCTTGAATGTGGGAGTTTTACTTCGCGTTAAGGCAAAATGTGTTCTCCGTCCCAGTTACAAGTGGGTTTTCTTTCTCAGCGTCTGCCCAAAAGCACAGACAGATCGCAGTTGCTCCGGTCAGTGGCGTTGGGCGGAGGGCAGTTGTCATTCCCGGACAAATTGAAGTCCTCTTGGAAAAAACTGCTTATTCTCCGCAAAACAGGAAGATTAAGTTCTCCTCATGGACTGCAAATCTCCACAGATAAGAGTGAGATTTCTCGTGTCACACAACACAGGGAGTTTTGTTCCCCTAAGAATAACCCCGTTGCAACTGGTCTTGTGGTCCAAAATATGCTCACGGCAGGTAAATTGCTACTTTTGCATGTTCCATTTGTCAAAAAAAGTTTCCACATAATACCTCCTTTAGACATTTGAGTTTTTGGTGCTAAACCGCCCTCTGGCCTTTCTGGAAGGAGTTTCTGGTCTAGAATAAAGACATTATGAATACGGAATAGTTTCTCTGGTATGAGAAACAGAAAGTGTAAATAAGGATCAAAATGTACAATTGATATTGTGAAATAGGAAGAAAGGACCAAAGGGGAAGGGGAGCTAGCAGGGGTAGGGGAAAGGAAAGAAGGGAAAGGAAAAAATATGAGAAAAGGAAAAAAATGGAAAGAAAGTCTGTAAATAAGGAAGGGTTTAGGGGGTGAAGGGAGGGCACGGGGGATGGGGAAAAAAAACCAATATATGTCATATAAAGGTACAAATTCCCAATGATGAATGTCATCATATTGTATACCTAAAATGTACCAATAAAATTGATGAATAAAAAAAGATGTTATGGAGATGTCTCTACAAAATGGAACAGGGCCCCGAAATATTCAAGAGTAAGGCTGAATTTCTCCTAGAAATGATGAATTTTATAGTGATAGAAAAAGGTATAAACCTGGATAAGAATTTAAGAAACCAGAAGTGGAGCCAGCATTCAGGGTGCAGTAGGAGTATGTCCTGGTGACTGTGGTTTGTAGATGCTACTAAACTGTGCGGTGCTAACCCGGGGTATCTCGTTTCTCCAGAACGGTGCCATTATGCCTTGGACACCCAGGTGATTATGAGCAGAAGGGAGAATGCATGAAGTGAGTGTTTCCAAATGTTAGCCTTTTCTGATCATATTTGAATTTTCTAATTCTTTCGTGTCTGGTGTGCAGAGGGGTGACTTGAGATATGTGTGAAGGTGCCACCCCCAAGCTATTTTTGTAGAAATTATGTTCACTGGGTCTGGTGTGAGGTCCCAGAATCTGCATTTTAGCAAATTTCTTAGTGGTCCCAATGAGGTGGTTGTAATCAAGGTGATTCTCAATTACTTGCAGGATTTTCAAGGACATATTAGGTCAGCAAATCCACTCAGAGCACAAATTGGACTGAAGTCAAACAAGTGAATAATACTTTGTAGGTGTGCTATAGAATTCTCTAAATTTTTTTTTCTTTGTTTATTTTTTTGAGACAGGGTCTCACTATGTAGTTGAGGCTGACCTGGAACTCACTATGTAGCCCAGGCTGGTCTCGAACTCACAGTGATCCTCCTGCCTCAGCCTCCCGAATGCTGGGATTATAGGCGTGCACCACCATGCCCAGCTAGAATTCTCTAATTTTGAAGGGACAAAATAAGTATGGTTATAGTTGGGATGGGAGGATGAATTAGAAAGCTTTTTCTTTATTCCCCCTCCCTTTCTGAAAGTTACTTGGGATAGAATAGTGGCCTACTAAATGAAAATTAGATTGTTTAGATCACCGTATGGATTAGTTTTTTTTTTGTTTATTTTTTCTTTTGGTACTGGGAATTGAACTCAGGACCTTGTTCTTGCCAGGCAGGTGCTGTGCCACTGAGCTACATCTCAAGTCCCCTATGGATTAATTTTAAAAAATAGTTGTTTAGATTTTGAAGTGAGAAATAGAGAAAAGTGGAACTCTGAGCGTTTTTTCTTAGAGAACGGAATTTAAAAATATACCCTTGAGGAAAGGACACCAATATTTGGGAAAGCTCTTAAACCCTACTTTATAAGGCTATTAGGAAATATTAGAATGAATATCTATCTTTTCTGAAAGGAAGAGAACATTTATAAAAATACCCTCTGAGTCTACTTAGTATTATTTCTGTGGACTGTCCCCACACTATTCACATTTCTTGGGCTGTTGTCTAAATTCTGTTGTATGTTCCTTGTGACTTCCTGCTAATCTTTTTTCAAAATCTTATACGGAAAGTGCCTTTCACTGTTTTGTCAGTGAGCCGTGGAGTCTAAATTCTTGATGGCCTAGTGGCAAAAGTCAGGGCAAAATAATCTTGGATTTTTTAAAATTAGAAATAAAGTTTTTCTTAAAAGCACCTTTCTAATCAACATTTCTCGAAATCTTGTTAGTGTGAGCATATGAAATGGATTCCTCCGTAATAGAAACTTTTCATAAAGTTGTTTCCTTGTTGCCAATACTTTATGTCCAGTAGTACATTCCTGAGAAGCCAATTTTTTAAAGGGGGCATTTAACCTCATCCTAAAAACACTACTGAATTCTAGGAAAATGCTTCTTCCAGTCATCCCCCAATTCCTTGCTTATCACAGCCTCTTTAATCTTAATAGCCCAGTGAGGCTGCTTGATTTTTTAATGGTATAATTATAATTTGTAAAGGGTCAAGAAGAATATGAATATAAAAAGATTTTAGTCTTCGATTTTTGGAAAGTTTGATTCAGCTCTCCTATCTTCACCCCAAATAACTTCCAAGGACACTCAAGCAGGAAAGTAGGCAGAATAATGGTCAAGCTGAGACCTCAGGACGTAATTTCTGGAATCTGTCCACGTTATCTTATCAGAAAAAAAGTGTTTTTGCAAAAACAATTCAACTAAAACGATGATGGGGAGATCTTCCTGGATTATCCAAGTATTGCCTAATCCCAGATATCTTCATAGGAGAGAGTGGGAGGCAGATTTGATTCATGCACGAAGAGGAGGGGGCAGTGCAAGCGCAGAGGCAGAGTCCAGTGTTCTGGCCACAAGTCAAGGAATGTGGCAGCCACCAGAAGCCAGGAGCAACAAAGCAAGGAATTCTCCCCAGAGACCCTGTAGGGAATGAGGTCCCACGCATGCACACCTTGACTTTGGACACATGGTCTCCTGAATTGGGAGAGAGTATAATTCTGTTGTCTTAAGGTTTCAGGTTTGTGGTGGCAGCCCTGGGAAAGTAAGTCAGCCAGTGAGCTGTCCGCAGACCCTCTTCTTTTGACTGGTACTCTGGTTTGCAGCACAGTGGGCATCTGAGAAGCTCCTAAAACAAAACAAACTGGATTTTTGTGTCTCATCCCAGATCTAGGCAATCAGAAATATTAGGAATGGAAACCAAGGATCTATATTTCTAACAAACTGCCCAGGAAATTGTGATGTGTACTAGGTTTGATAGCCCTGTCATTATGGTGCTATATTAGTTTCCAATTTCTGCTCTAAGAAATTACCACAAATGTAATGGCTTAAAAACAATGCAGATTTATTCTCTTACAGTTCTGGAGGTCAGCAGTTCAAAATTAGTCTCACTGGAGTAAGACCAAGGTGCCAGCAGGGTGGGCTTCTCTTGGAGTCTGAGGGAGAATCTGGTCCCTGCCTTTTCAGCATGCCCTAGACATCTGTATTCTGCAATTAGTAGCCCCCTTTCCCATTTTCAAGGTGTGTTACTATAATCTCTGCTGCTCTGACTCTCTTGTGTCCCTTCTACAAGGATCACTGTGACTACATCAGACCTTCCCAGATAAACTAGGAAAAGCTCCTCATTTTGAAAGCTCCTTATCTTGATCCCATCTGGAAAGTTCAACTTTGCCATACAAAATGATATTCATGCTTCATGCTACCTGGGATTAGTTGTGAATATATTGGGGTAATAATATTCAGACCCCATGATAATATCTCATGTAAAAATCATGGATGCAAATGAAGTTCAATCACAGCATATCATGCTTAATTCATGATTTATTCACCAGCGTGTGTGTGTGTGTGTGTTGTGCGTGTGTGTGTGTTTGCATGTTTTTATAATTAAAGCCACTAGGAGTAAAAATGTTTGCACATGGCCGTTACTGTCCTTGACACTTTGTCAGAGAACAAAAGACACAAAACTGTTGCTTTTGCAACATTATTACATTAGCACAACATTACAAATTAATTTAAATGCAGAGCTCAGAAATGATCAGATGGGGAGATTTTTGCCTTCCCGACATCACTACCATCCCCTTCCCAACCATCCCATACCAAACACAATTTCTTAGTTACTTCCTTGTTGCTAAGACACAATACCTGACACCTGCAAATTAAAGGAGGAAAGGTTTATTTCCGCTCACAGTTTGTAGAGGTTTCAGTCCAGAGTCAGCTGGCTGCAAGACAGGGTGGCCTGGCAGAGGAGAAGCATGGCATGGTAGAAGGAAGCAGAGAGATGAAGGAAGGAGGGAGGGAGGTCCACCTGTCCAGGCCAGCTTCTCCAGCCAGGCCTCGCCTTCAGGCTCATATTCAGCTATAAACTCAGTGGACTAAATCCGCTGAGGTCCCTGTGATCCACTCACCTCCTAAAGCCCCACCTATGAGTGCACCAGGCTCTGAGGGGGCATCTAGTTTAAACCATAACACCCACATTCTGAGTAGAAACACAAGTCTTGCTCTGCAAATGTAGGCTTAAGACATCCCAAATAAACATTTGCATAAATGAAAACTGGGCTTCGCTTTGTACATGTCATTGTAAGACCAGCCCTCACGGGCCCCTTTCCAACCTTTGCTCTTCTAAGCTCTCTTTGTTATCATTTGCCCTTAGTGAAACCTTGACTCAAAAAAATTTATAGGGGCATTGTTCAGTGCAAAGGCCCAGAGTTTAATCCCTGGTACCACCCCACAACCACGACCAACGACAACAAAAAAGAATATATATATTTTAGAGTTTATTACCAGAGCAATCAAAGGCCAAAGTTGTTAATAATTGAAAAAAGCCACATCTACCCAAAGTGACAGCAAATGTTTTATTTTATTTTACTCCTCCCACACATTCATAGGTATGTGTGCATGTACTTGTTTACTGAATAGTATTCTGTTGTACCATCAAACTTTTCCTCATTAAGCATCGATTGACTGGTAAGTCATATTTTTTAGTAAGTCATTTTTTTAATAGCCCACAGTTTCTAATTTTGTTTCCTTTAGAGGGAAATTTTAAATATTTTTTTGGAATAATGAGTTCAGGGTCTTTTTAAATTTTATTTTTCCTAAACTTTGATGTTGTTTTATTCATATTTAGCTCAATAAAAAATCATTATTTCTAAGCATGAACTTTCATACGGTTCAAAACATTAATATTTCTTAAGACAGTGTTGTCATATTAACATTGCATCATTTATAAATTTCAATCGTATAATTGTCATAGTATAGATGTGGGAATAAATGCAGCACATTCTTTTCTTTCCCCATTAAGTTAATTGGTACGCTTAAAACAAGCAACACAATTCCATTTATCATTGGGATCTTGTACCTTTACATGATGTGTCTTGGTTCTTGTTTTTTCCCCATACCCTTGCCCTCCCTTCACACTCTTCACCTTTCCCTATTTACAAAGAATTTGTTTCCATTTTTTACCTTTTTTCACATTTTTAATTTTCTCTTATTTCCTTCCCCCCTTCTCACTTTGCCTCCTGTTTCACACTCTCAATTATATACCCTTTGAACCTGATTTACACATTTAGTTTTTCACACCAGAGAAACTGTTTGGTATTTACTCAAGTGTGTCCTATTTATTTCACTGAAGAGTATGGCCTCAATATGCATCCATTTAGCTATAAATGTTTCTAGTTTCTCATTCTTTATGGCGGAGTACTACTCCATTTAATACAAAAACCACATCATCTTTATCCAGTCTCCAATTGATGGGCGTGTGTGTTGTCTCCAAGTTTTACCTATTATGAACTGTGCCACTGTAAACATGGGTGTGTGTATATCACTGTGGTATGATTCTTTTAATTCTTTTGGAAAGATACCCAGCAGAGGAATAGCTGGGTCAAATGGAATCTTTAATCTTAGTTCTTTGAGGTATCTCCATATTAACTTCCATAGCGGTTGCACCAGTCTGCACTCCCACCAGCAATGGAGAAGGGTTCCTTCTCCCCACAGCCCTGGCAGCATTTGTTATTGGTTTATTTTTTTTTTTCGTCATTGAGTTTATTGGTACATTTTAGGTATACAGCACAGTTACATTCATTATTGGGATCTTGTATCTTTACATGACAGGTCTTAGTTCTCATTTTTTTCCCTTGTCCCTGCCCTCCTTTCACCCCTCCTCCCCTCCACCTTTACAAACACTTCATTGCCATTTTTTCATTTTCTCATATTTTTTCTTTTCCCTTATTAGCTTTCGCCTACCCTTCCCACTTTCCCTACACCTTTAGCCCCTTTCTTCCTATTTCACATTGTCTATTATATCATTAGGATGTTATGTACTATTATAGTTTATTCACACCAGAGAAACTATTCGGTATTTACACATGTGTGACTTATTTATTTCACTTAGGAGTGTATGCTCAATATGTATCCATTTTCCTATGAATGACTCTAATTTCTCATTCTTTATGGCTGAGTAGTATTCCATCTTATAGAAAAACCACTTCTTTATCCAGTTTCCAAATGATGGACAAATGGGCTGTTTCCAAGTTTTAGCTATTACAAATTGTGCCGTTATAAACATAGGTGTGCATATATCTCTGTGGTATGATTCTTTTAATTCTTTTGGAAAGATACCCAGCAGAGGGATGGCTGCGTCAAATGGAACCTGTATACTAGTTCTGTGAGGTATCTCTGTATTGATTTCCATAGTGGTTGCACCAGTCTGCACTCCCACCAACAGTGGAGAAGGCTTCCTTTCTTCCCACAACCTGTCAATATTTGTTATTGTGTGATTTCTTGATAGCAGCCATTCTTTGTGGGGTGAGGTGGAATCTCAGTGTTGTTTTCATCTGCATCTCTCGAATGACCAGTGATGTGGAACATTTTTTCATATATTTACTTGCTGCTTTTGCTTCTTTGTCTGAGAAATGTCTGTTCATTTCAGATGTCCATTTTTGAATTGGGTCTTTATATTTGGGGAGGGGCTGATTGTTTTGAGTTCTTTATATATTCTAGATAAGAGTCCTTTGAGGAGCAGGTGGTAAAATTTTTTTCCCACATTGTAGGTTGTCTCTTAGTTCTGTTGATGGTTTCTTTTGCAGTACAGAAGCTTTTTAATAAGATGAGATCCCAGTTGTTGATTCTTTCTGCTAGTTTCCGTGTTACTGAGGATTTGTTTGTGAAGTCTTTTCCTATGCCAGTGTCTTCAAGAGTTCTGCCTAACTTATCTTCCAGCAAGTTTAGTGTTTCTGTTTTGATATTTAGATCTTTAATCCACTTGGACTTTAATTTAGTGCATAGTGAAAGACAAGGGTCCAGTTTTAATCTTTGGCAAATTGAAAGCCAGTTTTTTCAATACCATTTATTAAAGAGGCTATCTTTCCTCCAGTGGGGATGGTCAGCTCCTTTGTCAAAGATGATATAGCTGAGTACATCTGGAGTTGTTTTTGTGTCTTCCAATCTGTTCCACTGATCCTCAGATCTGTTTCTTTGCCAGTGCCATGCTTTTTTTATCACAGTGACTTTGTAGTATAGTTTCAGATTGGGAATTGTTATACCCGCTACCATGGCTTTATTGCCTAGGATGGCTTTTGCTATTCTAGGTCTCTTCTGATTCTAAAGGAATTTCTGGATTATTTTTTTCTAGTTCTGTGAAATATAGTGTTAGAATTTCAATTGCCATTGCATTGAATCTGTATAGCAGTTTTGGTAGTATGGCCATTTTCACTATGTTGATTCTTCCTAGCCAGGAGCAGGGGATATCTTTCCTTTTTCTTATATCTCTTTTGATCTCTTTTTTCAGAGTGCTGTAGTTTTCAGTGTAGAGATCTTTTGTTTCTTTTGTTAGATTGATTCCTAGATACTTCATTTTTTGGATGCTATTGTGAAAGGAATTGTTTCACTAATTTCTCTCTCAGTGAGTCTGTTATTTGTGTACAAGAAGGCTATCGATTTTGGGGTGTTGACCTTGTGTCCAGCTACTCTGCTAAAAGTGTCAATTAAGTCTAGAAGTCTTTTGGTGGAGTTTTTTGGGTCTTCAATGTAGAGTATCATATTGTCAGCAAATAATGACAGTTTAACTTCTTCCTTTCCTATCTTTATTGCTTTAATTTCTTTCTCTTCTCTAATTGCTGTGGCTAATGTTTCCTGAACTATATCGAAGAGGAGTGATGATAGTGGGCATCCTTGTCTTGTTCCTGATTTTAACATGAAGGTTTTCAGTTTTTGGCCATTTAATATGATGTTGGCTGTTGGTTTTTCATAGATAGCCTTTATTAAGTTGAGATATAGACCATCTATTCCAATTTTTGCAGGTTTTTTTTTTGTCATGTATGGGTGTTAAATTTTGTCAAATGCTTTTTCTGCATCTATCGAAAGGATCATATGGTCTTTGTCCTTGACTTTGTTAATGTAGTGTATTACATTTATTGATTTACGTATGTTGCACCATCCTTGCATCCCTGGTATAAATCCGACTTGGTCAGGATGTATGATCTTCTTGATGATCCTCTGTATTCTGTTTGCTAGTATCTTATTAAGGATTATTTCATCTATATTCATTAAGAAGATTGGCCTTAGTTCTCTTTTTTAGTTGTGTCTTTCCCTGGTTTGGGAATCAAAGTGATACTTGCTTCCAGGAATGAATTTGGAAGTATTGCTCCCCTTTCAATTTCAATGTAAATTTTGAAGAGTAAAGGCAGTAGTTCTTCTCTAAATGTCTTGTAAAATTCAGCAGTGAATCCATCAGGAACTTGCTTTTCTTTGTTGGTAAATTTTTAATTACATTTTCAATGTCACTGATTGTAATTGGGGTGTTTAACATTTTTATCTTCTTTGTTCAACTTTGATAATTCATAAGTATCTTGAAATTTGTCCATTTTCTTCTGTGTTTTCCATTTTATTGGTGTACAGTTTTCTCAAAGTAGGTATTAATGATCCTCTAGATTTCTGTTGGATCTGTTGTGACTTCACCTTTTTCATTCCTGATTGCATGGATCTGAGACTTTTCTTTCCTTTTTTTGATAAGGTTAGCTAAGGGTTTATCGATTTTATTTATAATTTAAAAAAAACAACTTTTTGATTCATTTATTTTTTTGTATCTTTTTCTTAGTTTCCATTTGCATTGATTTCTGCTCTAATCTTTGTGATTTCCTCTCTTATTATAGCTTTGGGTTTTTCTTGCTTTTGTTTTTCTAGTAGTTTAAAATTTATCATTAGGTTGTTTATTTGAGCTCGCTCTGTTTTCCTAGTGTGGGCATTCAGTGCTACGAATTTTCCACATAGAACTGCTTTCATTGTATCCCAAAGATTCCTGTATGTTTATTGGCATTTTCATTTATTTGTAAAAACTGTCTAATTTCTTCTTTAATTTCTTCTGTGATCCATTGATTGTTCAGGAGAATGTTGTTAATTTCCATGTGTTTGTGAAGTTCCTATGGTTTCTTATGCTATTGATCTCCAGCTTGATTGCACTATGATCTCATAATATAAAGGGGATAACTTTGATTCTTTTGCATTTATTCAGACCTGTTCTATGAGCTAGTATGGTCATCTATCTTGGAGAATGACCCATGTGCAGCCAAAAAGAATGCATATTCTAATTTTGTTGGGGTGGAACACTCTATAGATGTCTATTATGCCCATGAGTTCGAAAGCTTGGTTGAGTTCTAGTATTTTGTTTTTGATTTTCTGCCTAGATGATCTGTCTATTTGTGATAGTGGGGCATGTAGATCCCCCGCTATGATTGTATAATTGCTTAGTTGGTTTTTCATGTTACTTAATATTTGTTTTATATAGTTGGGGGCATTAATATTTGGTGCATATATGTTTATGATTGTCATCTTTTCCTCTTGAATTTTTCCCTTTACAAGGATATAGTGGCCTTCTTTGTCTCTCTTAATCACTTTTGGTTTGAAATTTACTTTGTCTGCAAATAAGATTGCTACCCCTGGTTTTTTCTGGGCTCCTGTTGCATGGAGAATTGTTTTCCATCCTTTCACTTTCAGTCTTTGGGCTTCTTTTTGCACTAGGTGTGTTTCTTGTATAAAACATAGTGTTGGATTTTGCTTCTTAATCCATTCTGCCAGTCTATTTCTTTGATTGGTGAATTGAGGCCATTGACATTGATGGTTATAACTGATATGTGCTGACTTATTATTGTCATGTTATTGTCCTTTTGTTGACTCTTTTTACTTTTTTACCTTCTCCTTTTAGTTTCTTGCCTTGCCTATATGATTTGGTCTGTTGGACCTTTTGGTGTTGTGACTTTCATTGTCTTTTTCTAGGATATTATTTAGGATTCCTTGTAGTGCTGGTTTGGTGTTCATGAAGTTTCTCAGGTGTTCTTTGTCATGGAAGTATCTTATTTCCCCATCCATTTTGAAAGAGAGTTTTGCAGGATACATCGGTCTAGGTTGGAGGTTGTTTTCTTTTAGGACTTGAAATACCTCACTCCAGGTTCTCCTTGACCTGAGGGTTTGTGTTGAAAAGTCTGCTGTGATTCTGATGGGCTTTCCTTTGCATGTGATTTGTTTCTTTTCTCCTATTGTATGTAGTATTTTCTTCTGTTGGGTTTCTGGGATCTTGATTATTATATGTCTAGGTGTAGTTTTTTTTGATCGTGGCTAGTTGGAATCCTATATGCCTCACTTATCTGAATGTCAAATTCTTCCCCTCTGTTTGGGAAGTTTTCTGTCATTAATTTTGTGAACAGCTTTTTTAAGTCATTTGTGTTTTCTCCTGCTACTTCATGTATTCCTATCAGTCTTATGTTTTTCTTCTAGGAGTTGTTGGATCAATTTCTCATGATCCCTTATTGTTTTTAAGAGACCTCTCTTTTCATGGTTACTGACTGTAATCCTTCTATATCTGAGATTCTATCTTTGCATTCTTTTATTCTGTTTCGAACACTTTCAATAGAGTTTTTAATCTCCTGGATATATGTTTGAATCTGTTTTATGGATTCCATTTCTTTCCTATGTTGGGTGTTTATTTTTTCCATTTCTTTCTTATGCTGGGCCTTCATGGCTTCTATCATGGTCCTGAGCTCATCTATTTTTTTTTGTCAGTTTCTGTTGTAGAGCCTTGAATCATGACTTCCATTTTGCTTATCATCTCTATGGTTATCTGGGAAATCATTTTTGTTTTGAATTTTTCTAGAGCCCAATTGATCTGTTTTCTTACATCCTGTGCTATGGGTTCAGGGTGTCCTGCTGGTTCATTACCAGACTTTTCATTCTCATTTGCCCTAGAGTTTGCCATTGGTGTACTGGAAGTCTGTCCTTGTGTCTTGCTTAAGTGTTTTCTCATTTTTATTTTTGTTGTTGGGTTGTCCTTGGTTTAATTTCTCGGTTATTACTTAAATCTTCCTGATACCGTTGTGCTTTAGCTTTTGAATCTCTAATGACTCACAGACATTCTCATTTTCATAATATCAGAGAAAACAACTCATTAAATCAATCACAATCCTTTATCCCAATTGATACAATGAGCAACACAGTAGGATCAAGCACAACTTGCAAATTGACCACTTGTGGTAGTCATTAATCTATCACCTTTAAACTATGTGAATTAAATTAAAATCAAGAAGCAGCCCAAAATATGTTAGCAGTGAATACACTTTTCAGTATAGCATCTTTACCATTTAGGATGGGGGCTTAGACATAGTTAGGACAAGAGGAGTAAATACGTGAAAGAATTGGAGAAAGTTTCAAGTGAAGCCAGAGGACATAGAATGACCGTACAATCTTTAGGAAACTATTAATTTCAAAAGGGATAAGTAGAGTGCAAAAATAAAGACAAGAATATAACCACTTAACAGTAACAGGGGCTTGCCTTCCCTTGAAGCTATGGAGCCTTGAGTGAGGTAAAATGACAGAAGAAAAGAACATAAAGAAAAAAGAAAAAATGATAAAAGAAGAAATCTGAGTTAGGGCAGGAGCAGGATCAGAAAGGGAGAAGAGGGATAATATAGTGGAGGAAGAGACTGAGTTGGAGAAAGAGGACAGAAAAAAGAAAGAATTTGCAGAGTGGAATGAGGAAAAGAAAGAAAAAAAATGAATTTGAAGGGCCTCTTTCAGACTATATCTCTGCTGTCCTAATATACAATGTGCACAGCCCATGTGTGAACCAAGTCCCCTTATGTCAGCTAGCCAATAGCAGATCCCCGCCACTCAGACTGACCTCAGCCCTCAAGGCCCAGATTGAGTTCCCTGACCTGCAGTGTTGAACTCCACACAGTTCTACTACATGTTTCCCCTGCCCTTTCTTTTGTTTTTTTTTCAGCTTTAATTGAGTTTATTGGTACATTTTAGGGATACAGTACAGTTCCATTCATTGTTGGGAATTTGTACCTCTACATGACATGTCTTGATTCTCATTTTTTCCCCTTGTCCCTGCCCTCCCTTCACCCCCTCCTCCCCTCCCCATCTACAAACACTTTATTTCCATCTTTTCATTATCTCACATTTTTTTCTTTTCCCTTATTACCCTTCCCCTACCCATCCCACCTTCCCTACACCTTTAGCTCCTTTCTTCCCATTTCTAAATGTCAGTAATCTTATTAGGATCTTCTGTATGATTGCAGATTATTCACACCAGAGAGACTATTCGGTATTTACACATGGGTACCTTATTTATTTCACTTAGGAGTGTATCTTCAATATGTATCCATTTTCCTATGAATGAATCTATTTTCTCGTTCTTTATGGCTGAGTAATATTCCATTTTATAGAAAAACCACATCTTCTTTATCCAGTTCCCCTGCCCTTTCTTTAAAGATGTTCAAAGTTGGGAGCTCAGAAAAATACCCACCTATGCCTCTGCAGAGTGGGTCCAAAGACTGGCACAATCAGGAGGTCTGAGAGTGGCGGGGGGGGGGCTTCAGGGGCGCCAGCATGGCTACCTTTCTTGTTGGAGCTGGTGGTGGCACAGGCAGGGGAGGCCATGTCTACCCGGTCCTGCTGAATGGGCCCAAGTAGGCTGAATGGAGAGCAGATCTCTGAGTGGCCTTCCCAAATCTCACCTTCTTTGCTGGGGCTGGTGGCGTGCAGGCAGTGGAGGGCACAGCTACCCGTCCCACTGAATGGTCCCAAGGCTGTTGATTTCTTGACAGCAGCCATTCTTTCTGGGGTGAGGTTGAATCTCAGTGTTGTTTTCATCTGAATCTTTCAAATGACCAGTGATGTTGAACATTTTTTCATATATTTATTTTCTGCTTTTCCTTGTCTGAGAAATATCTGTTCATTTCAGATGCCCATGTTGAATTGGGTCTTTGTATTTGGGGGGTCTGATATTTTTGAGTTCTTTGTATATTCTAGATAGTAGACTTTTGTCTGAGGAGCAGCTGGTAAAATTTTTTGCCACATTGTAGGTTATCTCTTCGTTCTGTTGGTGATTTTTCTTGCATTGCAAAAACTTTTTAATATAAGAAGGTCCCAGTTGTTGATTCTGTGTGCAAGTTCTTGTGCTGCTGAGGAATTATGCATAAAGTCTTCTTATATGACAATGTCTTTGAGAGTTCTACCTAATTTATTTTTCAGTACGTTTAATGTTACTGTTTTGATATTTAGATCTTTAATCCACTTGGATTTTAGTTTAGTGCATAGTAAAAGATAGGGATCTAGTTTTATTTTTTGCCAAGTTGAAAGCCATTTTTTTAAGACCATTTATTAAAGAGGCTGTCTTTCCTCCTGTGAGGATAGTTGACTCCTTTGTCAAAGATGAGAAAGAGGAGTATGTCTGGAGTTGTTTCTGCATCTTCTAATCTATTCCACTGATCCTCAAGTCTGTTTCTTTGCCAGTAGCATGCTGTTTTTATCACAGTGGCTGTGTAATAGTTTGAAGTTGGGAATTGTGATACCCCCTGCCATGTCTCTGTTGCCTAGAATGGCTTTTGCTATTCTAGGTCTCTTCTGGTTCCACGTGAATTTTTGGACTGTTTTCTCAAGTTCTGTGAAATATATTGTTGGGATTTCAATTGGGATTGCATTGAATCTGTATAACAGTTTTGGAAGTGTGGCCATTTTCACTATCTTTATTCTTCCTACCTAGGAGCAAGGGGTATCTTTCCATCTTCTTATATCCTCTTCTATCTCTTTTTTTTAGAGTGCTATAATTTTCAGTGTAGAGATCTTTTGTCTCCTTTACTAGATTGATTCCTAGATATTTCATGTTTTGGAAGTTATTGTGAAACGAATTGTTTCACTGATTTCTCTTTCAGTGAGCCTGTTATTTGTATACAATAACGCTACTGATTTTTGAGTGTTGACTTTGTATCCAGCTACTCTACTAAATATGTCAATTATGTCTAACAGTCTTTTGGCAGAGTTTTTTGGGTCTTTTATGTAGAGTATCATATTAGCAAATAGTGACAGTTTAACTTTTTCCTTTCCTATCTTTATTCCTTTTATTTGTTTCTTTTGTCTAATTGCTGTGACTAATGTTTCTAGAACTATATTGAATAGGAGTGGTGATAGTGGACATCCTTGTCTTATTCCTGATTTTAGCATGAAGGTTTTCAGTTTTTGACCATTTAGAATGATATTGGCTATTGGTTTTTCTTAGCCTTTATCAGTTTGAGATAAAGAACATCTATTCCAGTTTTCTGCACAGTTTTATCATAAATTGGTGTTGAAATTTGTCAAATGCTTTTTCTGCATCTATTGAGATGATTATGTGGTTTTTGTCCTTGACTCAGTTAATATAGTATATTACATTTATTAATTTATGTATGTTGAACAATCCTTGCATTCCTGCAATAAATCTGACATGGTGATCATGTATGATATTGATAATCTTCTGTAGTCTGTTTTCCAGTATCTTATTGAGGATTTTTGCATCTATGTTCATTAGGGAGATTGTCCTGTAGTTCTCCTTTTTGGTTGGGTCTTTCCCTGGTTTTGGAATCAATGTAATACTTGCTTCCAGGAATGAATTTGGAAGTATTGCTCCCCTTTCAATTTCATTGAAGAGTTTAAAGAGTAGCGGCAATAGTTGTTCTCTAAATGTCTTGTAGAATTTAGCAGTGAAGCCATCAGGACCTAGGCTTTTCTTTGTTGGTGATGTTTGAATTACATGTTCAATTTCACTGAATGTAATTTGGGTGTTTAAACATTTTATATGTTCTTTGTTCAACTTTAGAAGTTCACATATATCTAGGGATCTGTCCATTTCTTCTGTATTTTCCACTTTATTAGAATACAGTTTTTCAAAGCAGGTATTGATGATCCTCTGGATTTCTGCTGGATCTGTTGTGACTTTACCTTTTTTATTCCTAATTGCATGAATTTGAGGCTTTCCTTTCCTTTTTCTGATAAGTTTGTCTAAGGGTTTATCAATTTTATTTATTCTTTCAAAAAACCAGCTTTTCTATTCATTGATTTTTTTTTTGTGTAGTTCTCTTAGTCTTCATTACATTAATTTCTTCTCTGATCTTTATAATTTCCTCCCTTGTATGAGCTTTTTGTTTGTCTTGCTCTTCTTTTTATAGAAGCTCAAGGTTTAGCATTAGGTTGTTTATTTGAGCTTGCTCTGTTTTCCTAGTATGGGCATTTACTGCTATGAATTTCACTCATAGAACTGCTTTCATTGTGTCCCATAGATTCCTGTGTGTTGTATTGCAATTATCATTTAATTGTAGAAACTGTCTAAGTTCCTCTTTCATTTCCTCTTTTACCCAATGGTTGTTCGGAAAGGTGTTATTTAATTTCTATGTGTTTGTTAAGTTCTTGAAGTTTCTTAGGCTATTGATCTCCAGTTTAATTGCACTGTGGTCTGATAATATAGAGGGGATAACTTCAATTTCTTTGCACTTATTTAAGCATGTTTTATGAGCTAGCATGTGATCTATCCTGGAGAATGACCCATGTGCATCCAAAAAGAATGTATATTCTGATTTTGTGGGGTGGAACACTCTGCAGACATCTATTAGGTCTGTTTGTTCTAGGACTTGGTTCATTTCTGTTATTTTATTGTTGATTTTTTTTTGTCTAGATGATCTATTTGTGTCAGTGGAGTATTAAGGACCCCTACTACAATTGTATTAGTGTTTATTTCATTTTTCACATCTATTAATATTTGTTTTGTATAGTTTGGGGCATAAGTATTTGATGTATATATACTTATGATTGTGATTTCTTCCTCTTGTTCCTTTTAGAAGGATGTAGTGGCCTTCTTTGTCTCAATTAATTAGTTTTGATTTGAAATCTACTCTGTCTGAAATATGATAGGTACCCCTCCTTTTTTCTGGGCTCCTGTTGTATAGAGAACTGTTTTTCCATCCTTTTATTCTCAGTCTGTGAATTGCCTTCTGGATTAAGTGGATTTCTTGTATATAGCATGTTATTGGATTTTGCTTTTTAATCCATTCTGCCAGCCTTTTTCTTTTGATTGGTGAATTGAGGCCATTAACACTGATGGTTATAACTGTTATGTATTCATTTTTCATTGTCATGTTACTTTCCTATTGTTGGTTCTTTTATTTTTTATTTTTCCCTCTCTCCCTTTAATTTCTTGTCTTGCTTCATATATTTGCTCTATTGGCCCTTATGGAGTTGTGGTCTTCATTGCCTTTTTCTAGGATATTATTTAGAAGTGTTTGGTGTGCTAGTTTAGTGTTCATGAAATTTCTTAGGTGTTCTTTGTCATGGAAGAATCTTATTTCCTCATCAGTTTTGAAAGCTAGTTTTGAAGGATACATCAGTCTCAGTTGGAGTTATTTTCTTTTAGGACTTGAAATACCTCACTCCAGGCTCTCCTTGACCTGAGGGTTTGTGTTGAAAAGTCTGCTATGATTCTGATGATCTTTTCTTTGCATGTAATTTGTTTTTTTTCTCTAACTGCTTGTAGTATTTTGGTCTTCTGTTGGGTTTCTGAGATCTTGATTATTATATATCTTGGTGTAGATTTTTTTTGATCATGGCTTATTGCAGTCCTGTATGCCTCAATTATCTGTATGTCAAATTCTTCCCCTTTGGGAAGTTTTCTGTCATTAATTCTGTGAATATTTTTTTATGTCATTTGTACTTTCTCTTGCTACTTCATGGATAACTATCAGTCTTATATTATTCTTTGCATCATCTAAAAGTTGTTAGATTGATTTCTCATGATCGCTTAATATTTTTAAGAGATCTCTCTTTTCGTGGTCACTGACCACAATCCTATCTTCAATATCTCTAAAATTCTATCTTCACTTTCATTCATTCTGCTGCAAATGCTTTCTATAGAGTTTTTAATCTCCTGGGTATCTGTTTGAATCTGTTTCATGGTTTCCATTTCTTTCCTATGCTGGGTATTCATGGTTTTCATCATGGTCCTGAGCTCATCTATTTTCTTTTTTAACTGTTTCTCTTCTAGAATCTCTAATCATGTCTTTTATTCTTCTCATCCTCTTTATGGTTATCTGGGAAATTATGTGTGTTTGAATTTTTCTACAGCCTCTGTTTTTTTTTCTGTTTTGTTTTGTTTTTCACTTGCTGTGCTATCAGTTCATGGTGTCCAGATGGTTGAGTGTCACCCTTTCCCCCCCCCATTTTCCCCAGAGTTTATCTTTGGTGAGGTGGAAGTCTATGTCTGTGTTTGTGTCTTGTTTAAATGTCTTCTTATTTCTGTTTTTGTCATGGGTACTATCCTTGGTTTAATTCCTGAGTTAATACTTTAATCTTTCAGGTATAGCTCATCTTTAGGTTTTGAGTCTCTAATGACTCTGAGGCAATCTCATGTTCATTATACCAGGGAGGACAACTGATTAGATCAATCACAACACCTTAGCCCAAGTGATACAATCAGCAACACAATAGCATCAGGCACAGTTTAGAAAATGACAATTTGTGGTAGTTATTAATCTATAACCTTTAACTGTGTGAATTAAATCAAAATCAAGGACCAACCCCAAATAGGTTTATAGTGAATAAACTCTTCAATATAGCAACTTTACCCTTCAGGATGAGGACTTAGAAGGAGTTGGGGAGGGAGGGGTAGGATAGAGAAATATTAGAAGTGAGGTTAGAGGACACAGGAAGATCACACAAACTCTAGGGAGCTGCTGAAGAGAAGAGAAGAAGACAAAATATACACAAGAACAGAACAAAATAACAACAAAGGAAGGCTAGAGACTGTAGTCATTTTCTTTTAAAACTATTGGCAATTGAGAGAAGTAAAAGAGAGAAAAAGAAAAGAAAGAAAATAAATTCAAACTAGGACAGGAACAGGAACAAAAAAGGAGCGTGCTGGAGAGCATGGTGGGAGGAAGGGAGAGAGAGAGAGAGAGGGAAAAGAAGATAAAAAAATGATTAAAAAGAAACAAATTTGAGAAAATAAAAAGACAAGAAAGTTTTTTAAATGATTAAAGATAAAAGAAAAATATTTCTTTGATATTAAAAAATACAAATAGAAATAAAGGGCCTCCTTCAGGGTATGCCTCTGTTGACACAGTGTGGGCAGGAGTGCACAGATCTGAGTTAATCAGCCTCAGCAAACCAGCAGCCTGAGATTCAGGGTGATTTCTGTCTGAAAGGCCCAAGTTGAGATCTCTGACCACCTGCTGGGTTGAACTCTGCAAGGTTCTACTGCAGGTTCCAGCTGGCTTTCCCCTGAAGTTAGGCGCCTCTGATGTGAGGTGCTGGTTGCTCTGACTTACCAACTATGTTGGTGTGGTGTGCCTTTATCGCATAGATTTTCTTCACTTTTCTAGTGAGCTTCAATTTTCATCCAGGAGCCTCAGAGTGGCCCTCTTTCTCTTGTGTGCAGGGTGGGGGTGGGGGGCACGAACACCAATGTGCTGGCACCGGCTCCTCTGGTGTGCTGGGCCGAATTGGAGGGCCTACCAGAGGGTTGCAAGCCACTGCCGGTCTCCTCTGCTGCAGCAGATTCTTTATTATCATAAATCCTTTGCTATGAACAGAGGTGTCAATGGTAGCTGTCAGTTTTGAGAAGCCTCAGGTCCTGGGATATTTTGGAGTGAATGGGGAATATTGATTCATGTGGTAAAATGTACATGCTCATAGGAAATGTATAAGAAAAATTTACTAATCTCTAATGTTTTAGATAAGTCATTTGCAAATGGATGCTGATCATGATAGGATCAGTAGCATTTTGCTTACATAAATTTCCTGATGTATTTTCAGCATGAATGTGCTCACACATGTGCGCATGCACGCGTGCGTGCACATACACACACGCACACACACACACACACACACACACACACAGCCCTTTCTAAATGCCACTATTTAGACCTCAAAGAAAACCTTTCTATGTTCTATAAGACTGGATCTGTTTGGACTCCACTTGGGTCTGATTTGCTTTGGAGCTTGGAAATATTTATTTTTAAGTTTGTGTTAAAATAAACAGCCTTGGAGACCCTGGCCACTTACCCCCTATGCTTGGGGCATGTAACAGGTGTGGTCAGATCTGAGGCCCACTCTGTGCAAACCCCATGGGGAAGAGAAGAGCATTGTTGTTAGTCCTTGAACACCTACACAGATTTTGAATCCTGATGTTATTTTTCAATGTAGCAACCAGTTCTCTATATAATATAGAGAAAAGATGAAAAAATGATAGCCTTTTTAGATGACTTTCAATGCAACCTGAAGTGGAAAACAGAACTTTAATGATATATGGCACAGTAGAAAGCTTTTCTAGTGAATGCTTTCAGAATAAGAATTTCTACCTCATGTATTCAGTTTCTCACTTGGCTAGCCTGTGAGTCTTCAGTCTGTGTGGGTGGCAGCTTCCAGAACCATAAATATACAGCATCATGTAGAAGTAGAGAGATTAAAGGTAGCTAAATATTAAGTAGTGCTTTTCCTATTTTCAGTGTGGCTGTTCAAATAAAGCAATTGCAGTGAATTTAGGGATACCATCTAGAAATCAGGGAATAGAGTGCTGAATGTTCTTGTAGTTGATTAGCTCTAACACACTGTACAAACTATTGTGATAGAGAGAGAGAGAGAGAGAGAGGGAGAGAGAGGGAGGGAGAGAGCAAGCTGCTTTTTAATAAACACTAATTGCAAAAGAGACACTAGCAATATTTATGTAGGAGATGAGTTCCTTGGATTTCTTATGTGAAGTAGTAAATAGTTTCCCATCTAATTTCTCCATATTTAATAATTTGCACCCACTTCACTCACTCACTCACTCACTCACTCACTCACAAGTGTATATGTGAGCACCCTCAGCCTGTGACGTTTCATAATCCCACATCATTTAATAGTTGATTAAATAGCTGAGAAGGAGAGTAATGGCGGCAGGATGTGAGCATGATCTAAGCAAATATCACAAAAAGGAAGAAGTGAATTGGCAGCAGATAGTCAATATTTCTTTTTAGCTTAATGCGACCTAGCATTACAGAGAGGGAGAAATGATGGTGAAAGGTAATCCTTTTATCAGTGTGCTTTGGCATTTTTGCATTAGCTTTTCCATTAGGAATTGAAGAAAGCTAAATTTATATTTTGTAGCTTACAACTTTTAGAAAGAAAAAAAAATTCTCCCAAAGCATGAGCAACTCTGCCTTTTATTATTATTTTTTCCCTAGGACTGGAGGTTTTTTTGTACTCACATCTGGTACATCGACGTCTGGCTTCTTGCTGGACTACGTGCCACATTACTACGTGCAGTTTAGGAGTAACAGGAACTAGCTGTGAACCAGCTTACACAACTCGAGGAAAAACAATCAGCCATGACAAAATAATTAGAATTCATCAAATTATATTAATATTCTATCCAGTGACGTCTTTATCCTAGTAGTTTCCAAAGCACATTAAGAGCTAATTAGAGGAGAATGGTTCCATGGAGCTGCTACAGTGCTTACTTGCAGGACGTTGAACCGCTAGGTACTCAGCTGTGTTATCTTGTCAGTAATTTGTAATGAAGATGTTGTAATGTACTTGATCATTGTGTTTTCACAGGTGCCTAGGGGCTTACACTATGTATTTCAAGATGCATGTAAGATTTAAAAAATAGAGGAAGAATGCACATAGACTTTCCATCTTTCTCTAGGAATTTTGTAAGTTGTTAGTCTTTACCAATTGCCAGATTCAAGAGTGGGAGCTGAGCTGATTTTTATTTTTCCCGTGTATATTTGTTTAGAATCAGCCCTGAAGCAATTTATGACTTTTATTTAAAGGTAGAGGTTCCCATGATAGTGGATTAAGTGAAGTAAGAAGGGCTTAGGTGCTGAAACCAAGTGTTTTCCTGCTGAGTTTGCTTGAGGTTACAGAGTGAATTCAAGTCAGTAACAAACCAGTTGCACAATGCTAGACCAAAAAAAAAAAAAAAAGCTGCATTAATCAAAACGTCAATCACATGGAAAGGGTCAAGGAAATCAATAATGAGACTTAATTCTGATGATCAAAACAGTAGTCTTAGAATTGAGAGCAGCACAAAATTGCTACATGATGAGGAAAGAAACTCATAGGATGTAAAGGTGGCTGGATTCTTGAACAGAAAGATGTATAAAGAGAAGCAAGACCTGTGCAATGGCTGTCTACCTGAGATCTCACACATAAATACATGCTTGTGTGAACACATTTGTCAGTGAACCAAAAAATGCCCAGTGGGTTAAAGCATTTCCTCATTCATCAGTAACTGAGGATACCAAAATACATGTTGAAAAAGGAAATGTAGTTCGATAGCTTTTGGTACATTTGAATGGGAAAACCCATCATTTTTGCAAAGCTGGAATGATCATCTTTATTATCTATTTATTTTTTGGGGGACTTTCTTTGCTTTTGTTTTGGTACTGGGGGTCAAACTTGGATCCTTGTCCTTGTAAGGCAGGCTGCGGAACCACTGAGCTAAATCCCCAGCCCTGGAGTGATCATCTCTAAACCAACAGCAGGTCTGGTACATTTCCTCCAGCTTCCCATAATGCACTTGTCAATTCCTTGGGCCCTGTGTGGCTTCAGACGTTTCTATCACATTGGCTCCTTTGAAACCTTCAGCTTGGAGGAATTCTTAGTAATTTTATTTTTTTAATTGTAAAAGTTTTGGAATATTTTATCTAGTTGCTCATTTTTGGTGAGAGCAATGGAAAAAGCATTTGTAGAGTTGGCCTTTGTTCGTTAAATGGTGCCAATCTCTAAGTCACCCAGCACTGACTGGGGTGGGAGAGGGAGGGAAAGGATTGGAATGAGGACTATGAGTCATACATGAGTTCCAGACCAAGGAGATGAAAGGCCCGTAATTCTGATGGCAGATTGCCCCAAAGAAAAATTAATATTTCATTCATTTATTGTCTCAGCAGTGTTTCTGCTCCGTTACCCTCCCCGCGACAATCTTACAATTCCCTTCACGAATACATTAGTTACTTTGAAAAGGTGTTCTGGTACTTGGGAGAAAATTCTGCTTACTTTTCCATGGAGATAGTTCTTGGGTACCTGTGCTAACTAAGAATGACTTTCTCTTCTTTTCATTTTATACCCCTATTCCATGCTACAATATAATGAGTAGATGGAATGTCATTTCAACAAATTACTAAAAATATTTCAAATCGCTACTGTTGGGCAAAGAAGTTACTTTTTCTTTCATTGTACAATTTAAAAATATAAACGTACATGGCATTAGATAACTCTTCAGCATTTTTGAATACTGACATGCATATTTTTATCCTATTTCATACCACTTCACCATAGAAATAGCCATGCAATTGGAAGCTACATTAAAAAAAAAAAGCCTTCACACAAACACCTTTGTACACTGATAACTTTACATGGACTATCTTAGGTAATATGAATAAATATCTGAAGAACTAGACATTACTTTGGATTTGTAAATCACTATTTGACATTTGTCCAACATGATCAACACAGTAAGTTTGTGAGTGAAGATTTGAATGAAGTCCTTTCATTCAAAGTCTGTGAGGAAGGTAAAAATAAATGTAGTCTTATCACCCAAAGCTAAACATTGGCAGCATGTTCTTGTATATACTGTTACATTAAAAAAAATCTACAACATATGTTTCCTCTTATTTCCCATCACCATAGTTGGGGCTTAGATAAGCACAGAATTCCATTCCAGTGGTTCACTAAGGAAGCCTCAAGAAAGGATTCTGCTTGAGAAGGAAGGCCCAGTGAGGAGGAACCCACAGGAGCCAGCGAGGAGGGGCTTGGAAACAGACAGTGGGAGCCTGTGACTTCCTTAGCCTGAGAGGGTCTAGGAAGGCAGGGCTCTGGAGCCCCAGGCATGCTGGAATCCTGGAGGAACTGAGGTCCAGAGGGATGGGACCACTATAGTCAAGGCAGGGTGAGACTGGAGAAAGAAATTGCCTGGCCTTCTGTATTTATTTCCTAGTCTGGTCTCCCCTTGGTGGTGGTGGTCATCGTCCGTCGTCGTCGTCGTCGTCGTCGTCGTCGTTGTCTTCTTCTTCCTCCTCCTCCTCCTCCTCCTCCTCCCTCCTTCTTCCTCCTCCTCCTCCCTCCCTCCTTCTTCCTCCTCCTCCTCCTCCCTCCTTCTTCTCCTTCTTCTCCTTCTTCTCCTTCTTCTCCTTCTTCTCCTTCTTCTCCTTCTTCTTCTTCTTGCTCTTCTTCGTCTTCGTCTTGTTCTTCTTCGTCGTCTTCTTCGTCGTCATTGTCTTCTTCTTCTTCTTCTTCTTCTTCTTCTTCTTCTTCTTCTTCTTCTTCTTCCTCCTCCTCCTCCTC